>NC_072891.1:87263690-87566084 GCF_028858705.1 Grus americana | reverse complement strand
ATTCCATTCCATTCCATTCCATTCCTTCATTTCACATCGTAACATTGATTAATTCATATTAATATCATCATTTGATTCAGTTCAGTTCAATTCATTCCTTAATTTGATTCCATTTTTTATTTCATTCATTTTCATGAGGGGCAATAAAGAAATGAAATGTAATGAAATGAAATGAAATGAAATATGAAATGAAATGAAATGAAATGAAATGAATGAAATGAAATGAAATGAAAGAATAGAAACAAATTGAAAAGTTACTCTGTAGAAAAGAAATGAAATGAGGGAATTTCAAAAGTGAATTAAAGAATGAAATGCAATGATATGAAAGACTAAGTATGAACCAATTAATTTAAAAAATAGCATTAAATAAAGGAATGGAATGGAATGGAATGGAATGGAATGGAATGGAATGGAATGGAATGGAATGTAGAAAAGAAATGAAATGAGGGAATTTCAAAAGTGAATTAAAGAATGAAATGCAATGAACTGCAAAGAAGTGAATTGACTTGAAACTGAACCGAATGGACCTGAACTGAACCGAACTGAACTGCAATGAACTGAACCAAAGTGAACTGAACTGAACTTAAATTCACGTAATCCATTCCATTCCATTCCATTCCATTCCATTCCATTCCATTCCATTCCTTCATTTCACATCGTAACATTGATTAATTCATATTAATATCGTCATTTGAGTCAGTTCAGTACAATTCATTCCTTAATTTCTTTCCATTTTTTATTTCATTCATTTTCATGAGGGGCAATAAAGAAATGAAATGAAATCAAATGAAACGAAACGAAATGAAATGAAAAAAAACCAAAACGAAATGAAACGAAATGAAATGAAATGAAAGAATAGATACAAATTGAAAAGTTACTCTGTATAAAAGAAATGAAATGAGGGAATTTTAAAAGTGAATTAAAGAATGAAATGCAATGATATGAAAGACTAAGTATGAACAAATTAATTTAAAAAATAGCATTAAATAAAGGAATGGAATGGAATGGAATGGAATGGAATGGAATGGAATGGAATGGAATGGAATGGACAACAAAATTGAACTGAATTATACTGAAGTCTACTGACTTGAACTGAACTGCAATGAACTGCAAAGAAGTGAACTGACTTGAAACTGAACCGAATGGACCTGAACTGAACCGAACTGAACTGCAATGAACTGAACCAAAGTGAATTGAACTGAAATGAACTGAACTGAACTTAAATTCATGTAATCCATTGCATTCCATTGCATTCCATTGCATTCCATTCCATTCCATACCATTCCATTCCATTGCCTTCCATTCCATTCCATTCCATTCCTTCATTTCACATCGTAACATTGATTAATTCCTATTAATATCATCATTTGATTCAGATCACTTCAATTCATTCCTTAATTTGATTCCATTTTTTTATTTCATTCATTTTCATGAGGGGCAATAAAGAAATGAAATGTAATGAAATGAAATGAAATGAAATATGTAATGAAATGGAATGGAATGGAATCGAATGCAATGAAATGAAATGAAAGAATAGAAACAAATTGAAAAGTTACTCTGTAGAAAAGAAATGAAATGAGGGAATTTCAAAAGTGAATTAAAGAATGAAATGCAATGATATGAAAGACTAAGTATGAACAAATTAATTTAAAAAATAGCATTAAATAAAGGAATGGAATGGAATGGAATGGAATGGAATGGAATGGAATGGAATGGAATGGAATGGAGAAAAAAATTGAACTGAATTGTACTGAAGTCTACTGACTTGAACCGAACTGCAATGAACTGCAAAGAAGTGAACTGACTTGAAACTGAACCGAATGGACCTGAACTGAACCGAACTGAATTGCAATGAACTGAACCAAAGTGAACTGAACTGAACTGAACTTAAATTCATGTAATCCATTCCATTACATTCCATTCCATACCATAGCCTTCCATTCCATTCCATTCCATTCCTTCATTTCACATCATAACATTGATTAATTCATATTAATATCATCATTTGATTCAGTTCAGTTCAATTCATTCCTTAATTTGATTCCAATTTTTTATTTCATTCATTTTCATGAGGGGCAATAAAGAAATGAAATGTAATGAAACGAAATGAAATATGAAATCTAATGAAATGAAATGAAATGAAATGAAATGAAATGAAATGAAATGAAATGAAAGAATAGAAACAAATTGAAAAGTTACTCTGTAGAAAAGAAATGAAATGAGGGAATTTCAAAAGTGAATTAAAGAATGAAATGCAATGATATGAAAGACTAAGTATGAACCAATTAATTTAAAAAATAGCATTAAATAAAGGAATGGAATGGAATGGAATGGAATGGAATGGAATGGAATGGAATGGAATGGAATGGACAACAAAATTGAACTGAATTATACTGAAGTCTACTGACTTGAACTGAACTGCAATGAACTGCAAAGAAGTGAACTGACTTGAAACTGAACCGAATGGACCTGAACTGAACCGAACTGAACTGCAATGAACTGAACCAAAGTGAATTGAACTGAAATGAACTGAACTGAACTTAAATTCATGTAATCCATTGCATTCCATTGCATTCCATTGCATTCCATTCCATTCCATTCCATTCCATTCCATTCCATTGCATTCCATTGCATTCCATTCCATTCCATTCCTTCATTTCACATCGTAACATTGATTAATTCCTATTAATATCATCATTTGATTCAGATCACTTCAATTCATTCCTTAATTTGATTCCATTTTTTTATTTCATTCATTTTCATGAGGGGCAATAAAGAAATGACATGACATGACATGACATGACATGACATGACATGACATAATAGAATCAAATTGAAAAGTTACTCTGTAGAAAAGAAATGAAATGAGGGAATTTCAAAAGTGAATTAAAGAATGAAATGCAATGATATGAAAGACTAAGTATGAACAAATTAATTTAAAAAATAGCATTAAATAAAGGAATGGAATGGAATGGAATGGAATGGAATGGAATGGAATGGAATGGAATGGAATGGAGAAAAAAATTGAACTGAATTGTACTGAAGTCTACTGACTTGAACCGAACTGCAATGAACTGCAAAGAAGTGAACTGACTTGAAACTGAACCGAATGGACCTGAACTGAACCGAACTGAACTGCAATGAACTGAACCAAAGTGAACTGAACTGAACTGAACTTAAATTCATGTAATCCATTCCATTCCATTCCATTCCATTCCATTCCATTCCATTCCATTCCTTCATTTCACATCGTAACATTGATTAATTCATATTAATATCATCATTTGATTCAGTTCAGTTCAATTCATTCCTTAATTTGTTTCCATTTTTTATTTCATTCATTTTCATGAGGGGCAATAAAGAAATGAAATGAAATCAAATGAAACGAAACGAAATGAAATGAAATGAAATGAAATGAAATGAAATGAAATGAAAGAATAGAAACAAATTGAAAAGTTACTCTGTAGAAAAGAAATGAAATGAGGGAATTTCAAAAGTGAATTAAAGAATGAAATGCAATGATATGAAAGACTAAGTATGAACCAATTAATTTAAAAAATAGCATTAAATAAAGGAATGGAATGGAATGGAATGGAATGGAATGGAATGGAATGGAATGGAATGGAATGGAGAAAAAAATTGAACTGAATTGTACTGAAGTCTACTGACTTGAACTGAACTGCAATGAACTGCAAAGAAGTGAACTGACTTGAAACTGAACCGAATGGACCTGAACTGAACTGAACTGAAATGAAATTAAATATGAATTGAAATTAAATATGAAATTAAATGAAATGAAATATGAAATGAAACAAAATTTGAAATGAAATGAAATGAAATGAAATCAAATGAAACGAAACGAAATGAAATGAAAAAAAACCAAAACGAAATGAAACGAAATGAAATGAAATGAAAGAATAGATACAAATTGAAAAGTTACTCTGTAGAAAAGAAATGAAATGAGGGAATTTCAAAAGTGAATTAAAGAATGAATTGCAATGATATGAAAGACTAAGTATGAACAAATTAATTTAAAAAATAGCATTAAATAAAGGAATGGAATGGAATGGAATGGAATGGAATGGAATGGAATGGAATGGACAACAAAATTGAACTGAATTGTACTGAAGTCTACTGACTTGAACTGAACTGCAATGAACTGCAAAGAAGTGAACTGACTTGAAACTGAACCGAACTGAACTGAACTGAACTGCAATGAACTGAACCAAAGTGAACTGAAATTAACTGAACTGAAATAAATGAAATGAAATGAAATGAAATGAAATGAAATGAAATGAAATGAAATGAAATGAAATGAAATGAAATGAAATGAAATGAAATGGAAAGGAATGGCGCATAATACAAGAGAAAACTATATAGAAGTGAACTGGAGTGAACTGGAGTGAACTGGAGTAAACTGAACTGAACTGGACTGAGCTGAACTGAACTGATGAAATGGAATGAAATGGGATGAATGGAATGGAATACGATAATGAAATGTCACGTCAGGTCATGTCACATCAAGAAACGATATGAAAAGTTGTGATTAAATGAAAGAGTGAAAGAGAGAAAGTACTAAACTGAAAAAATGAAATTAAAGTCTGAAGAGAACTCAAGGGAACAGAACTGAACTGAACTGAATTTCACTGAAGCTAATGGTACTGAAGACCAGTCAACTGAACTGAACTGAACTAAATTTAAATTCATGCATTCCATTCCATTCCTTTGTTTCACCTCATTCCTTCGACTGATTCCTTTTAACATCATTATTTAATTTCATTTATTTCATTTCATTCCATTCCTTAATTTCTTTCAGGTTTTCTATTTAATACATTTTCATGAGTGGCAATTAAAAAAATTGAAATTAAATTAAATTAAATTAAATTAAATTAAATAATACAAATAAATTGAAGATCTACTCTACATAAAAGAAATGAAATGATGAAATTTTAAAACAATTAAAGAACTAAATTAAATTAAATATTAAGGTTGAATGAAGTAATTAAATAATTGAGTTTAACTCAAGGAATGGAATGGAGAACAAAAGTGAATGGAGGTGTACTGAATTGAACTGATCTGAGCTGCAATGAACTACAATGAAATTAACTGAATCGACATGACCTCAAATGAACTGAAATAATGAAAGATCTAATATACTAATGAATGAATGGAATAAAATGGAAGTGACGTTAAGTGAACTGATCTGAACTGAACCAAACCGAACAGAAGCCAACTGAACTGAACTCAAACAGAAATGAAATGTAATAGTGACATGTTAAGAAAGAATTAGTTTAAATAAAATAATAAAATGAAAGAAGAAAATGAAATAATAGAATAATGAAATTAAAGAATTAACGGAAAGAAAAAAAATCCAAAATGTATGGAAGAGAAATGATCAACACTGAAGTGAAACGGAGTAAATTGAACTGAACTGAGATGAGATGAAATAAAGTAAAATGAAATGTTGAAATTAAAAAATAAAAAAACCTCACTCAATGATAAGAAATGAAATTAAATGAATTGAAGAAATGAAGTAAAATTCAATGAAGCAAAGATATTAGATGAACGAATTAAATGAACTGAAGCAATCTGAACTGAACTGATGAAATAGAATGGAATGGGATGGAATGGAATATATAAATGAAATGCCATGTCATGTCATGTCATGTCATGAAATGAAATGAAATGAAATGAAATGAAATGAAATGAAATTATGTAATTAAATGAAAGAGTGAAAGAGAGAAAGTACTAAACTGAAGAAATGAAATTAAAGTCTGAACAGAATTCAAGGGAACAGAAGTGAAGTGAACTGAATGTAACTCAAGTGTATGGTACTAAAGTAAAGTCAACTGAACTGAACTGAACTCAGATTGACGTAATCCATTCCATTCCTTCATTTCACCTAGTTCCTTTGGTTAATTCTTTTTTAATACAATTATTTGATTTATTTCTTTTCATTCAATACCATTCCTTAATTTCTTTCCATTTTTTTCTTTCATTCATTTTCATGAGTCGGAATAAGAAATCAAATAATGAAATTAAAGAAATGAAATAAATGAAATGAAATAATGGAAACAAACTGAAAAAAAATACTCTAAAGAACTTAAATGACAAATTTTTAAAACTGAATTAATGAAATTAAATCATTTGAAAGATTAAGGTTGACTGAAGTAATTACAAAAATGCAATTAAATAAAGGAATGGAATGGAATGGAATGGAATGGAATGGAATGGAATGGAGAACAAAACTGAACTGAATTATACTGAAGTGTACTGACTTGAGCTGAACCAAACTGCAATGAACTGAACTGGAACTGAACTGAAATGAAATGAAATGAAATGCTATTAAATGCAAGAGTGAAAGAGAGAAGTACTTAAAATGAAAAAATGAAATTAAAGTCTAAACAGAATGCAACAGAACAGAACTGAACTGGAGTGAACTGAACTGATAAGTCAACTGTATTGAATTGAACTGAACTTCATGTAATTAATTCCATTCCATTCCATTCCTCAAATTAATTCATTTTTAAAGTACAATATTTCATTTAATTTCTCTCTTTTAATTTCAATCTATTAATAAATTTTGTTCCGATATTATATTTGTTTCATTTTAATGGTTGAGAAAAAAAGAAACAATGAAACATAGGAACGTAATGGAAACAAATAGAATGGAGCATAATACAGGAAAAAAGTGAAGTGAACCAAAATGAACTGAAAACACATAAATTTAAATGAAATGAACAGAAATTAACAGAACTGAAACGAAACGAAACAAAACAAAGTTAAATGAAATGAAAAGATGTGATTAAATGCAAGACTGAAAGAGAGAAGTAATTAAAATGAAAATATGAAATTAAAGTCTGAAGAGAAATCAATGGAACAGAACAGAACTGAACTGGAGTGAACTGTACTGAAGTTAAGTCAACTAAACTGAACTGAACGGAATTGAAATTCATGTAATTCATTCCATTCTATTCCATTCCATTTCATTCCATTCCTAAAATTAATTAATTTCATTTAATTTCTCTAATTTAATTTCAATCCATCCCTAAATGTCTTTCCTTTATTATAATTGTTTCATTTTTATGGCTGAGAAGAAATGAAACAAAATTAAATGGAGCAATGTAATTAAAAGAAGTGGAATGGAGCATAATACAGGAAAAAAGTGAGGTGAACTAAACTGAAATGTACTGACATCAACTGAAATGAAATGAAATGAACCAAAATGAACCAAACTGAATTCAAAAGAAATACAATGCAATGCAATGCAATGAAAAAACAGAATGAAATTTAAAAATTAAACTAAATTAAAGAAATAAAGTGATGAACTTTAAAGACTGAATAAAATTACAAAGTGCAATTAAATTAAATGAGGATTAAATTTGAATAAATTAACCGAAAACTTGGAATTAAAGGAATAGAATGGAATGGAAATGAATGGAATAAGTAAATGAAATTTACTTATCATCATCATATCATCACCAAACAATGACATGACATGACATGGACAAGAGATGCTGAAATTAATAAAATTATATAATGTATTAATGAATTAATGGAAGAAAATGGAACCAAGCTTAACTGAACTGAACCAAACTACAATTAAATGAAGTCATGAAATTATATAATTAAGTGAAATAATGAAATGAAAGAATGAAATGAAAAAATGAAATAATGAATTTATAGGACTGAAGGGGTTGGAACAAAATAAATGGAACAGAACTTAACTACACTGTACTGAAATAAAGTCAATTGAATTAAACTGAGATGAAAACATGTGACATGAGGAACAGAGAGGAAATGAAAGAAAAAAATTAGAAAATAAAAAAGGGCAGTTAAATTATAAGAAATCAAATTAAATCAAATTAAGCAATGGCATAAAGGTAATTTAAGATATGAAATGAAAGAATTAACTGAACAAAATTAAATTGAACCAAAATGAAATTATATTAAATGATGAAATAAAATGAAACAAAACAAAAATGAAAAAAAAGAAATGATGAAATGAAATGTGACCAGCAGGTCAAGGGAGGTGATCCTGCCCCTCTACTCCGCTCTTGTGAGACCCCACCTGGAGTACTGCATCCAGCTCTGGGGGTCCCAGTACAGGAGAGACATCGAGCTGTTGGAGCGAGTCCAGAGGAGGCCACGAAGCTGATCAGAAGGATGGAGCACCTCTCCTATGAAGACAGGCTGAGAGAGTTAGGATTGTTCAGCCTGGAGAAAAGGCGGCTCTGGGGAGATCTAATTGCGGCTTACCGGTACCTGAAGGGGGCCTGCAGGAAAGATGGTGAGGGACTTTTTCTCAGGGAGTGCAGTGACAGGACAAGGGGTAATGGGTTTAAGCTGAAGGAGGGTCGATTTAGATTAGATGTTAGACAGAACTTCTTTACTGTGAGAGTGGTGAGGTACTGGCACAGGTTGCCCAGAGAGGTTGTGGATGCCCCATCCCTGGAAGTGTTTAAGACCAGGTTGGATGACACTTTGGGCAATGTGGTCTAGTGGAGGATGTCCTTGCCTGCAGCGGAGAGGGGCGGGTGGGGTTGGAACTCGATGATCTTTGAGGTCCCTTCCAACCAAAACCATTTTATAATTCTATGATTCTATGAAATTAAATGAAAATAAACTAAATCATAGAATTAAATTAAACAATGGAATGGAAAGAACTGAATTGAACTGAAATTAAGTCAACTGAACTGAACTGAATTTAACTTCATGTAACTCATTCCATTCATATCCATTCCAATTGATTCTATTCCATTCTTTAAATTAATTAATTTTTAAATTTCAATATTTCATTTAATTTCTCTATTTTCATTTCAATCCATTATTAAATTGTGTTCCGTTATTATATTTGTTTCATTTTAATGGATGAGAAGAAATAAAACAAAATGAAATGGAGAAATGTAATAGAAAAAAATAGAATGGAGCATAATACAGGAAAAAAGTGAGGTGAACTAAGATGAATTGATCACGCGTAAATTTAAATGAAATTAACTGAAATGAACTGAACTGGAAAGTAATGAACTAATCAAATGAAATGAAATCAATGAAATGAAATGAAATGATGCGAGAGTGAAAGAGAGAAGTACTTAAAATGAAATTAAAGTCTGAACAGAAATCAACAGAACAGAACTAAAGGGAACTGTATTGAACTGAAGTGAACTTCATGTAATTCATTCCATTCTATTGCATTCCACTCCAATTCGTTCCATTTCATTCCATGCTTAAAATTGAACTAAACTGAGATGAAAAAAAAAAAAAAAGAAATTATGATTAGTTAGGAAATGAAAGAATAAAATTGAAAATCAAAATATCCCAGTGCAATTAAATGATAAGAAATCAAATTAAATCAAATGAAGCAATGACATAAAGTTAAATGAAATAAAGATATTAAATGCAAATACGTACTGAAATGTACTGAAATGAACTGTACTGAACTGTACTGAACTGAACTGAACTGAACTGAACTGAAATGAAATGAAATGAAATGAAATGATAGAATGAAATTTAAGGAAATAACAAAATTAAAGAAATAAAGTGATATTTTAAGTCTGAATAAAACTAAAGAATTTAGTTAAATGAAAGATTAAAGTTGAATGAATTAATTGAAAACATGAAATTAAAGGAATGGAATGGATTATAATGCATGAAAAAAATGAACTGAACCGAACCGAACCGAAATGATGGAATAGAAAGGGATGGAGTGGAATGGCCCATGATCCAACAGAAAGCTAACTGACATGAACTGGAGTGAACTGAATCACAATGAACTGAACTGAAATGAAATTTTTAAAATGTGGAAAATTTAAAAATGACATGAAAAATTAAATTAAATTTTGCAAGTGAATTAAAGGATGACATCAAATGAAATGACATGAAATTAAACGAAATGTTGAAATTAATATAATAATGAAATTAAATGATGGAATGAAAAATTGAAATTATAACATTAAAGAATTAATGGAAAGGAATGCAATCAAATGGAATGAAACAAAAATGGACTCCACAGAAATGAAATTAGTTGAACAGAAGCATGAAATTTAATTTAATAAAAGACTGAAATTAAATGAAAGAAAGAAACTAAATCAAATGAAATGGAAAAAAAACAGAAAATTGAACTTAACTGAAGGAATGGAACGGAACAATGCCATTAAAAGAAAGGAACAATGAAATTAAATGGAATGGAACAGAACAGAAAAGAATGGAATGGAATGGAATGAAATGGAGAATTAAAATTTTAGTTCAGTTCTGAACCATTCATTTCATAAATTTCATTTTAAAACATTCTTTCATTTCATTCAAGTTCATTCTCACATTTCATTTCACTTTGCTGTTTCATTTAATCTTATTCTTTCATTTTCCGCAATTACTTTAATTCATTTTTCATTTCATTTATTATTTTAATGTAATATACCATTGTAAAATAAAACAAATGAAAATTATATTTAAATATGAAATTATATAACATGCAACACAAAAAAATTAAATTATGAAATGAAAATAAAAGAGTACTTTGAAGAATGAAATAACAAAATTAAATGAAAACATGAACTTACAGAATTCAATGAAAGAATGAAATTATTCAACTGAAAGCAAAAAATACTTAAAAGAATTAAATTAAAAGGAATGCTATAAAATTATATTGATTAATTTTAAAATGAAATTCAATAAAATTATTAAAGCAAATAAAATTATGAAATGAACAAATTACAAATAAAAAAAAATCCTAGTAAAACTAAATTACAAGACAAAATGAAGATGAATGAAATTAAATGAACCAAAATAATTAAAGCAATAATTACTTCAAACATTTAAAGAGTAATGAAATACAATAGCAAGAAATTAAATACTGAAATCATATGACATGATAAAGTAAAAAAAAGAATTTAAATGGAATGCAATGGAATGGAACAGAATGGGAAGGAATAATAAGGGGGATGAAAGGTAAAAAATAAAACTAAGGAAGAACAAGGGCAGTGGAGAGGGAAGATGGAAAGGGAAAGGGAAAGGGAAAGAAAGGAAAGAATTAAAAAAAATGAAATGAAAACAGAAAAGAAATAATGAAATTAAATGGTAAGAAATTAAAGATTGAAATGGCATGAAACTACATCAAATTATATGAAATTAAATGACATGACATGCCAAAAAGAAAGATTTAAAATAAATTGAAAGCAATGGAAAGGATGAGAACGAAAAAGAATGGATGGAACAAAAAAACAGAAAACAGGGAAAAGGGGAGAAGGAGAGGAGAGGAGAGGAGAGGAGAGGAGAGGAGAGGAGAGGAGAGGAGAGGAGAGGAGAGGAGAGGAGAGGAGAGGAGAGAAGAGAAGAGAAGAGAAGAGAAGAGAAGAGAAGAGAAGAGAAGAGAAGAGAAGAGAAGAGAAGAGAAGAGAAGAGAAGAGAAGAGAAGAGAAGAGAGAAAGGAGAAGAGAAGGAGAGAGAAAAGAGAAAAGAGAAGAAGAGAGAAAAGAGAAAAGAGAAGAAGAGAGAAAAGAGAAAAGAGAAAAGAAAGAAAAGAGAAAAGAGAAAAGAAAAAAGAGAAAAGAGAAAAGAGAAAAAGAGAAAAGAGAAAAGAGAAAAGAGAAAAGAGAAAAGAGAAAAGAGAAAAGAGAAAAGAGAAAAGAGAAAAGAGAAAAGAGAAAAGAGAAAAGGAATGGAAGAAGAAAATGCAATGAAATGTAATGAAATGCAATGAAAGATTGAAATTAAATTGAATGCAATAGAATGGAAGATCATGGAAAAGAATTGAATGGAGCAAGAAAAAAAGGAAAATAAAAATGAAATATAAATAAAAATAAAAGATGAAAAAGAGGAAAAAAGAAAAATGAAAACATAACAAAAAACCCTAAAAAAATAAAAATAAAAAAGAGAAAAGAAAAAGAATGAAAAGAAAGAATATGAAAGACGAAAGACAAAAAATGAAAGAAGAAGAAAGAAGAAGAAAGAAGAAGAAAGAAGAAGAAAGAAGAAGAAAGAAGAAGAAAGAAGAAGAAAGAAGGGAAAAGAGAAAAGAGAAAAGAGAGGAAAGGAAAGGAAAGGAAAGGAAAGGAAAGGAAAGGAAAGGAAAGGAAAGGAAAGGAAAGGAAAGGAAAGGAAAGGAAAGGAAAGGAAAGGAAAGGAAAGGAAAGGAAAGGAAAGGAAAGGAAAGGAAAGGAAAGGAAAGGAAAGGAAAGGAAAGGAAAGGAAAGGAAAGGAAAGGAAAGGAAAGGAAAGGAAAGGAAAGGAAAGGAAAGGAAAGGAAAGGAAAGGAAAGGAAAGGAAAGGAAAGGAAAGGAAAGGAAAGGAAAGGAAAGGAAAGAAAGGAAAGGAAAGGAAAGGAAAGGAAAGGAAAGGAAAGGAAAGGAAAGGAAAGGAAAGGAAAGGAAAGGAAAGGAAAGGAAAGGAAAGGAAAGGAAAGGAAAGGAAAGGAAAGGAAAGGAATAGAAGAAAATGCAATGAAATGTAATGAAATGCAATGAAAGATTGAAATTAAATTGAATGTAATAGAATGGAAGCTCATGGAAAAGAATGGAATGGAGCAAGAAAAAAGTAAAATAAAAATAAAATAGAAATAGAAATAAAAGATGAAAGACAAAAAATAAAATGGAAGGGAAAAAATTAAAAAATAAAAGAGGAAAAAGAAAAAAGGAAAAAGGAAAATTAAAAATAAAAACAAAAAAGAAAGAAGAATGAAGGAAGAAGAAAGAAGAAAAAGAAAAGAGTATTAAATGAAAAATTAAATAATGAAATTAGTTGGTAAGAAATTAAATATTGAAATGACATGAAATAACATGAAATAACACGAAATTAAAGGACATGACATGATGAAGAATTAAAATAAATTGCATGCAATGGAATGGAAGAGAATGGAATGGAAGAGGAAAGAGGAAAGAGGAAAGAGGAAAGAGGAAAGAGGAAAGAGGAAAGAGGAAAGGGGAAAGGGGAAAGGGGAAAGGGGAGGGAAGGGGAGGGAAGGGGAGGGAAGGGGAGGGAAGGGGAGGGAAGGGGAGGGAAGGGGAGGGAAGGGGAGGGAAGGGAAGGGAAGGGAAGGGAAGGGAAGGGAAGGGAAGGGAAGGGAAGGGAAGGGAAGGGAAGGGAAGGGAAGGGAAGGGAAGGGAAGGGAAGGGAAGGGAAGGGAAGGGAAGCAAAAGCGAACCTAAACTGAACTGAAACAATGAAACTTAAAAAGTTAAATAATATAATCAAAGAATGAATGGGACAGAATGGAAAGGACCGAATGGGGGCTGCGCTGCACTGGAATGCAATGGAAAAGGAACTCCTGGACAAACTCAACTGCAAGAAGGAAGCCGACAGAAGCTGGAAGCAAGGGCAGGTAGCCTGGGAGGAATATAGAGAAATTGTCCAAGCAGCCAGGGGTCAAGTTAGGAAAGCCAAAGCCCTGATAGAATTAAATCTGGCCAGGGACATCAAGGGTAACAAGAAAAGCTTCTATAGGAAGAGTAGGGAAAAAGTGGGCCCCCTCCAGAATTATACAGGAGACCTGGTTACCCAGGATATGGAGAAGGCTAAGGTACTCAACAATTTTTTTGCCTAACACTTCACTGGCAAGTGTTCTAGACACACCGCCCAAGCCTCAGAAAGCAAAGGCAGGGAGTGGGAGAATGAAAAACCACCCAGTGAAGGAGAAGATCAGGTTTAAGCATATCTAAGGAACCTGAAGGTGCACAAGTCCATGGGACCTGATGAGATGCATCCCCGGGTTCTGAGGGACCATGGAAGATCATGGAACAGATCCTCCTGGAAACTATGCTCAGGCACGTGGAAAATAAGGAGGTGATTGGTGACAGCCAACATGGATTCACTAAGGGCAAATCATGCCCAACAAACTTGGTGGCCGCCTACAATGGGCTTATAGCATTGGTGGAAAAGGGAAGAGCGACTGACGTCATCTACCTGGACTTGTGCAAAGCATTTGATGCTGTCCCGCACAACATCCTTGTCGCTAAATTGGAGAGACATGGATTTGATGGATGAGTCACTCGGTGAACATGGAATTGGCTGGATGGTCACACACAAACAGTTGCTGTCAACAGCTCCCTGTCCAAGTGGAAATCAGTGACGAGTGGTGCTCCTCAGGGGTCCATACTGGGACTAGCGCTGTTTAACGTCTTTGTTAGTGACGTGGACAGCAGGATCAAGTGCACCCTCAGCAAGTTTGCTGACGACACTCAGCTGTGTGGTGCGGTCGACACGCTGGAGGACAGGGATGCCATCCAGAGGGACCTTGACAGGCTTGAGAGGTGGACCCATGCGAACCATATGAAGTTCAACAAGGCCAAGTGCAAGGTCCTGCACGTGGGTTGGCGCAATCCCAAGCACAACTACAGGCTGAGTGAAGAATGCAATGAGAACAGCCCTGAGGAGAAGGACTTGGGGGTGGTGGTTGATGAAAAGCTCAACGTGACACGGCAATGCACGCTTGCAGCCCAGAAAGCCAACCATGTCCTTGGCTGCACCAAAAGAGGCATGACCAGCAGGTCAAGGGAGGTGATTCTCCCTCTCTACTATGCTCTCATGAGACCCCACCTGGAGTACTGCGTCCAGCTCTGGGACCCCCAACATGAGAAGGACATGGACCTCTTGGAGTGAGTCCAGAGGAGGCCACGAAGATCATCAGAGTGCTGGAGCACCTCTGCTATGAAGACAGGCTGAGAGAGTGGGGGTTGTTCAGCCTGGAGAAGAGAAGGCTCCGGGGAGACCTTATAGCAGCCTTCCAGTACCTAAAGGGGGCCTACAAGAAAGCTGGAGAGGGACTGTTTACAAGTGCATGTAGTGATAGAACAAGGGGGAATGGCTTTAAACTAAAAGAGGGTAGATTTAGATTAGATATTAGGAAGAAATCCTATTCTGTGAGGGTGTGAGGCATTGGAACAGGTTGCCCAGAGAAGTTGTGGATGCTCCCTCCCTAGAAGTGTTCAAGGCTTTGGGCAACCTGGTCTAGTGGAGTTTGTCCCTGCCCATGGCACTGGGGGTGGAAACTAGATGATCTTTAAGATCCTTTCCAATGCAAACCATTCTATGAAATGAAATGAAATGAAATGAAATGAAATGAAATGAAATGAAATGAAATGAAATGAAATAAAATTATTAAATCTAAAAAATGAACGAATGAGATTAAAGAATGAACGGAACTGCACTGAAATGAAATAATGAAAGGAAATGAAGGAAGGAAATTAACTGAACTGAACTGAAATATGAAATAAAAGAAGGAGAAGAAATGAAAGAATGAAAGAATGAAATTAACTGAAATTAAATTAACTGAACTGACAATAAAGGAAATGACAGGAAATTAAATTATATGGAAATTTATGAAATTCTTCAATTACTAAAATGAAGTAATGAAATCAAAGACTGAATGGAATGGAACTGAAAATAAAAGAAAGAATAAAATGAAAGAATAAAATGAAAGAATGAAATGAACTAATGAACTGAACTGAACTAAACTGAACTTAAATTAAATTAAATTAAAGAATTAAATGGAATGGAATGGTGAAAAAAAGAACTGGCTGAATCCAGCAAATATAAGCAGAATGAAGGTAAGGACCAAGGAGACAATTCCAGGACAATGAAGTAACTTCAGAAGAAGGTCAGCCCAGAGACAGTGAAAACCAATAAAAAAATCAATAGAACCCTGACGAGAATTAAGTGATTGGACTTGGGGTTGGTCTGGAGGGTTGGGTGATTGGTGGTACAGGTATAATTGAGAGGTGTGAACTGGGGTACAGGTCCCTCTCTGGAGGCACCCAGCTCAAGCTGTACCCCGAGATCTAATCAAACAGTAATTGGAAACCTTCACATTCTCAGCTGGATCCTACAGTTGGGCCCTGTTCTGGTGGCTGGCATGCGTAAATCCATTATGGAAATAAAGACAGAAAAGATGGGAGAGGAAGCAGGATAGAGGGACACCAAGAGGAAAAAGGGTCAGGGAGCAAGACAGAGGTGGAGAAAGAAACAGCAGGGAGAGAGGGATATAGAGAGAGAAAAAATAGACAGGAAGAAGGACAGGGGACAGAGAGGGAAAGACAAGGACAGGGGCAGGACACAGATTGTCAGACAGGGACAGGGAGCAGGGCAGGGTGTGACAGAGAGAGAAAAAAGGGACCGGGAGACAGGACAAAGTGACAGGCAAAAATAAGAGACAGGGAGCAGGACAGAGGGACAGAGGGGAAAGGGTGAGAGGGAGAAGGAGGAGGAGAGAGAAAGGGAGAGGCAGGGACAGAGAGCAGGACGCAGAGGAAGGGAAGGATGGGAAACACTCCCGAGAGACTGAGCAACAGGGGGATGCAGATCAGGACAAGGACAATCCAGCAGCACACACCATCGCTCCTGCCCTGAGAGACTGTTACGACAGATGGAGCCCAAAGTCATGGACTAAATGAACTCAGAGGACATTTTAGAGTGAAAGCGATTAATTGGAAATTGTAGGATCTACGCATGATGGAGATGGTAAGGAATAAGGAGTGGATAATGTCCTGGTTTTCATCTGGGATAGAGTTAATTTTCACAGGAAGCTGAGAAGGGATGCAGCCAGGACAGGTGACCCAAACTAGTCAAAGGGGTATTCGTACCATATGACATCATGCTCAGTATAAATGGGCTGTCCTGGGAGGAGGAGCTGCTGCCTGGGAATAGTCTGGGCATCAGCCTGTGGGGGTAGCAGATTGCATTGTGTATCACCCACTTTGTATATTCTCTTATGTATTGTTGTTGCTATTTTCCTCTTCCTTTGCTGTCCTATTAAACTGTCCTTATCCCAACCCATAAGTTTTATCTTTTTCTTCCAATTCTCCTCCCCATCCCACTGGGGGGAAAGTCTGAGCAAGCAGCCACATGGTGCTCAGCTGCCGGCTGGGGCTAAGCCACAACAAGGGGAAATGGAATTGTTTGCACTGATGGGTTGTGTGGTGGGGCCACGACCTATTGGTCTAGATGTAAAATTTCATATAATAACCCTTGAGAATGCCATATGGTTTTCTGTACCCCAACTTCTCCTCTTATTTTACATCCTCTATCATGTCAGATTCTCAAGATCTTGTATTTCCGGTATCTTCGATGAATACCATTGCTTTATCTAGAGGAGACAGCATTGGAACAGTGTTACTAGTGGCGGGAACCCAACACTGACTTGAAGTTCAATGTGAAAAAGCGCAAGCCATAGCTCTTCAATCTGTGTGGGCAATTACTCCACATCAGGCTATCAAACCCAGAGTGATATTAGCTGAAGGAGCTGGAGCAACGATGTATATATTACTGGAAGGAGATGATATGCCTGTTTTCCTCCCTTATCACAGGTTAGCTCATCATACTTTGTAGTTTTCTACTACAAGCCCATGCCCTGGATACATTTCCACAAGATCAACGTGTAAATCAAAAAAATCACACGATCACAGAATGGTAGGTGTTGGAAGGGACCTCTGTAGATCATCTAGTCCAACCCCCCTGCTAGAGCAGGATCACCCAGCGCAGGTTGCACAGGATCGCCTCCAGGCAGGTTTTGAATATCCCCAGAAAAGGAGACTCTACAGCCTCTCTGGGCAGCCTGTTCCACTGCTTTGTCAGTCTCAAAGTGACAGTGTTTTTCCTCATGTTCAGGTGGAACTTCCTGTGTTCCCATTTGTGCCCGTTGCCCCTTGTCCTGTCACTGGGCACCACTGAAAAGAGTCTGGCCCCATCCTCAGATTGGTCAGGCATGATTTCCCATTGGTGAATCCAATCTGCAAGGTTGGTATGAGAAGCAGACGAAGGAGGGAGCCTTACAGCAGCAAGACGGCCCTGTTTTGGCTAGAGAATGGGGAATAAACAGATAGACCGTTTCTACACAGAATCTTGAAGGCCCGGTGCCCAGAGTGAGACCTGCACTTCATTATCCCTGAAATGAATATTAAAGTTTACACCCTGAATATGCTAATGAGCTAAAAGGAGTACATGCTAAACATACACGACTATAGTACTCAACTCTCCTCCCAAATCATGTTAAACGTCACCCCAGGGAGGGTGACAGCTAAGGGTGGGGTATAAAGGACATTGAGGAAGTTACCCCTGTGGGAGGAGAGAAGAAATTGAAGACCCCGAAGAGGCAGTCGATGGGCTGTTCTCCTTCTCCTCCACCCAAGACAGGGACACCTTCTTGGTAAGCAATTGCGATTTCACCTTTTTGGTGAGAATACCCGGGACAGTATTTTGCTAGTATTATACTCGTAGATTAGTGCTATTGCAGTGAGTGCATTTATCAACGGCAATTCCAAATTCTTTATATCTGTTGTTTTAATAAACTTTCTATTAGTTTCACCCTTGCAAAACTGTCTCAGTGAAAGTCCTTTGGGGGCTCCAACAGGCAAACATTGACTCTTGATATGTGGCTATATATAATCCTTTAGACATAAACCATTGACCAAGTCTGGGACTAAGACTGGACCCAGCCGCACCAAGGCTCCTCTCTGAGAAGGAGTTTAGAAGGCAAGGGCGTCCTTTCTGAACCTTGTGACTCAACAGGAGGGCCTCCCTCAGCCATATGTCAAACTCTCACCCTTTCCGTGACACCCTCTACCTTCTAGATGGGATTCTCCCAAGCAGGTCTCTGAAGAGGCCAAAGTTAGCTCTCCTCAAGTCCAGGGTTCCTACTCATTGCCCTGCTCCTTCCAGGCAGGATCCTGAACTCCACCAACTCATGGTCACTGCAGCCAAGGCTGCCCCCAACCTTCACATCCCCAATCAGTCCTCCTTTGTTAGTACAAGGTCCAGCAGCACCCCTCTCTGCGTGGGCTCCTCCACCACCTGTGTCAAAACATTATCATCAATGCTCTGCAGGAACCTCCTGGACTGTGCGTACTTGGTGGTGTTACCTTTCCAGCAAATAGGGTGGTTGAAGTCCCCCATGAGAACCGGGGCCTGTGATCGTGAGGCCACTTCCAGCTGTCTGTAGATGACTTCATCGACTTCCTCATCTTGATCAGGTGGCCTCTAGTAAACACCCACAAGAGTGTCACCCATATTAGCCTGCCCCTTAATTCTTACCCATAAGCTCTCGACTCATTCTTCATCCAGCCCTATGCAGACCTCCAGTTGTTCTCTCACACAAAGAGCAGCTCCACCACCTCACCTTGCTGGCCTGTCTTTCCTGAAAAGTACGTAGTCATCCATGACAGCATTCTAGTTATGTGAGTTATCCCAACACGTCTCTCCAATTGCAATGAGATCACGGCCCTGTGACTGCACACAGATCTCTAGTTCTTCCTGTTTATAAATACTTAGATTTGGTTGGCCTCTACTGTAACCAGGTCATCTGCCTTTTGTACTGAGGGTGGATTAACAGCTGCAGATCTTTCAACAACGTGTTTCATTGGCATCCCAACCCCAGCAGCTGTATTACAGATTTATACTATGCCAAGTGCTTTTGATATTAATGTTCCTCATTGCTATTTTTTCTGAGTAGGTAACAGCCATACGCCAAGGAACATTACAAAATCTATTGGTGGTGGACTATCTCCTTATTCGACACCATATACATTGCTCTGATTTTGAAGGCATGTGTTGCTTCAATGTAACTGATGAATCAGCCAACATAGAAGATGACATTCAACATCTCCAGGACATAATGCATCAAATGAAACAATCTGCTGGTGGTGCCTGGCTGGCTGAGTGGTTTAATTCCTTGACAGGATGAGTGGGACACCTGATTCAAAGCATTATTGGAGAGGTATGTTTATTGCTTTTTCTATATGTGTTTATTGCATGCCTCTGTGAATTACCATGCCCTACACCCCACAAGTCCAAATTGACACCTCCAGTTTTGCCAGCCCCAGTGGAAGTGGTCTGGTGAGTGAGGGGGTGGAACGTGGGAAAATAATGGAAGAGTGGCAAGGAGGATTGTAAACACGGTCAAGTGTCTTGCAGCTGAGGTGTCGAAAAACAGATATATCATACTAATTGTTGTTTGGCCTTGTGTGTTGGACAAGTAGAACATCTGTTTTTAGATAACACAGGCCTGTGGTAGAGGCATTCTGTCAATCCTGCCCTGCTGTGGGAAAGATCACAGCATGGTGGTAAATTACACCTGCGCAAATCCCTGAAATACAGGTGAAAACAGTGTGTTCGGTGATCCTCTAGCATGGACTGAGCTCCGCAGTGCTGCATCCCTGCTTGTGTGCCTCTGCCCAGGTGCTGCTTCAGGGATCCCCCGGTTGACAAGGTAACAAAAATACATCTGATTTTTGCATTTTATCCGTGGTTTTGTGGTTGTTCCTGCGTCCTGCCTGTGCTGGCTCACACAGGGTCCATCAACAGCTCCGAACAAGGTGAGGGCAGGACCCAAGTCCAGAGACCAACCAGGAGGAGACAGGGATAGGACAGAGACAAGACTAGGGACAAGGTTGCAGCACAGGTCAGAGATGCACATAGCCAAGATGGGATCAGAGCTGGGCACAATTGCAATGTCACTTACACAAAGATTGAACCTGACCTGCTGCTGGACCCATGGGCAAGGCATGGGAGAATGCTCCAGGTGAGACTGGTCAGGGCCACCAAGGCCTCTGGGCACCAAGGCCTCTGGGCCCTGATGGGTAGGATGAATCACTGCTCACAGGGTCCGATCTCTCTATAGAAACTGTAGAGTCAAGGTCTGATACCTCCCTTCTCAGTGCTTCAGGTCGTATGAGGTAACCCTGTCCTGCCCCAGTTACTTCCATGGGGATTCAGTGATGGGTCATGGTCCTTCAAAGACCTCACATGCCACTGAGATTGTCCACAATGACAAATCCCTTATCTTGCTAGCAATGGGGAAAGGTTGACTGGGTATGTTGGAGGTGACACTGCCAACATTTGTCTCCTGCAGCCTGGCCCTCCTGGCTCACACCACTCACTGCAGCTGTAGCATCCTACTTGTCCTGGTTCTGCCAAGGACAGAGTTAATTTCACACGGAGCCAGGACAGGTGACCCAAGCTGGCCAGGGGAGGCTATTCCATACCATGTGACATCATGCTCACCATAAAAGGGGGCCTAGTCAGGCAGAGGGGGGGTGGTGCAGTTTTCAGCACGGTTCCAGGACGGGCTGAGTGTCCGGTCAGTCGGTTGGTCATTGGCTCGGTAAATTGTTCTCTGTTATTACCCATTGTTAATATCTGTTATCAGTACTGTTGTTGATTGTTTCCCTCTCCCTTGTCGTTCCAGTAAACTGCCCTTATCCCAACCCTTGAGGCTTTGCCGTTGTTTTCCCGTTCTTTTCCCGTTCTCCTCCCCATCCCGCTGGGGGGAGGGGTGAGTGAGCGGCCGCGTGGCACCCAGCTGCCGGCTGGGCCTAAACCACAACACCACTGAAGCAAATCTCAGGGTGTTGAGATGGGAAAGGTGGATGCCACAGCTCTGACTCCATCTGAGCATCCCTCCTCCACACAGAGGAGAGAGAAACTGAAACACAGGGCTGCTAAACCAGGAGGGCCTATTCTCCAAACAACTTTAGCTTGTAGGAGCCCGGGTGCAACCTGGACACTCAAGTTCCCAAAGCAGTGAGCTGTTGTCCTGTCCCACTCAGGGGTTGAGGGTGAGGTTAACTTTTTAATTCTCTGTGTGGTAATCAGAAGTAAGGACAATTACTTTAGAGATTCAAACCAATCATAAATTTACTTAAAACTCAGTGGAACTACAAAAGATAGAGGCTTCGCAAAGGTCATATTAAAGATAAACAGCAGATTTACAGGTGACATAAAAAAACCTTAAATCTTCTTCTGCTGATCTAGGTAAAGTAAGACATAGACCTTTATTTTGGTAATCCCACATTCTAACAAAACCTTGAACTAATTCCCAAGCCGGATTTGGGGTATTTTGGCTTGTGATTCCTATAACACATAGGGAGAGACAAAGAACATAGGACCAGACCCACAATTGCCGGTGTTGAGCAGAACTGACAGTCATGGTTTGGCTATGTACCTCTCTGTATCACACAGATTACGAGTACAAATTCCCAAAAATAGCACCAGCTTCGACTTTCTGAGGTAGAGGATGTTTCCGGTAGTTAGACCTGTAAGAAAGAACAAAGGAAAAGATCCTGATTCTTTCAAATCGGTGGTTAAAAGAATGGGACAATCCATCTGGTATTAATCTTGTGTTCCTTTCCATGGGCATCAGCAGCCACCCATGGATAGGTGTTCAGTGGAGTTTTAACGGTCAGAGACACCTCCCCTGCTGTTGGGAGGTCCACCAAAACAGGTTGTCCTGGATAGTGTAAGGGTTTTACAGGGTCCTTTTTCTCCCTCTTTCCAGGGAGCAAGGAGGGGGGGTGTTGGACAGAAAGCAGTAAGTTTAGGGCATCCATTTATCCCCCATCGACCATTTACTCTGGCAACGGAATCCAGGAGTCTTGCGGACCACACAGGGTCGTGAGGCCTTAGGATGAGTTTTAGGAGTCCATTGGTCCTTTCTACTATCCCGTTAGCTTGGGGATAGTAGGGGGTATGGAATGTCCACTGGATTCCCTCAGTTTTATGTCCACTGGATTTCCTCGGTTTTTTGCCCACTCCTGGACCACCCCAGCAGTAAAGTGGCTGCCGTTGTCCAATTGAATCAATTTAGGTTTAGGTAAAAAGCTAAACCACAATTTTAACCGTTTTACTGTATTTTTCCCAGTCACCTGTGCTACTGCTTCAGCCTGAACAAGTCCCGGTATTACTTCCACCCCAACAAGCACATATTGTTTCCCTTCTGATTTCTTGAAAGGCCCTATGTAATCGACCTGCCAGGTTTCCCATAGTCCTTTTCCATCCCTCAGATGGAGTGGTGGATCTTGTAAGGGGTGCTTTTCTAGTCTTGTACGGCATAGGCCACAGGCAGAAAGTACCATGCTACAGAGTTTTCGGGTAACAGGCCATCCTCTGCTCCCAGCCTCCTTAAGAAGATCTTTGACTCCCGAGTGACCACATTTCACGTGTAGCCACTCCAGTAAGCGTTCCCATTTCTCCTTTTCTCTCTCTTCCGCCAGCACAGCTAGGTGGGTGAGTCTACCTGATTGTTCAGAATGTGCGCTGGGTGATTTCCCCCTCAGTGGGCAGCTATCCACCCCACCAATATGGGCTTTTGTTTGGACACATTTAATATCTCCTCCCACTTTTTCCTTTGCCATACGGGCACCCAGTTTACTTCCCACTGGTTTTGTTCCCAAAAGGAGAGCCACTTGGTGCATCCCTTGAATATGGCGTAAGAACGAGTGTAGATGTGTACGGGTTCCATCCTGCCTGTCTCTCTCATTACCACACTCCAGACTGCTATCAGTTCCCCCACCTGAGCGCTCCCTTCTCCTTCTGTTGCAATTGGCTCCCCAGAATCAACGTGCAGAGCAGCTGCTTGGTATTTCCATACTTTCCCCTCCCTCCTCGAAGAGGCATCAGTAAACCACACATTTTTCAGGTGGGATTCAAATGAGGGGGCTTCCTTTATGCAGGAAGAAGGGGTTTCCTCATCAGGGCATGGATGATTTTTCCTGTATTTGGAGCATTTTGGGTGCTCCCTCCTCCACTGGCTAAGTGTGTAAGGCTCTAGCTGGGCATACCACTTCCTGACCGTTTCCCACTGGGCAACTGCCACAGGGGGTGGGGTGCTTGCAAGTACAGGTTTTAGGACCTTAAAGGGCCCTCGCAGGATTATGGATTGTTGCCGTATAATTCTTTCAGCCTCCTGCAAGGCTAGACTGACCACAAAAAGACCCTTTTCCCAGACCGAGCATCACTTTTCTGCATCTTTAAAGCTGCATGAATAAAACCCAATGGGGCGGGTCAGACCCTCTGGTCCGCACTGCCACGTGTATAGACGCTCCATGAATTGCAAAACCCCATTCAATTTGGAGCAGATCTGTTGGGTTGTGGTGGGTTGACCCTGGCTGGGGGCCAGGTGCCCACCAGAGCCGCTCTATCACTCCCCTCGTTCACCAGACAGGGGAGAAAAAGCGTAACAAAAAGCTTATGGGTCGAGATAAGGACAGGGAGAGATCACTCACTAATTATCGTCATGAGCAAAACAGACTGAACTGAGAGAGGGAATTCATCTAATTTATCACTAAGCAAAACAGAGTAGAGGAATGAGAAATAAAATCAAATCTTAAAACACCTCCCCCCACCCCTCCCATCTTCCCAGGCTCAACTTCACTCCCGGCTCCAACCTCCACCCCCCTTCAGCGGCACAGGGGGACGGGGAATGGGGGTTGTGGTCAGTTCATCACACGTTGTTTCTGCCGCTTCTTCATCCTCAGGGGGAGGACTCCTCTCATCGTTCCCCTGCTCCAACATGGAGTCCCTCTCACAGGAGACAGTCCTTCACGAACTTCTCCAACATGAGTCTCTCCCATGGGCTACAGTCCTTCAGGAACTGCTCCAGCGTGGTCTCTTCCATGGGGTGCAGACCTTCAGGAACAGACTGCTCCAGCATGGGTCCCCCACAGGGTCACAAGTCCTGCCAGCAAACCTGCCCTGGCATGGGCTCTTCTCTCCACAGTGTCCTGATCCAATATTGGGGAGGTTTCAATACGATCCCAAGAGATTAAGACACAAACGAGGTCAGATGTCGTACAACCTTTTAGCTTTATTTTGTATGAACAGGGGGATAAGGACTGTATATAAAGAGACAACCGGGAGAACGGGGGAGAGCAAAGGAGAGAGAGAGAGAGAGAGAGAGAGAGAGAGAGGGAGATAGAGAAATAGAGAGGTAGTGAGATAGAGAGGTAGAGAGATAGAGAGGGAAAGGGACCAAGTCGGGGACGAGTCTAATTACCACCACTCCGAGTCCAGTGATGTTCCATTGGCTCCCTCTATGGTGTCCAAGCGTCGCAGGTTTTGTCGAAGCAGGTCCCGGAAGATGCACAAGGAGGAGAGGAAGAAGTTTTCTCCTTCTTTCTCTCTTCTAAGCCCCGCCGCTTACCGGAGCATGTGCGCTCCTTTATATAGGGTCCCACGCTCATGCGCAGATCGCAGCTGCGTACGTGCCAGTCGTGCAGCATGTGCGGTACGTGTTGCCTCCTCGGGAAGCCTTTTTGCGCCCTGGCTCTCGTGCATGCACATGGTGGCGCTCATCCGCAGACCGTGAGAAGGGGGGGCAGTGCCCTCCGAGGCAGGACGTCAACACAGGGAAATGGTGGTGCAACGGCAGTGTCGAGACAAACTGCATACAGTAGCGGTCCGTTACACATGGGTCCACAGGTCCTGCCAGGAGCTTGCTCCAGCATGGGCTTCCCACGGGCCACAGCCTCCTTCAGGTGCCTCCACCTGCTCTGGCGTGGGGTCCTCCACGGGCTGCAGGTGGAATCTCTACACCCCCTCATCCTTCCTCCATGGGCTGCAGGGGGACAGCCTGCTTCACCATGGTCTTCAACACAGACTGCAGGGGGATCTCTGCTCTGGTGTCTGGAGCACCTCCTGCCCCTCCTTCTGCACTGACCTTGGTGTCTGCCGAGTTTCTTAGATCTTCTCACTCCTCTCTCCGGCAAAAGCTCTCTCTAACTGGTTTTTTTTTCCGTCTTAAATATGTTACCACAGAGACGCTGATTGGCTTGGCCTTGGCCAGCGGCAGGTCCATCTTGGAGCCGGCTGGCATTGGCTCTATCAGACACAGGGGAAGCTTCTAGCAGCTTCTCACAGAAGCCACCCCTGTAGCCCCTGCCCCCCCCCCCCCCGCTACCAAAACCTTGCCACACAAACCCAACACACGGGTGTATTGGACCCAAAGCTTGATATGCTCCTGCTTCAAACACTAGTAATTTTAGGGCTTCCTCATGAATAGGAGTCAAATCCCAGGTAGCTTTTTTGCATGTTAAATCATACAGGGGACGAGCTGTGATAGAAAAATCTGGAATATGTTTCCTCCAGAATACCAGCAAGCCTAGGATATGTTGCAGTTCCTTTTTGTTCTCTGGGATTTTTAATCTGTTCTAAAGTAGCCAAGGTTTCAGGGGGAATACACATCGCTCCTCCTTTCCACCATATACTTAAGAACTTCACCTCGGGGGAGGGGAGTTGTATCTTTTCTGCTGGAACCTGAAGTTCTAAACTTTCCAGGTGAGTGATTATTTTCTTTTCGGTTTGTCCCACTGCAGTGGCATTGGACCCCCCCCACCAATATATCATCAATGTATTGGTAGGTTTTTAACTCCCTCCTCAGGGGTGATTTCTGGTAGTGCTTGGGCCAGGGCATGGTGCGCCAAGGTAGGTGAGTGCCGATATCCTTGGGGCAGACGAGTAAAGGTATATTGTATACCTTCCCATGTAAATGCAAATCAATCTCTATCACCTTCCTGTAAAGGAACCATGAAAAACATGTCTTTTACATCAACGGTGGCTAAAATTTTATGGGACTGTTCCTGTATGGTGACAATCAGTTCGGCTATATTAGGCACAGCCGCTGTCAGGGGACTAGTGCCAGCATTTAACATCGATAATCGATCGTTAGCTGCCGCTTACCATTCGGTTTGCGAACTGGCCACACTGGAGAGTTATAAGGCGAGTGAGTTTGAATAATGACCCCCTGCTCCCCGAAGGTCTTTTATCACCAGAGCAATTCCCTCCCTCGTTCCCAGCAGTGAGGGATAGGGTTTCACATTCATGATTTCAGATGGGTGAAGGGTAGGGGCAGTCTGCAAAAGCCTTATCAGGGTTGCCGGAGACCCAAACTTCCACTCCCTCCCTGCCAAGTCTGTCCAGGACTTCCCTTTCAATAAATCCAATCCCAACATATTCGTGGGGAGCACTCTCAATACCATAGTGGTCTCAGTGGGGGTGGTGTCTCCTGGCAGCCAGCACTTTACTCAGGCTGTAGGTTGGGGTTTGGAATATCCAAACGCATCGGTAACCCATATCTGTTTTTTATCAGGGACAATCCCACTCCAGTCTGGGATATTAGCACTTAAAGCAGACATTTGGGCCCCTGTGTCTACCAGAAAAGTGACCGCAGTCTTAAAGGGACCAAGGGGCAAAGTTACCAGTAGGTCCCCCTGCTCGTTTTCAGTGAGCCTTCTAAAATACACCCACTGGCCATCCCCCGGCTCACTCACTGGGGACGGCACAAGAAGTTTCCCAACTTTGCAGGGCTGGTGAGCCCCTTCATGGGAGCTGTAGGTACGGCTGATCTCTGAGGTACAGGGACTGTAGGGACGCTTCTTCTTCCCGGCCAGCCTTTACCTATTGGTTTCCACATTTTTACAAGCAGCTGCAAATTGGAGAGGGGTAGGCCATCCATTAATTCTCAGGGAATACCCTTATCTCAATCTTCCTTCCACAACTGATTTCTTGAGGGCCCCCCCCACAAAGCTTCTATCTCAGGGGCGGAGTATTTTCTCTTCTGTCTCGGTCCTACAAACTGCCGCTTGTGCCTTCCCCTCCTTTCCAACATACCCCACATGCCTGCCATAGTTGATCAGTTCCTGTGCAATTTCCCCCCAGGTAAGACCCAGTCCACCCTGAGGTCCCATGGCTACAGTGGCTCTTAGTCAGTCTTGAATTTGCACAGCATAAATCTTCAGTGAATCAGGTAACCCTTTAATCAAGGGAGTCATCCTATCCGGATTGGCAAACATCATCGGGGAAGGTTGGCAGGGAACTAGGCGCCTCTCATGCATCAGTTGGAGGCAAGCTGCTATCTGTACAGTGTCTGTAAGCTGGCTTACTCCAGGGGTGGGAAAGGCAATAGGATCTCCTCTCTCCAAGGGGTCTAACCCTCTGGCCCAATATGCCACCCTTTGGGTCAGGGACCAAGGTTCCTGCTCGTCACCTATGGTCAGAAATACACCAGGACCCCAATATCCCTGAGCCTCTTCCTCCAAAAGCCTTATTCTGTCTCCGCCTGTCAGGGAGACCCTCCACACATATTCAGTCTCATTTCCTTAGCCTGCCTACTATACTTTCCTGTAGTTTTGCCAGTTCAGTAACGGTATAAGGTATCTCTTTAGTGGTAACGGCGGGTTCCACATCTTCACCGTCATACATGACATCAGTTTTAATAAGTGGCCAGAGCTTGGGAGTAAGGTCAGGTTCTGTCACCACCCTGAGCTCCTCCCATGGATAGTGAGGGGCAACCTCCCTCACAATGAGGTTGGCTTCTTTTGATAAGCTAGAAAATCCTGGTTCACTGTCAAGGTCCCCAGGGAGCTGCAACTTCGGCTCTCTTTCCCTCACAAAAGGGGAAAGTTCAAGTTTTCCGTGATTCTCTTCTCATCCGCTAATGCTTTTTCGGCTAGTTGCTGTCTCACACATTCCATTTCCAATTCTGCCTGTAGTTTTTTAACCAGTTCCTGAAGGGACTCATTTGCCTCCCACTCAGCTTGTGTGACAACGTATTTGTCTTTCTGGGCAGCTATCAATGTGGCTCCCACGACACCACAAACCACAGCCTTTCCCTTTCCAGGTCTAAACTTATTTTCTTTTGCCAAGTCTCTTATCTGTTCTGCTACAGTTGTTGGGGACTGCCAGTGTCCCTCAGCCCAGCTATGCCCTTTTGGGCAAGCTTTATAGCTCTTCAACAAATCCAACAGCAGGGAGCAGTCAACATCAGGCTTATCCCAGGTTGCCATGACCTACTGCCGGAGATTTTGGTGTTAGCCAAATGTCAGTTATCCTTTCTTCAGCACTCTGGCTGCTATCCCTTTTATGGAACCTCTTTACCGCTTCTTACAGAGAATCCCCCACTCAGGGGGTTAGGGTGAGGTTAACTTTTTAATTCTCTGCATGGTAATCAGGAGTAACGACAATTACTTTAGAGGGTCAAACCAATCACAAATTTACTTAAAACTCAGTGGAACTACAAAAGATAGAGGCTTCGCAAAAGTCGTAACAATGCTCAAAACTTAGCAGAATTATGAAAGGTAAGGATTTAGCAAAACACGTGACAATATTACCCTATTGTGCTGAAAATTGAGTTAGAGACAAAGAGAGTGATAGAGAGGAAAAGAAAGAGAGAAAGAGAAAAGATATCACCACCCTTGGATCCAGCGATGTTCTCTGCTCATAGTTGTAGTCTTCCGGTGGTGGGTGTGCACCAAAAACTTATGTTTTCCCTTTTTATAACCCGATGTGCCCGCCCCATAGGCAGGGGTCTGTCATCACTGAGCAGGCGCAGTACATGCTCAGGAATGTTCAGAAATGTTCTAGAAATAAGTCAGTGGGTTACGGGGGTCTTGGGGGGTCTCACCATCATGCGTCATCCCCCCCCCCCTTCAGGGCTGACCAAGTGAGTGGTGATCTGTCACAGGCACATGGCACGCAGATGGTCTTTGTATACATCTTTCAGGAATAGAGGAGTGGTCTCACAAGACATTATCCTGCCTCCACAGGCTCCGTTCTTGTTCAACACTCTCTGGTCATCATCAGCCCTTAGTATACAAACTAAGGCACATTCAAGATTCAACCTGCTTAACTACCACACAAATTGCTGCTCCCAGAAGGCAAGAGTACAACGTCTGGCACCTGCAAAACACAATGAAAATAACTGTGACAGCTGTCTACAGCTGCTTGCCCAGAGATAGACTATAGGGTTTTCATCAAAAGAATCTGGTCAGATCAACATTTTACCACTATACAGTAAAGCTACACTACCCCTATCTTTAATATTGCTACACCCCTGGGCGGGGCAGCTCCAATCCTGACACAGCACACAGACACCACAAACATGACCATGAGAAGGCTGCGAGCAAGAAGAATGACTACCATAGCGAAGATGATGCTCGCAAAGAATCATAGAATATCCTGAGTTGGAAGGGACCCAGAGGATCGAGTCCAACTCCTGGCTCCACACAGGACCAGCCAAATCAGAGCATATGATTGAGAGCATTATCCAGACACTTCTTGAACTCAGTCAAGCTTGGTGCCATGACCACTTCCCTGGGGAGCCTGTTCCACTGCCCGACCATCCTCTCGGTGAAGAATGTTTTCCTGATATCCAACCTAAACCTCCTCTGTCGTGGCTTCATGCTGTTCCCTCGGGTTCCATCACTGGTCACCAGAGGGAGATCAGCACCTGCCCCTTCGCTCCCCCTCATGAGGAAGGTGTAGGCTGCAATGAGGTCTCCCCTCAGTCTCCTCATCTCTAGGCTGAACAAACCAAGGGACTTCAGCCTCTCCTCATACGTCTTCCCCTCTAGACCCTTCACCATCTTTGTTGCCCTCCTTTGGACGCTCTCCAATAGTTTTATGTCCTTTTTGTACTGTGGCACCCAAAACTGCATGCAGTACTTGAGGTGAGGCTGCACCAGCACAGTGTAGAGTGGACAATCACTTCCCTAGACTGGCTAGCAATGCCGTGCTTGATGCACCCCAGGATACGGCTGGCCTTCCTGGCAGCGTGGGCACACTGTTGACTCATGTTCAACTTGCTGTAGACCAAGACCCCCAAGTCCCTTTCAGCATGGCTGGCCTCCAGCGTCTCATCACCCAGTCTGTATGTATAGCCAGGGTTGCCCCTTCCCAGGTGCAGAATCTGGCACTTGCCCTTGTTAAACCTCATGCGGTTGGTGATTGCCCAGTTCTCCAATCTATCCAGATCTCTCTGCAAGGCCTCTCCACCCTCAACAGAATCAACAGCTCCTCCCAATTTGGTGTCATCTGCAAACTTGCTCACACCACCTTCTAGTCCTACATCCAAGTCATTTATGAAAACATTAAAAAGAACTGGCCCTAAAATGGAGCCCTGGGGAAACCCACTAGTGACTGACTGCCAACCTGATGTAACCCCGTTTACCATAACTCTTTGGGGCCAGCCTTTCAGCCAGTTGCTCACCCATCGCACTGTGTTTTTGTCAAACTGTATGCTGGACATTTTCTCCAGAAGGATACTGTAAGAGTATTGAAAGCTTTACTGAAATCTAAAAAAATGACATCAACTGGCTTCCCTTGGTCAACTAGATGGGTGACCTTGTCATAAAAGGAAACTAAGTTTGTTAAACAGACCCTTCCTCTCATGAACCCGTGTTGGCTATGACCAATGACTGCGTTGTCCTTCAGGTGTTTTTCAGTAAATCCCAGCATAATTTTCTCCATAATTTTACCAGGCACTGAAGTGAGACTGACAGGCCTGTAATTACCAGGGTCTTCTTTCTTGCCCTTCTTGAAGATTGGAACAATGTTTGCCAGCTTCCAGTCAACTGGGACCTCTCCAGATTCCCAAGACCATTGAAAAATAATTGTGAAAGGTCTCACAAAGACATCAGCCAGCCCTCTGAGCACCTGACGTGGTTTAGGCCCAGCCGGCAGCTGAGCACCACACGGCCACTCACTCACCCCTCCCCCAGCAGGATGGGGAGGAGAACGGAAAAACAACAGCAAAGCCTCGAGGGTTGGGATAAGGGCAGTTTACTGGGACAACAAGGAGAGGGAAACAATCAACAACAGTACTGATAACAGATATTAACAATGGGTAATAACAGAGAACAATTTACCGAGCCAATGACCAACCGACTGACCGGACACTCAGCCCGTCCTGGAACCGTGCTGAAAACTGCACCGCCCCCCCCTCTGCCCGACTAGGCCCCCTTTTATGGTGAGCATGATGTCACATGGTATGGAATAACCTCCCCTGGCCAGCTTGGGTCACCTGTCCTGGCTCCGTGTGAAATTAACTCTGTCCTTGCCAGAACCAGGACAGCACCCTGGGATGAATCCTGTAGGGCTCCATGGACTTGTATGCATCCAGGTGGAGCAGCAATTCCTGCACAAGTTTGGGGTCAGCTGGGAGTTTATCATTACTATAGTCAGTCCTCCAACTCGGGGCATCTGGGGTCCTAGAGCCTGTCATCAGTGTTGAAGACAGGAGGAAAGAAGGCATTAAACGTCTCTGCTTTGTCTATGTCCGTGTTTGTAAGGTGACCATTCTCATTGAGTAACAAACCAATATTCTCTCTGGTCTTCCTTTTGTTATTAATGTATTTAAAAAAGCCCTTTTTATTGTCCCCCACAGTACTGGCCAGCTTCAACTCTAACTGGGCACAGCACTGCCCTACGGCACCACGATGGTGCGGATGCTTTATAGTGGCCCCAGGGAAGAGGCAATGGCTGTGGCTGGCAAGAGAAAGCAATTGTCAAAACCAGAATGACCAATGCGTGAGAAGCCAGGCTTTAAGATCTGGGACCATTTAAGATGTGGGGATGAAACTCCAGAAAACAGCTCTGTGCAAACAGAATGCACTGGCGAGCTGAGTGAGCAAGAGATGGCTGCTCAGAAACATCTATGATGCAATGCATGCCAAGTAGATCCATGCTTTAAGCTATAACTGCAAGAGAATAAGGGCTTGATGAGCACAATACTGATGAGTACAGGTATTCAAGACTCATGAGGTCTAATAAAGTACCTGCTGATCACAAAGAGTTATGGAGGCATCAAGACCTGAGAAAGGTATGGTGTAGAACATAAGATAGACAACACAACCTACACACCACCACCACCACACAGGCTGGAACTGCCCTGCCTGGCACAGTCTAGCATCATGCTGACAAGTAACCCGCTCCCTTTGCCTGCCCAAAGGGGACAGCTCCTGGACAGTCCTCTCCCCTGCACTAACTTAAAACCCCTCCCCTGCAACTCCCAACCTTGTTCCGTTCTCCTCCCACTCCCTCCCCAGCTCTGGTCCCTCAACTTAGGTTGCAGTGGAGGCCAGGGATCTGAATCCACCTGCAACAAAAAACATATACACCACACATTGGCTAAGACGTTCCTGCAGTCGCCTGGTTCCTCTTCATCAAACACACAACAATGCTGGTAGTCAGCATTGCACCAGTAAATGCCAGCCTCTCCTACAACACCCTGCCTCCTCAAAAGGGCCATGGTGTTCCACTCACCTGCTTGTTCCAGAGAGGACTGCGGCTGTGATCACTTGTGGCACCTAAGACACCAAGAGACACAAATTACTTACATTTGTGAGAAATCACCACTCCCATTATCGCCCTCACTATTATGCCATCTCACCTTGAACGTGCATCCAGTTCCAAAGGTGGCCACGTAGCACCTGCAAAAACAGAGGTAAATGCTTGAACTAGTTGCCGTATACTGCTGTGCTATTATACCCCAACCCAGCCAACAACCGCCTCACCTTCTCAGACCACTCATCAGCACGCTGCTTCGCCCCTCCGAGGCTGCCTGCAGCACCTGCAAAGAAACAAAACAAGAGGCAAATGCTGAGATAGTGCCCAAAACAGCAGCCTGCCCACACCAATTCCTGTCTCCCACTCCTTTACCTCAGCTGCTCACCCAGCCTCTGTCATTTTGGGCTGCCATGCTGAGGCTTGCGCCCCACCTAGAACACACAAACAAAGGATACCTTTAACTTAATCAGCAATGCAACACCTGAAAAATAACTGCTACTTCAGCCCACTAGTCACTGCTCACCTGGCCCAAGTCACCTCCTGTGTCAATATCCTACTTTGCTCATCACTTCACACCTTAAAAATAAAAACCACTCTCCCACACAAATCTTAATATAGTTATACAGCCAGCTGTGGTGGGTTGACCCTGGCTGGGGGCCAGGTGCCCACCAGAGCCGCTCTCTCACTCCCCTCATTCACTAGACAGGGGAGAAAAGGCATAACAGAATGCTTGTAGGTCGAGATAAGGACAGGGAGAGATCACTCACTAATGGTTGTCACGAGCAAAACAGACCGAACTTAGAGAGGGAATTCATCTAATTTATTACTAGGCAAAACAGAGTAGAGGAATGAGAAAAAATCAACTCTCAAAGCACTTCCCCCCACCCCTCCCATCTTCCCGGGCTCAACTTCACTCCCGGCTTCAACCTTCCCCCTCAGCGGCACAGGGGGACGGGGAGGGGGGGTTACGGTCAGTTCATCTCACGGTGTTTCTGCCGCTTCTTCATCCTCAGGGGGAGGACTCCTCTCATCCTTCCCCTGCTCCAGCATGGAGTCCCTCTCACGGGGTGCAGACCTTCAGGAGCAAACTGCTCCAGCGTGGGGTCCCCCACGGGGTCACAAGTCCTGCCAGCAAACCTGCCCTGGCGTGGGCTCCCCTCTCCACGGGTCCACCGGTCCGGCCAGGAACTTGCTCCAGCGTGGGCTTCCCACGGGCCACAGCCTCCTTCAGGTGCCTTCACCTGCTCCAGCGTGGGGTCCTCCACGGGCTGCAGGTGGAATCTCTACACCCCCTCATCCTTCCTCCATGGGCTGCAGGGGGACAGCCTGCCTCACCATGGCCTTCACCACGGGCTGCAGGGGGATCTCTGCTCCGGCGCCTGGAGCTCATCCTCCCCCTCCATCTGCACTGACCTTGGTGTCTGCCAAGTTTCTTACATCTTCTCACTCCTCTCTCCGGCTGCAAAAGCTCTCTCTAAGTGTTTTTCTTCTTCTTAAATATGTTATCACAGAGGCGCTGATTGGCTTGGCCTTGGCCAGCGGTGGGCCCGTCTTGGAGCTGGCTGGCATTGGCTCTATCAGACACAGGGGGAGCTTCTAGCAGCTTCTCACAGAAGCCACCCCTGTAGCCCCCCCGCCACCAAAACCCTGCCACGCAAACCTAATACACCAGCAATTACATCTTCCCTCCAACACCACTGGCCGACCCACCTTCTTATGGCACTCTGCTTGCCTCCTCTGCCGCTCTTTGGTGCGCATCTTGTCTGTTCGCATCTAAAAAACCCAAGTTATTAAACAAGTTACCTGGATGCTGAGTGATAGCTGAATAATTCCAGAGCTCTTGCTTCCATTTAGGAATACCATCTAGACTCCAACTACAGACCACCATTAAAAAACCCCAAAACTTTAAGTCCCACACAGACAAGCCTTTGACACCTTTGAGATTCAATCTGCTTTCACTACCCCTGCACAGCCCCTCCCAGGTGTCTCCCATCCTCTCCACAGAACATTATGGAAATGACACTCCGCACAGCCTGTTGGTAGCTACTCGATCCGAGGCAATTATACAATCTTTGCCCAAGCAATCTGGGCATATCAATGTACTAACCATATACCTATTGCTATTCCACCCTAACCCTTGCTAGATAATCTCACCATTAGTCCTACTGAGAGATGGTATGAGCAACTTACAGAGGATACTGCACAACTGGTGAAAAAAACCCAAGGTTCTATTCAATAGTCAGGAATTCCAGTAAAACACAATGCACCTATGTCACAGTTTAGCCATGGCCAACAACTAAACACCCCACAGTTGCTTGCTCACTCCCCTCTGGTGGGACAGGGGAGAGAATCAGAAGGGTAAAAATGAGAAAACTCATGGGTTGAGATAAAGATAGTTTAATAAGTAAAGCAAAAGCCACACACACAAGCAAAGCAAGACAAGGAATTCATTCACTACTTCCCATCAGCAGGCAGATGTTCAGCCACTCCCAGGAAAGCAGGGCTCCATCCCACATAATGGTTACTTGGGAAAAGAAACAACATCAGTCCAAATACTGCCACCTCCCCACTTCATCCTTCCTCTTCCCCAAGCCTCTTATAAACTGAGCATGACATCATGTGGTATAGATTATTCTTTTGGTTAGTTTGTATCAGCTGTCCTGATTATGTCCCCTCTCAACTTCTTGTGCACCCCCAGCCATCCTGCTGGCAGGGCAGTGTGAGAAGCAGAAAAGGTCTTGATTCTGTGTAAGCACTGCTCAACAGTAACAAAAACATCTCTGTATTATCAACACTGTTTCCAGCATAAATCCAAAACATAGCCCCATACTAGCTACTATGAAAAAAATTATCTCACCTGAAACCAGGACAACCTAGAATTAAAAAAAACCCTCTATACTATTAAATCATTCTGCAAACACCTGAACACTCAATACAAAATTATTGAGCTGAAAAAAAAAAAGGGGGAACTTTCTATTCTACATACTGCTTAACCTTGACTAGTCCTGAAGTTCTTACTTCAGACACCTGCTTCTCTGAATATCAGCATATATCTGCCCAAATAACTGAGCCAGCTCAAAAAGCTGCCGTCAACTGAAAGACCAGCAGAGCACTGACACCAAAGCACCCCACGAGCAGAACGGGCTCCCTGGTGTGAGGCCTGTGGCACGTCTACCTCAGGCCCTGCCCACCACCCTTCCCACAATCACCTGGGAAAGGGGTGGGGCCAATAGCCAGAAGGCTTAAAGGCTGCTGGAGCAGCAGCAGGGGTTTTTCTGATCTGCCTTGAGTTTATGGTGTGTGAAGTGCTGAACAGAGAAAGCAACCCTTACTGGAAATTATGCAATGTTTCTCTTTTCTATGCCAGTGACTACTTGATCTAAGGTAACTATACAACCTTTGCCTAAACAGTCTGGGCATATCAACATATTAACTATTGATTCTTATTGCTATTCCACCTATCCCTGACTACACCATAGGCAGAGCATCTCTAAGTCTGTCCTGGTTTTTGGCTAGGATAGAGTTAATTTTCACAAGAAGCTGGGAGGAGACACAGCCAGGACAGGTGACCCAAACTAGCCAAAGGGGTATATCATACTATATAACCTTAAATTCAGCATATAAAGGGGGCTGGCCAGGGAGGGCAGCTCCAGGATGGGCTGAGTGTCTGGTTGGTTGTCAGGTGAGCAAATTGCACTATTGCATTGCATATCACCTGCTTTGTATGTTCTTTTATAAGTACTGTTGTTGTTATTTTCGTCTCCCTTTGCTGTCCTAGTAAACTGTCCTTGTCCCAACCCACGAATTTTACCTTTTCCTTCTGATTCTCCTCCTCATCCCACCAAAGTGGGGAGGAGAGAGTGAGCAGCTCTGTGGTGCTTAGCTGCTGGCTGGGGCTAAATCATGACAGTCCTTTTTGGTGCCCAATGAGGGGCCAGATCTGAACAGAGCCTGTTAAAACAAAGTTGTTATATGCATTTATTATATTAGTTAAACAGTCACTGGTCACAATGGTGTTTTGTTTGTTCACATGGTTATGTTACATAAATCCTTACTTGCTGTATGTATTCCCTGTGGTGCTGTTTATCACCTCTCGGAGAGGGATCATGATTCTCATTTTGGTTTAATGTGTAATATTGACTTATATGATAACATCACTTGTTATGAGATTAAGCTGGTATTTGTATGTGGCATTGCTGCCATGCCTGTACCTTGGATGACATCTGTCAGAATTTATTAATAATCACACCCAATATATGGGGAAGATGGGGGGTACTTTCCCCTTCTCTTTTACCTCCTCTTTTTCCTTCAGGCTACTTACAATAGCTTTTGAGATTTTTTAATATCCTTAGGATGTTCAAGCCAGCATGCTCCTATTGCTATGTCTCCTGAATGTGTTTGAGGTCTTGTTTAGGGTTACAAATCTTGTTTTAAGAATACCACCCAGAGATCTGCCCCAAGGCTTGGATAGTCATGGGTGGCATGGCATGTGGGAGAATATACGCAGGTATCTAGAGAACTTCTCACATCCAGTGGTTTGGATCTTCACTCCCGAACTACAGGACCCTGATAAAGTGTTAGAATATTTGAAAAGAAAATGCTGTGGCTATTCTAAACAGGCACAACTTACCGCACTGTGCTGGGCCCTGGCCACTGTCTACCAAACACTACTTTGATATTAGGCAGCACCCTCAGGGGAAGAGAGGGAAAACACAGTGACAAGCACTGTGGCTACTCCAGTCCTAGTAACAGGCACAGTGGCTACCCCAATCCTGACGACAGGCACAGCAGCTGAACCAAAACAACAACCCATGCCGGTATCAGTTGCCTATCTGTCACCGGCTCTGTTTAACATTTTTGTTGACAACGTGGACAGTGGGATCAAGTGCACACATAAGAAGGACATCGAGCTGTTGTTGGAGCAAGTCCAGAGGAGGGCTGGAGCACCTTTCCTATGAAGACAGCCTGGAGAAGAGAAGGCTCCAGGGAGACCTTATAGCAGCCTTCCAGTACCTAAAGGGGGCCTACAAGAAAGCTGGAGAGGGACTGTTTACAAGGGCATGTAGCGATAGGACGAGGGGGAATGGCTTTAAACTAAAAATGGGTAGATTTAGATTAAAGGAAAAAATTCTTCCCTGTGCGGGTGGTGAGGCTTTGGAACAGGTTGCCCAGAGAAGTCGTGGATGCTTCGTTCCTGGAAGTGCTTAAGGCCAGGCTGGATGGGGCTTTGAGCAACCTGGTCTAGTGGAGGGTGTCCCTGCCCATGGCATGGAGGTTGGAAATAGATGGTCTTTAAGGTCCCTTCCAACCCAAACCATTCTATGATTCTATGAGAAAGTGGGGGGGGGGGGGGGGGGGGGGGGAGGGAGGGCAGCAGGGGAAGAGGGGGATGGCAAAAGTTATGTTCTGTATCACTCACCAAAGATCTGCCAATGGTGAAAGGTCTCTCTGCCTTGAGTAGCAACGTTGAGAGGTGTCCAAGCTCAAAGGGAGATCAGCGCCATGCAGCTGTGCTGCTTAGCAGGGAGAGCTCAAAGAAGGCTCACTTAGGCTGTCATAGCTATGGACTAAAGTGGTTGGCTTGCAGTCAAATTACATGCAATGGAAACATGCATGAGACTCCTTGTACCCACAACTTTGTTCCTTGATAACTGAGCCTTGGAAAAGCCACTCAGGTGTTAATCGCATGGTTGGTGTTCAAAGCTCATATGCACTGATGCTCACTGTGTCACTCTGCTCCTTTGTGTGCTTTCAGAGAACAGATTGGAGCTAGAGTTGTTCTTGGCCCATTTACAGCTCAGGTCTTTACCTCCTTTGGAGCCTGTACCAAACTACTGCTAGTTTGGTTACGCAGTCCAGTGCATCAATCACACCCCCCCAAGAAATAAAATCAAGAAAAAAAAAACAACAAAAAACACCCCCAGCAAATCAAAGCAAGCCCTGCAAAAAGTTAAAGAAAATGGAAAAACAAAAACTGCCCCCAAGAAGTCAAAAAACACAGACCCCAGAAAAAAAATCAAATTCACTCCCAAGAGATTTAAGAATAAAACAACCAGAAAAGCAACCCCAAGAACTTAAAAAAAAAAAAGAAAAGAAAATCCCAAAACACCAAAGGCACGCGAGGAGAGGGGGATGGGCAGGGGGAGAAGGAGGAAGGACAGAGCAGACTGGGGGAAGCAGGCACGAGCGGGCAGCAAGCAAGGGGAACAAACAGACCGCCACCTGCGTTCTCCCACCCCAGGCAGCCGCCGCTGCGCTGTACCCGCGCATGCGCCAAGGGGCAGCCGGAGCGTCCGCGCGTCATCGGCTCCGGGCGGAACCCGCGGTCCCGCACCACAGTTCCGAGGAGGAACGGACCGGGAGAGGGGCTGTGAGGCGCAGGGGAAGGTGTGCGGCTGCTGTGGGGTTGCTGTGAGGAAGGAGGTTGCTATGGGACGCGGCGTTGCCATAGTGTAGCAAAAAAATAGGCCTTGTAACGAAGGCCTACTTATATGTCATAAGAAACTATTCATTGTTACTTTAGGTAGAAGGCTAACGATTCTTAGAATTAGCACCTGCTACACATCATGATAAAAAGGAGGAGCTACAAGACACTTCAAGGTCCTTATGTACATACTTTGCAGAAAGGGAGGACATTAATTGCCTCCAGGAGCATCCTTATCTTCCTGAGGCATATAGCGAACAATTACCAACATCAAGTATCGAGAAACTAGGGGAAACGTAATTTGGGTCAGGGTCCCCACAACCACCGACCCATAAGCCCCCTACCCACATTATACCACCTACTCAAAAGATAAAGGCGGAGAAAGGAACTGAGCATGCGTTCTAGTTTGCATACCAGGCGAAGAAATATGAACCAATTATTTTAACGGGGAGTGTACCACTTTGTAATCTTTGTAACATTTGTGTATAAATATGACAAGAGAACCAGCATTAGGTGTGCCTGATTAGAGGAACTATCCTCCTGACACCCAGCGCTGCAATAAAAGCAAAGGCCTGCTTCTTCATGCTAAATTGGTGTTAAGGAGTTTTCTTTTATTCCCCAATTTCGGTGACAATAGGGCTGGTATGGGGTTACTATGGTGTTCATATGGGACTGCTATGGGGCAGGGCGTTGCTATGGCGTTACTGTGGTGTTGCTACAGGGCGGGGAGCGCTGTGCGGGGCCCCAGACGCCCCGGGCCTCCATCACGTGATCCTCCCACGCGACTCCCCTTCCTGTTCGGGCATTCGCAAGATGGCGGCGGCGGCGGTTCGGGGGCGGCGCTTCAAGTGGTCGTTGGAGCTGGCGGCGGCGCCGGGGGGGCGGTGAGACCTGGGGGAGGGGGTGGAAGGGGGTTTGGGGGGGTTCAGAGGTGTCCCCGGCGTCACCTGCCTGCCTCTTTCTCCCCCAGGCCCCGCGGAGCCGCCGAGGGCCGCGGGCCGCTGGGGTTCGCCGAGCGGCAGCTGGGGGAGGGCGGCGTCCACGAGAGCGACAAAATCCTCATGGAGAAGGTGGGCGAGACGGGTACCTGGGGGGGGAGGAAGGACACCCCGTGGTGGGGGATGGTCCCTGTCCCAGATGCCTGGGTCCCGTAGGAGGGCGGACCCCCCCACATCCCGGACGGCTGGGTCTCCTCTTTCCCTGCAGCGCTGCTGGGACGTGGCATTGGCGCCGCTGAAGCAAATCCCCATGAATCTGTTCATCATGTATATGGCTGGCAACACCATCTCTATCTTCCCTGCCATGATGGTGTGCATGATGGGCTGGCGCCCACTGCAGGCCCTCATGTCCCTCTCTGCCAGTGAGTACAACCCTATGCTACAGCCCCATGCAGGTGACAGCTCCCTGGGTGTTCCCCCATGGCCATCCCCTGCCACACGATAGTTGCCCCATGTACCTAACGTGGTCCCCTGCCCTGCATCTCCCCCTGCAACAGTAGTCTCCGCATATCCCCCAACAGTCATCCCTACAACAGCCCTCACCACACGTCCTCCTGCAACAGCTGCCCTCGTGTCAGTTGCCCCCGTATGTCCCTCAACAGTCATCCCTATGACATCCCTACATTTTCCCACGTCCCTGAACAGTTGCCCCCACGTCAGTTGTTCCCCTGCGTCCACCAGCAGTGACCCCCACGTCACTTACCCCCATGCATCCCCCTACAGTTGTTCCTATGACAGTTACCCACACCCCCCCCCCAACAGTCACCTCTGTGACAGTCACTCCTACATGTCCCCCAACAGTTGCCCAACAGCTACCCTGTGCCATCTGCCCTGCACCTTCCCCAATGCTCTCCCCTATGATGTTCCCCACCCATCATTATCACTGGTCTGCCGTGGTGCCAGGTATGTGGTGTGTAGGTGACAGTCACAGGTCCCCCTGTCCCCCCACAGCACTGAAGGCGCTGGAGAGTTCGAGCCGGCGGGCACTGCAGGGGCTGGTGTTCCTGGTGGGCAATGGACTAGGACTGGCGCTGGCCCTCTACAAGTGCCAGGCCATGGGGCTGCTGCCCACCCGCCCTTCCGACTGGCTGGCCTTCGTTGCCCCCCCACAGGTGCGCCCCGACACCGGGTCCCCCTGCCCCTGCTTCCCTGTACACCAGGGTTCCTCCTGGCCTGGACAACACAGCCCCCTTACCCCCTTTCTCTCTCTTCCCTTGGCAGCGGATGGAGTTCACTGGGGGGGGCCTGATCCTGTGACCCAATGTGCCCACCCACCAATAAAGGCAATGGCATGCTGGTGGTGTTATTTTTGTGGGAAATTCCAGTGGTTTGAGGGCTCAACCTAAGGAGGCACCAGGATGGGTTGGAGTGAAAACTGTTTATTGGTGGTGTGTGCTGGGAACACTGGGGCCTGTACTGGTAGTGCTGGGGCCCATACTGGGGGCACTGGCAGTGCACTAGAGGAGCACTGAAGCCCATACAGGGAATGCTGGGAGTGCCCTGGGAGCCTTAGGACCTGCGCTGGGAACCTTGGGGGCGACACTGGGAGTGCACTGAAGCTGCACTGGGAGCCTTAGGGGCTGTACTTGGAGCACTGGAAGTGCACTGGGAGCCTTGAGGCCTGTACTGGGAGTGCACTGGAGCTGCACTTGGAACATCAGGGTCCGTACTGGGAACCTTCAGGGGCACACTGGGAGTGCACTGGGAGCCTTGGGGCCCATACTTGGGATCATACTTGGAGAAATGTAGCCCAAGCTGGCACTGTACTGGGAACACTGGGTCTGTACTGGGAACACTGGGGCTTATTCCAGGAATTTAACTGTAGCTGATGCTGGCATCATACTGCGAGCACTGGGGTCTGTACTGGGAATGTTGCGGCCATACTAGGATGCTGCTTGAAGAGCTGTGACCCAGACTGGCATTGTACTGGGAGTGTTGGTGCTATACTGGAAGCACTGGGCCCATACTGGGAGTGTGGTGGCCCATACTGGGATTGTGCCTGAAGACCTGTGGCTTAGGCTGGCATCATACTGGCAGCACTGATGCTATACTGGGATCATATTCTGAGAGCTGTGGCACAGACTGGCATTGTACTGGGAGTATTGGAGCTCATATTAGAACACTGGGCCCTTACTGAGATTGTGATTGAAGACCTGTGGCTCAGGCTGGCACCATACTGGGAGTGCTGGGCTCATACTGGGATGGTGATGGGTGAGCCAGAGTGATGCATTTGCAGTACTGGGAGGTACTGGGCCATAGTGGTGCACTCAGCGGCTGGAGGGGTCCCTATCGCCCACACCACCAGCCCCAGCCCCTCCATCAGCAGCTCCAGGAACTCAAGGTCTGACCCACATCAAGGGCCTGACCTGTGGCTGCCCCTCAGGTGCCCCCCCACTGCCCAATAACTGCCCCCCAATTTCCAATAAGTGTGTCTCAATTTGCCCCCCAGCTGCCCTATTGCCCTGCCCCATAACCACCCCCAGATCCCCCCCACTGCCCCATTTTTGGTTTTTTGCCCTGTTTTGGCTCAATTTTACATGGGTTTGTCCCACTTTCACCCAGTTTGCCCCGGTTTTGCTCTTCTGCCCCATTTTGCCTGGTTTTACCCCATTTCCTCCTGTTTCTTTTTGGTGTTGCTCCACTTTTTCCTGGTTTTCTCCCCATTTTACCCCACTTTTGTACCATTTCCCCCATTTTGGCCTGTTCTCCCTGTTGTTGCCCCGACTGACATAACTGGCTGGTTTTGCCCCACATTGCCTCATTTTTGCCTTTTTTCTCATGGTTTTGACCTATTTTTGGCTCATTGGTGCCCCATTTCCTCCCTCCCATTTCCCCATTTTCCCTGATTCTGTATTTCTGTTTTCCATGATTTCCCTCTTTTTCACCATTTCTTCCATTTTTTCCTGGTTTTGTTCCACTTCCACTGTTTCTCCTCCTTCCCCCCATTCCCCCACAATTTCCCCCTAAGTTTTCTCCTCTCCTGTTTTGCCCTGGATTTTGCCTGTTTCTGCCCCATTTTCCCATTTTACTGGTTTTTCCACCCATTTTCCCTGGTTTTCTCCTGGTTTTCTCCCCACCATTTGCCCATTTGTGGCCCATTTTGCTGTCTCCCAAGAAGAGAAACAGGAAGCCAACCACTTAAGGGGGTGTCCAGCTACGGTGGACCCTCTTGCACCCCTCCAGGGAAACCTCCATGCTCGCTTACCTCTCTGAAATGCCTGTACACCAATGCACACAGCATGGGGAATAAACAGGAAGAACTAGAAGTGTATCTGTGGTCGCAGGGCCATGATCTCATTGCAGTTAGAGAGGCATGGTGGGGTAGCTTGCATGACTGGAATGCTGTCATGGATGGTTATGTACTATTTAGGAAAGACAGGCCAGCAAGGTGAGGTGGTGGAGTTGCTCTTTATGTGAGAGAACACCTGGAATGTATTGAGCTCTACATAGGGGTAGATGAAGAAAGAGTCAAGAGCTTATGGGTAAGGATTAAGGGGCAGGCTAATATGGGTCACACTATTGTGGGTGTTTACTACAGGACACCTGATCAGGAAGTTGATGAGGCCTTCTACAGACAGCTGGAAGTAGCCTGACGATCACAGGCCCTGGTCCTCACGGGGGACTTCAACCACCCTGATATTTGCTGGAAAGGCAACATGGCCAGGTATGCACAGTCCAGGAAGGTTCCTGCAGAGCATTGATGACAACTTTTTGACACAGGTTGTAGAGGAGCCCACATGGAGAGGGGTGCTGCTGGACCTTGTACTAACAAACAAAGAAGGACTAGTTGAAGATGTGAAGGTTGGGGGCAGTCTTGGCTGCAGGGACCATAAGCTGGTGGAATTCAGGATCCTGCGTGGAAGGAGCAGGGCAGTAAGTAGGACAACAACCCTGGACTTAGGAGAGCTAACTTCGGTCTTTTCAAAGACCTGCTTGGGAGAATCCCATGGGTTAGGGCTCTAGAAGGCAAGGGGGCCCAAGAGAGCTGGTCAGAATTCAAACACTACTTCCTCTGAGCTCAAGATTGGTGCATCCAGAAAAATAGGAGATCAAGCAAAGGAGGAAGGAGACCTGCATGGATGAGCAAGGAGCTCCTGGAAAACTCAAAGGGAAGAAGGAAGTTTGCCAAATGTGGAAAAAGGGAGTGGCCACTTGGGAGGAATATAGGCATGTAATCAGAGAATGTAGGGATGCAACAAGTAAGGCTAATGCCCACTAGGAATTAAAACTGGCAAGGGACGTCAAGGACAAGAAAAAGAGCTTTTTTCAAATACATCAGCAGCAAAAGGAAGAATAGGGAAAATGCGGGCCTGCTGCTGAAGCAGGTGGTTGTCTTGCTGACAGAGGATACAGAGAAAGTGGAATTACTGCATGCTGCCTTTGCTCTAGTCTTTACTCCTAAGGCCAGCCCTCAGGAATCCCAGACCCTGGAGGTAGGAGAGAACATCTTGCAAAAGGAAGACCTTCCCTTGGTCGAGGAGGATTGGGTTAGAGAACATCTAGGCAATCTCGACATCCACAAATCCATGGGCCCTGATGGGATGCACTTGTGAGTGCTCAGGAGCTGGCAGATGTTATTGCTAGGCCACTCTCAATCATCTTTGAAAGGTCACAGAAAACAGGAGAGATGCCTGAGGACTGGAGGAAAGCCAGTGTCGCTCCGGTCTTCAAAAAGGGCAAGAAGGAGGATCCAGGAAACTACAGGCTTCACCTCCATCCCTGGAAAGATGCTGGACCAACTTATTCTGGGGGTTATCAATAAGCATGTGGAGAAGTTTATCAGGAGTGGTCAACATGGATTCACCAAGGGGAAATCATGCCTGACAATCCAATAGCCGCCTATGACAGCATGACCAGCTAGGTGGATGAAGGGAGAGCAGTGGATGTTGTCTACCTCAACTTCAGCAATGCTTTTGACACTGTCTCTCATAACATCCTCATAAGCAAGCTTAGGAGGTTTGGGTTGGATGAGTGGACAGTGAGGTGGGTTGAGAACTGGCTGAATGGCAGAGCCCAGAGGGTTGTGATCAGTGGCACAGAGTCTAGTTGGAGGCCTGTATCTAGTGGTGTGACCCAAGGATCAGTGCTTGGTCTGGTCTCATTCAACATAATCATCAATGCCCTGGACAAGGGGACAGAGTGTACCCTCAGCAAATTTGCTGACGATACAAAACTGGGAGGAGTGGCCAACACACCAGAAGGCTGCGCTGCCATTCAGCGAGATCTGGACAGAGTAGAGAATTGGGTGGAGAGGAACCAAATGAAATTCAATAAGGACAAGTGTAGGGTCCTGCACTTAGGGAGGAATAACCCCAAGCACCAGTATAGGTTAGGGGTTGACCTGCTGGGAAGCAGCACTGTGGAGAAGGCCCTGGGAGTCCTATAGAATCATAGAATCTTTAAGGTTGGAAAAGACCTCTAGGATCATCGAGTCCAACCGTCAACCCATCACTACCATGTCAACTAGACCTGTCCCGAAGTGCCATGTCTACACGCTTTTTGAACACCTCCAGGGATGGTGACTCCACCACCCCTCTGGGCAGCCTGTTCCAATGTCTGACCACCCTTTCAGTGAAGAAATTTTTCCTAATATCCAACCTAAACCTCCCCTGGAGCAATTTGAGGCCATTTCCTCTTGTCCTATCACTTGTTGCTGGGGAGAAGAGACCAACACCTACCTCACCAAAACCTCCTTTCAGGTAGTTGTAGAGAGTGATAAGGTCTCCCCTCAGCCTCCTCTTCTCCAAACAACCCCAGTTCCCTCAGCTGCTCCTTTTAAGACTTGTGCTCCAGGCCCTTCACCAGCTTTGTTGCCCTTCTCTGGACACACTCCAGCACCTCAATGTCCTTCTTGTAGCGAGGGGCCCAAAACTAGTGAGGTGTGGCCTCACCAGAGCCAAGTCCAGGGGGACGATCACTTCCCTACTCCTGCTGGCCACACTATTCCTGATGCAAGCCAGGATGCTGTTGGCCTTCCTGGCCACCTGGGCACACTGTTGGATCATGTTCAGCCAGCTGTCAACCAGCACCCCCAGGTCCTTTTCCGCCAGGCAGCTTTCCAGCCACTCTTCCCCAAGCCTGTAGCATTGCCTGGGGTTGTTGCGACCAAAGTGCAGGACCCAGCACTTAGCCTTGTTAAACCTCATACAGTTGACAGCAAGCTCTCCATGAGCCAGCAGTGTGCCCTTGTGGCCAAGAAGGCCAATGGTGTCCTGGGGTGCATTAAGAAGAGAGTGGCCAACAGGTCAAGGGAGGTTCTTCCTGCCCTCTACTCTGCCCTGGTGAGGCCACATCTGGAGTTCTGTGTCCAGTTCTGGGCTCCCCAGCTCAAGAAAGATAGGGAACTACTGGAGAGAGTCCAGTGGAGGGCTATGAGGATGATTAGGGGGACTGGAGCCTCTCTTGTATGAGGAAAGGCTGAGAGAGCTGGGTCTGTTTAGCCTGAAGAAGAGAAGACTGAGAGGGGATCTTATTAATGCTTATAAATATCTGAAGAGTGGGTGTCTAGAGGAAGGGGCCAGACTCTTCTCAATGGTGCCCAGTGACAGGACAAGGGGCAATGGGCACAAACTGGAAAACAGAAAGTTCCATCTGAACTTGAGGAAAAGCTTCTTTACTTTGAGGGTGACCGAGCACTGGAACCAGCTGCCCTGTAGAGGTTGTGGATTCTGCTTCTCTGGAGATACTCAATACCCGCCTGGATGCAATCCTGTGCAACCTGCTCTAGGTGATCCTGCTCTAGCAGGGGAGATGGACTAGACAATCTCTAGAGGTCCCTTCCAACCCCTACCAATCTGTGAATCTCTGAATTTTTCCCCGTTTCATTTTTTCCCCCTTTTTTTTCCTTTTCCCTTGTTTTTTTCCCCCATTTTGCCCATTTTTGCTCACTTTTGCCCCTGTTTCTCCCCCTATTTTCCTCCAGTTCCCCCACATTTTCCTATCCACTCGTTTTCTCCCATTTTCTCCCCAGTTTCCCCATATTTGCCCCCATTTCTTCCCCATCCCCCCATTTTCCCCTGATCCCCCCTTTACCCATTTTTTCCACGTTTTTTGACATTTTCCCCCATTTTCTCCTTTTTTCCTTCCCCCCCCCATTTTTCCCTACTTTCTCCCTTTTTTGCCTGACTTCTTCCCCCATTCCCCCCATTTTCCATTTCCCCCTGGTTCCCCCTCTCTTTTCCCCCATGCCCTCCATTTTTACCTGTTCCCCGTTTCTCCTCCCATTCTGGCCACCAGCAGCACCAGCCAGCTCCCACTGCTCATTCAGCCACTTTGCTGTGTGTATGTGGCATAGCTTACCCCTCCCCAGTGCCCACAAGTATGCTCCACTGCCCACTGGTGCCGTCCCCAGCATTCTCCCCCATCTCCCAGATTGGCCTAGAGCCTCCCCCTGTCTCCCAGCTCAGCCCACAGCCCCAGAACCCTTCTCCCCAATATCCACCAGTGCCTCCCAACACCTTCCCAGTATGACCCATAGCCTCCCCATGCCCCCCAGGATGGCTCAGAGCCCCAGATCCATGCCTCCCAGTATGGTACCAGTGAGTCCCAGGATGGCCCAGTGCCCTTCCTAGGACTCCCAGTATGATCCAGGGCCCCACAGTGATTTCCACTATGGCCCGAGCCTCATCCCAGTACATCCCACTGCCTCCCAGTACAGCTCACTGCCCTCCCAGTGCTTCCCAGTACAACCCAGTGGAACTCACAGTTTGGGGCCCTAGCAGAGGGTGTCCCCCTCACTGGGGGCCTGCAATGGGATGGAGGCTCCCTCTGACATCATCAGCAGGCTCACATACAATGTCGCACCTCATTACATCATCCCTGCTGTGGTGTATCATCATGTGTCACTGCATAGTGTCCTGCCTCCTCACCTGGGGTAGGGGCATGCAACAGCCCCACATCCCTGCCCCCTCCCCAAGTGTGGTAACGTAATGGGATGGGATGTCATTCCCCATGACATCACCACTGCCAATGCAGCCAAATGATAGGCCTGTAACGAAGGCCTACTTATATGTCATAAGAAACTATTCATTGTTACTTTAGGTAGAAGGCTAACAATTCTTAGAATTAGCACCTGCTACACATCATGATAAAAAGGAGGAGCTACAAGACACTTCAAGGTCCTTATGTACATACTTTGCAGAAAGGGCGGACATTAATTGCCTCCAGGAGCATCCTTATCTTCCTGAGGCATATAGCGAACAATTACCAACATCAAGTATCGAGAAACTAGGGGAAACGTAATTTGGGCCAGGGTCCCCACAACCACCGACCCATAAGCCCCCTACCCAAATTATCCCACCTACTCAAAAGATAAAGGCGGAGAAAGGAACTGAGCATGCGTTCTAGTTTGCATACCAGGCGAAGAAATATGAACCAATTATTTTAACGGGGAGTGTACCACTTTGTAATCTTTGTAACATTTGTGTATAAATATGACAAGAGAACCAGCATTAGGTGTGCCTGATTAGAGGAACTATCCTCCTGACACCCAGCGCTGCAATAAAAGCAAAGGCCTGCTTCTTCATGCTAAATTGGTGTTAAGGAGTTTTCTTTTATTCCCAAATTTTGGTGACACCATCACTTGTCATGTGTCGTGTGTGTGTCTGGACCTGAGGGCATGCAGCAGCTCCAGGTCCCTGCCTCTCCCAGGTGTGATGTCACATGATTCTATGTGATGTTGTCTGACATCATATGATGATGTGAACATGATGTCACCTGTGCAAGCTGCATCTGGTATAGCATCTGGGAGCACTGCTTGTAGGTGTCTGCTGAGATGTCACTGTCATGCTGCAGGAGAGGACCCTCCAGCACAGGGGCACTCACCACTGCAACAACATGGGTCTGGGCAGGCAGCGCCTCTAGCAGGGAACAGCCTCCAGAGTCCCACCAGCACCACCCTGTATTCCTGCCCATCATTCAGCTGCCCCCACCTCCGCAGCCCTGCCCCAGCAGGACAGCCACCTGGGGCCACTTACCCCTGTGATGAAAGGGGTGAGAGCCCCAGGCTTCACCCCCTCCTGCCTGTCTCAGCCCACTGGTCCACACCCCCTTCCCAAGATGGCTGCCGCCCCAAGCGTTCCCCCTTCCCAGTTGCTCCAGCCCACGAGGCCTGGCCGTTCCAAGATGGCCATCCTCCAGGAGTCCCTCCTCGCTCCTTGGGTGGCCCTAAGTGAGGAAGCCGTGCCCTCAACCAAGAGGCCACTCCCCTTTCAAGATGGCCATGCCTCCCCACAGCCCATCTTCTCTCCCCAGTGGCCCTGGTTGAGGAAGCCCTACCCCTCCTCCCAGTCCCCACCCATCATTCACTAGGCCACGCCCACTCCACCAGACACCTCAAAGGTGCCCTCCATTAGGCCTCACTCACCCCCATAGGCCACGCCCCCTTCCCCAGACAGCCCCTCCCCTAGAGGTATTGCCCCACATGCTCTGCCCCTGAGGCCCTGCCCACTTACCCGTGCCCCTTCCACTTAGCCACACCCATCACCTAGATACACCCCTCCCCATGGGCACACCCCCTCCCCTGTGGCAATGCCACTTCCCAGCCTTCCCCTGTCCTTGCAGGCTCCCACCCCCTCCCCAGCAGAACCTGCCCCCTCCAAGAAACCTAACCACTTAAGGGGCCCTGACCCACTAGGAAGATCACAGTGGCCCCCAGGGCAGCAGCAGTTGCGAAGGCAGTGCTGAGGAAGGTGTAGAGCCCCCATAGCCCCTCCCGGCTCAGGGCCCAGTGCCCCTGACAGCAGTCCCAGGGGACAGCCCCCCACCATGCCCACCCATGATGTCAGCAGGGGGTGGGGTGGTTTTGTTGTCCCCCACCCCCCAGTTGCCCCTGCACTCACCATGGTCAAAGCCACTCATGATGATGGCACTCTGGGACATTATGCTCAGCACAGCCTGGACAGGGAAGATGAGACCTGTGACCCCTGACCCCCCTGTCACCCCGACCCCTCATGCCACCAAGTGTGACTGTGGCTTGACCCCAGGCCTGACCTGTGACCCCCCCCACCGCAGGGTCATTAGGCTGATTCAATGCAAATGACAGCAAATAAAGTCATAATGGAATCAGTTTTGACAGCTAACACAATGCATGTTTCTGAAACTTTTTATAAGTAATAGAAAAGCGTGACAGAGGTTAGCGTTTGTGGTAGGCACTTGTTTGCAACAATAGCTGGTTTCACAACAAGTGATAGGTCTGTAAGTAATGGAAGCTCCGCCACTGCCACCTCTTTGCTTGCTCAATTCATTTTGTTGGCTCTTATTTTTTATCCGATTCTTATTCTTCTATATTTGCCTGGTGTCTCTTCCGACTATGGTTACCTGCATTCTTGCACAGTACCCACACATTCTTTTCACCTCTTGCACCTTTTTTCTTGCAGAAGTATTTGCCTTCTGCTGTGCATCCTTCCAGTAATGTACAGGCCCTTCTTGCACTCCCGTATCTACTAGATTATGTGCAGGCATAAGTGTTTTCTCCTCTTCTCTGCTCTTTTCCACTATTTCCAATCTCTGTGTCAAGTACCATGTCCCAACAGCCCTTGTAGTTGCCAGCTATCCCTGCAAGGTACTAAATCTTTCTGACCCATTTTAAACCTCTGCACAGCTGTCTCTTTCTTGTTGTCTTCATTTTACCTTGCAATTCTGAGTCAAAGAAAACAGACCATAGTGTAGCTGCTTCTCAGATGTACAATTTTTGTTTGCCTTGGAAATCCCTCTGTCTATGAGTTGCAAATATTTTAAGTTTTAGTGATTGGGTACACGGAGGCTCTCTTATCTGGATTAGACTCAGGTAATAAGGTAGGGGCAGAAGACCCATTCCTAAAATCAAAATCATCCTCTTCATTATCAGTTTTCAGTGTACATATCTTTTAGCGAGCTCATTCTCTGAGACTGGCCATGTACACTCTTGCTCTAGCTATTGTAAAGCCAAGGTTTAAGGTTTGTTTCTAATTGTCACAGTAATTGGCTGTTAACATGGCTATGAGATTCAAAGGCAGCTGCTCAGGCTTGCTGCAAAGCATCTTGAACTTCCTGCCTGGAAGTCTTTAGTAAAGTGTCTGTAGCTGCCAATACCTCTGCGAAAGCCCAGTGAAGGGTCCTTTTCTTTCCTTCGCTTTACATAAACAAATTTCCTGCACTCCTGAAATTCTACTCACAGTTTCCCAGTCAAAACAATTTTCAGCCACCCAGGTGTTTTCCATCCCTTATCCTCTTGCCATGTTTGCTGTTCTGCTGCTGCCTCATCCTAAGCATCCACAGCTTGTGTATTTTACAGAATCCCACTTTTGACACCAGCTACTGTCATGACCTAAAGGATTACCCAGCTGTTACAACCTTTACATAACCACAGGCCAGATAACTCTTTAGGTCATGACATTAATGCCTCTTAGTCCTTTGCTCTCTTCTTTCCTGAGTTCTGGCCTCTGATGGGAGCAGTGGAGCAGTTTCTGGCAAAGAAACAGGAACGGTCAGCTAAGCTGCTCTGCAAAACCAACAGAAAGTGTGACAACACGTATTCAAGTGAACACAAAGCCATCTTGGAATCAGTGCTTGTGCCTTTACTTGCCACTACATGGCAATGGGCAACACTGCTAGAGCCTTTTACTGCCTTCTGGAGAGTGTGCCTGCCGACCTGCATGTCTCCAACAGCAACATGGTGAGTTGCCCTGCTTGCCAGCACCCCCTTACACAGTGTCCTCTCAGTCACCTGGCTCTGAGCAGGACAACTTCCTTGTGGCAACAGGGCTTTGCCTTCGCAGGGTCTTGGAAGGGAAATGCTGGAGTCAGACCCTGACATTTTCTTCCTGTTTGCCTCTTCCACAGCAAGAGACATGGGGCACAAGGACCATTAGCAAGGAGATTGCCTGAAGGATCACTGGTGCCTGTGTTTGGAGCCAGTGTGACTGTGTCAGGGCGAGCACCACCAGGGGGAGAACCAGGCCCTCCTAAGATGGATACCAGAGGCAATGGAGAAGGATGGGGCTGGCCATGGGCTCTGCACTCATGCTCACCTGTTCTCTGCATGCTTCCTCAAAGACCCTTCTGAAACTGAACAAAGTGGAGGTCCTGAGGAACTTCATGGAGAAGAAAGCAAATGTGATAGCCTGCTTTGAAGAGGCCCCCTTCTTCAGTCTCAAAGAGGAGGTAAAGAGACGGGGAGGTGTGGAGGGACATCTTGGGGGATGGAGCTGGGATGCCTTCCCCAGTGGCAGGGGATGTCCCTGGCATAGCCAACTACTGGCAGATTTCTGCAAGTCTCTGCAGGAAGACAGTCTTAGGCAATCAGTCCCCATTGAGCTGTTTCCCTTCTCCTGTGCAGGTCTACTGTACTATGGGATGCAGAAACCTGGCAAAGAAAATTATCAGGGATGCTCTGAGCCTGCTGAAAAAGCAGTTATCCCAGACTTCCATTGGAGCCTTTGTCAAATCTTGGCTGGAAGAGCTGCAGTGGGCCTGTTTTGTCACAGATGAGCACACTCCCTTCCACAGGAGGCTCAGTAAGAAGCAGAATGGTGAACACAGAAGTGGAAGAGACATTTCCTACCTGGGCCCAGGCCTGCCTAGGCTTGAGGCCACACCAAACCTGACACATAGGCCTTAGCAGAACTGAGGCATTAAGGGGTGATGCATGGGTAGAACAGGGAATGGCAGAGCCCCACACAGAAGACACTGAAACAAAGCACACCTTTGGGTAAAAAGCAGCTTGTAGTGAGGGCTGCATCTGTGCTGGCACATGTTGGCTGTGGTGGGGACTTGATGTTGGCTGGGAACTGAGAGCTATAAACAGGGAGTACAGGCTGCAGAGGGGCAGGGAGCCTGGAATTAGGACCAGGATATGGGGAGGGAGCAGTAGATAGAGGTGAGGTGTGAGAATGAGGAAACTCATAGAGCAATTTCCCTTTTCCTGCTGGTGCCCAGTTTTGCTTGCCTCCTGCTGGTGCTGTAATGTCAACATGCTCTCTCAAGTGATCAACTTCCCCTGGTGGCAGTTCTTCATTTGACCCCCTTCCACTCTGGCAGCCCTCCCTGCATCAGCTCCCTTTCTCCGAAGAGGTGTAACTGTCTTGTCCACCGCCTTGCTTTCCCCCTACCCTGTCTGATTTACAGGTAGTGCCTCTAGGCCCAGCAGTTTCTCTTGTGTGGCAGGAGGAAAAGACTGGCCTTGCTGCTGCAGCAGGGCTGCTGCCTTTCCTTACTGGAGCACCTCTTCAGCCTGGAGGGCACTTCCAGTGGATGGAAGCTCTCCCACCTGGTGGCACTCGTGAAGGCCAACATGGGCAAGGCAGCCATATGCCTTATGACTAGATTGAGCACAGCCCACTCAATGCTGAAGAAAAAATCTAAATAATTAGTCAAGAGTCTGCCTGTTATATCATGGGACTTTTTCAGAATGGAAACCTTGCCAAGTTATTCCTAAAAATTGAACTGGAAAGATGAAGGATGGAAAATTTGGGGAAAGTTTGGGGAAAAGAACAATGGGAAAAGCTGTAATAGCTCAAACAAAGCAGGATAGTGGAAACTCTCTTCAAATAGGGCACATATCAATACATACAAAGGGCACAGATTTAGGATGCAGATGGAATTGTGGCACAGATCATTTGTCTAAAGAACCTAGAAAGAGCAATTATGTTGCTCTTTTGAATAATATATACTCTTTCCACCTCTAGTCTTGTCATTCTGGGTTGGCTATATGTTGAGAAATTCTTTTACCAAACAATGATTAGCTTTGCATTTAACAAGGCCTATGAGTGATTAATGTGTACAGAGAAGATATCCTAACCTGGAGAATAGAAACATCCTGGCAGGATTGCCCAAACAGGGTTGATAAGGAAGAACAGCTTGGCTGGACAACAGAGTTGGGAAACATCCAAGGAGAAGAAATTGCCCTCAAGACCATAAAAGGGAAAAAGGAGGGGGGGGGCTAACTCCTGAAATGACCACCGGAGACCCCCATGCATGCGTAGTGTAATTTTGCAACGACAGCATTATATAAATGTATAGATAGGCGGAGAGGTGGAGACTTCTTGGAAAATGTATGAATATTCATGTCTTTAAGGTATATAAAGGATTAACTCTTGTTTTAGAGTATGCACGATAGGCGGAGCTATCCCCCGTGCATCCAGTGCCATAATAAAGAATGCTTGCTCTTTAATACTACATTAGTGTTAAGGACTTGTTTTTCAGTAACTGCTACAAGAGAGCTTAGGACATACAGGTAGCCTGGATCTACATTGACAGGTTGGCCTCCAAGGGGGGTCTATTTCTACAAAAAAGTGCTGAGATTTTATAGCTATCTGCCCTTTTTGTGCAGAAGCCCAAGCCAAAATTTAGGCTGGACAACAGTGGCCTAACCTAAGGCATGGTAAATACTTGTGATTCTTGTCGGAAATAAATTTTATAGGACTTCTGCTGTGAACTCCAAATAAATTTGAGTGTATTTTAAGCAGGGCAGAGATTATTAGCAGTTTAGGTATGGCCTACCCATTTCTCAGGCTAGTGCAAAATACGTAATTTTAGGATTAGGACAATGGTTTACACAGCTAACTTTACCCTCTATGATTCAATCAGACAACAGATCATATTTCAAAAAGTAAAGATATACACAGATGGGCTGAAACCCAAGGAGTTAGATGGATTTTCCACATTCCTCATCATCCCCAGTGTAATTGTATCATTGAATGATGGAATGGACTTCTTAAAAATAAACTACAAATTTACACTCTGACCAGTAAGTCCAAAACCTCAACTAGTACTTCCTCGTATCACAGGTAGAAATATCATCTTAATAACCCAGTCACTGCTTTAAATAATCAACAGACCGTTACCAGTAGTCTGATCTAGAAAGTTTTGATAGCAGCTACTATGTAACTTTAACTTAAGATGAAAATTATAATCATCAATTATCTATTGGACAAACTGTCCAAGTTGATCGTTTGCAAAAAGGAAGCTTTCAGTGTGTGTTACAAACACCCCTCTGAAGCACCATCTGGAAGGTACTCGAGCATCAGAGTAACAAATATCTCATTTCTGAGCAATGGATATCCAAATTATCTAATATCCAAAAGGAATGAAGTGGATTTGTATTTTCTTTAAGGTTACCCTAACTGCAACATCAGCAACTGGAAACTCAGGTTATCTTCGCTGGATTTTGATCATATCTTGTTCATCATACTGATTGTTTGACAATTTGGCACGAAATGAAACAAACGTAAATTTATTCTGACTAAAAAACCTCATGAACCTGTAATAATGAATCAGCAATTACAAACAAAGGTGTTTTTAATGGGTTGAAACTCTAGAGTCTCACAGGGAATGTTAATAGTACAAAATGTCAAAGATAGGATAATTTCAGTGTACCTAATTATACAGGCTGCAATGCCAAATAATGGTTGACTGAGTACTAACAATACTTGAGACACACGTGGCCCAAACAACATATCTGGCTGTGTAGACTGCACCCCTATTTGGACAACCTGTTTAAGCCAAACGTGCTTAATGAAATTCAGTGTTTCTCTAATCCATGGTGTTCATTCTACAAACATCACAGTGGCTCTGGGTATTTTATCACCTGGGTGGCTCTGGCTGTGCGGCATTATTGCCTGTAAGAGTCTACCACCATGGCAGGCAGGCACTTGTACTATAGCACTTCTTAATCCCTACACATTTTGATCTAAATATTTAACATTTAACACAACCATTACCCTGTGTGTAGTAACTGTGGAGTGTTCAAACCCTCAGTGAAAGGACAACTAAATTTCCTAACTTTGTACAGGCACTGCTTCCAAACTTGGGTTTTGCTGCATTAGAATGACCAATTGTTAATATCTCCACTACACTTGGAGTTACCCAAAATGCTCCTGTAGGTGCTTGAAAGAATCTACAGTCTGAGATTAATTTCCTCTCACAATTTGCCATCCAAAATCATTGGGCCTTACACTGTCTTTTAGCCTCACAAGGAGGTGGTTTTGTGTTAATAAATACTACCTGTTGTTTTTATGCTAACAAATCTAAATAAATCGAATGTGATGTGAATATTGAAGAAGAAATTCAAATTGTAACCACTTAGCAGTGGTAATTTGTGACTGAGGAATGATCTGGCGGGCGAGGAGGGCAAGATGGCCTAACTGCAGAAGGGATTACTCTGACTGGAAGCAGGGATGCCAGAGACAGAGCGACTCCCTGCAAGAGAGTGAAGTTTCCCTCAGTGAAAGAGGTAAGACACAGACTCAGCATCATCTTGTAGCCATCCTGGAATAGGAACACTCAGGGGCCACCTTCGGGCAGCAGGCTGGGCTGCGGTGCCCCATGCAACCGCTCACAGGACTAGTGCTGGTGCAAATGGATATAAGGAGTGGGCTTGTGACACATCTGTGCAGATTTCTTGTAGATCTACTTACAGTGGTAGGACTCTGCCCAATGTATTCTTCATTTCTTTATACATATTTAAGCATACACGTGTTTAATTTGCATCAAGGGGTACCATAAAAATTCCTCAAGATTATTCAGCAACATGTCTGTACCTTTCACCAACTAGCCCAAGAACAATCCCTGCTCAGAGGTCTGCCAGCAGACTGGTCTTGGCTATGGTCTTGGTTGCCAGATCTTGGAGCATGGGCATGGCACATTTTAATGGAATTAACTCTCACTCTAGCTTTTCTGTATTGTATCTTGCATCAAATCACTTGTGTATATCACTTTTATCTAAACTGGTACTGTATCCTCATGTCTCAACTGACAAACCCTCACATAAGTTACACCACCACTGCCAGGCCTAACGCAGGTATAAATCTACTCCACCTCACATGTTAGGAGGCAGGAGAGATGCATCAGGTGTGGTGTAGTCTCACCCGCAGTGACCCATCAGTGGCTGTAGACCAAAGGTTACAGTGATGGGAGCAGCCATAAAGGTGACCTGGTTATAATGAGGAAAAATACAGACAGAAGATATCTGTTAAAACACTGACAGAGAAAATTCCAGCCAGCCTGAAAATTGGTGGCCTGGGAAGCCAGCCTGGGAAGCCAGCCTGGGAACCCGGAGCATCCTTTAGAAGCACAGCCGACATCTCTAAAGTGCAGCTGGGTACCTCAAAACTGGAGACATCCTGAGATATGATCAATAAGTACAAAACCAGAAACTCTTATCATCTGGAGAAGTGAAAAACAGCCAAAAAAGTGGAAAACACTCTGGGAAAGGAGGAATTGGTGACAACTGTTGACTGTTTCAGATAGAAGAACAGAAAAACAGTCTGGAAAAATAAAAATTCATCTAAAAGAATAAAAAAAGAACATTGTCTATTGGCAGTCCCAGATGAAAACCAGAAGTCAGCAATATCTATTGGCTGCTGCAGATGGTGGTGTTCTATGCCCTCTTATGTCTCTGGGATATAAAAATTACTCGCTTTCTACCCAGAATGGAGCCTTTCTCTCTCCCCTAGTACTCTCCTTGTGCAAACTTTTCCTACAAGATCTCCTCAACAGACTGAATCCTGGCCAGGGATGCCTGGCTGACTGCAGACACCAAGAAGCAGATGACATTTGAAGTGAAACTTTGTCCATTGTTGACTGGCCTCTCCCCTGGGAGTGGTTTGGTGAGCACCGTACTGGAACTACTGGAACTACAACAAACATGACAAACAAGGGCTCAATCCCCTTTGCCCAGACTAGTCTATCACATGAATTCACTCATTCACCACCCAAGTCATAAGGTTTCATAACTTATAACCTGTAACTCTTAATTTGTGCACCTATGAGCAAGATTACATTTCCTGGCTGATGGTGAAAGTGCTCATCCTTCCTCCTCCATCACAGTGTGAGCATCCTCTGTATCACGCCAGGAAGCATGAAATCCTCAGCAGCCTGTTGGATCTGTTTCAAAAGGGGTTTGGGTAAGGTGATGTTTTATACCTTCCAGCTTGGACATTTGGTCTATACCACTTCCATAAGTTCACAGATTCTGACAAAATTGCCAGACAATCGATATGCAGAGATGATGGCTGCAGGAGACAGCCAGCTGCAGGTGATAATGTCTGCATAATGGCCCTTTAGGTCTTTCTGGCCACCCATCCTGTGTACGTGATGCTCTCATTTTAACCTAATGGTGTTACTCCCAGCATATATCAGGCCTTAGCATGAGCCTTGTGAGTCAAAAATCTGAGCAAGAGTTGAACAATCAGTGAAAGACGTGAACAATCAGAGAAACCTGTTCCAGTGTCTCACCACCCTCATTGTAAAACATTTCTTCCCTATTTCCAATCTAAATCTACCCTCTTTCAGTTTAAAACCACGGTCCCTTTTCCTGTCACCCTGGTAAAAAGTCTCTCTCCATCTGTCTTATAAGCCCCCTTTATATTTTGAAAGGCTGCAGTAAGGTGTTGCCAGAGGCTTCTCTTCTCCAAGCTAAACAACCCCAGCTCTCTCAGCCTTTCCTCACAGCAGAGGTGTTCCAACTCTCGCATCATTTCCATGGCCTCCTCTGGACCTGCTCTAACAGGTCCATGTCTTTCTTCTACAGGGGACCCCAGAGGTGGACACAGTGCTCCAGGTGGAGTGTCACAAGAGTAGGGTAGATGGGCAGAATCACCTCCCTCAACCTCCTGGCCATGCTACTTTTTATGCAGGATACGGTTGGCTTTATGGGCTGCAAGTGCACATTGCCAGCTCATTCAATTTTTTGTCCCCCAGTACCCCAAGTCCTTCTCTGCAGGGCTGCTGCTCTCAATCCATTCATCCCCCAGCCTGTATTGATACTGTGGATTGCCCTGACCCAGGTGCAGGACTTCACATTTGGCCTTGGTGAACTTCGCATGAGCCCACTCCTCAAGTCTGTCAAAGATATAAACCCATATATGATACGAGATACAAGATACGATACAGAGTAGAGTCCAAGAAATACTTAGAGCCTTCTTACAGTCTATTCGATCATCCAGATATAGCAAGTTACAGTTTCACAAAGCCCATTTCTAATGAGCAATTAAAATATGGATGTGATATAAAGCCTCCCATTCTCTTTGTCTAGTGAGTTTACCTCACTGGTATGAACTTCTGCTCCATGGCCTGAAGTTGTGGCAGGGGAGGTTTAGATTGGATACTAGGAAAAATTTCTTCACCAAAAGGGTTGTCAAGCATTGGAACAGGCTGCCAAGGGTAGTGGTTGAGTCACCATCCTCAGAGGTATTTGAAAGATGTGTGGATGTGGTGCTTAGGGACATGCCTTAGTGGTGGAGTTGGCAGTGTGAGGTTTATGGTTGGACTCGATGACCTTAAAGGTCTTTTCCAACCTAAATTATTCTATGATTCTATGATAATTACAATGAAAAGAAATAGAAGGAATGTGACAGCATCAAAGAAAAAAGGCTACATCTTAGCAGCCTTTAAGAAACGCAGCTTTGGAGAGCTACAATAATAACGTCTAAAATCCAGTGACTTGAAGAAAACAAACAAATAACATTTGCTCACTGTCTCTTCTAATGCAAAATCCCTGCAGCATCAAATGCAAGTAGTAGCTGGCACACTCCAAGCAAACAATAGAAGACATTTATTTTGCAGGATTTTTTTTTTTTTTTCAAAATACTTACAAAATAGCCTATGGAACTTCTTGTTGCAGGACTGCTATTGATGATGAAAATGCCCATAACTTCAAAACGACTACACAAAGTCATGGAACAACACCACCACAAATCCCTTGAGAGTTACTTAATACAAATACAAGTCAAAGAAAATATAAGAAGAGTGTTGAAAATATTTGCTCTGCTCTTCCAGTCTTCCTTAGGCAATTTTTGTTTGCCATCATTGTAGGAAAGATACTGGGCTTGATGGACATTTATTCGAAAGTAATTTGAGCCATTCTTAGGCTCTTTTAAAAATCAAAGTACTGAAAGCACTTGGAAACTTGCAATATACGGCGCTCCTAACACTTCAACACTTCATGAAAGCAGGTACATACTTGTACAAAACTAGAACAGTATGTTCCTAATTTTAGGCTACATATTGCATGTTCACAATGTACACAATAATTGGAAGTTTAAGAAGATAAGCTGGTGATTTTTTAGATGTGCACATAAAGTATGTAAAGTATACTAATTTTACATATATATATACACACAGACACTAAAATTACTATTAAGACAGCATGTAAATGCTGTGAAAATTTCTTTAAGAACTGTATGTGGATTTAAGTCAATCTGCAACTTATAATGCACATTCATTTTATACCCTAAGTACACCTTGATGACATACATAAGGATTTGTGTGCCAAACGTTGACATACTGAAGTATTCAGTGCATATTCAGATCAAACAGTACTTCTTGCTTCATTCTTATGCCAGTATTGGTTAGGGAAGTATCATTTAGCAATGTTTGTTTATTATGAAATTAATATAATTTAAATGTTAAATAATAATAAATATTAATGATTGCTTATGACATGGTCACAGTGGGGAAGCTTTTCTTTTTTGTGCAATCAGCACGTATTACATACTGTAAGAAAAAATTTCATCAGGTCAAAGATGTTGACTCTAAAGGCAAAATTCAGAATAACTAAGAGTAAGTATGAAATGTCCTTAGATATCCACTCTGTGAAACTTATATGATTTCGTCTTCCTGATATATGAAATGCAAGCAGCTGTAGCCTCAGCTTCTCAGCAAACACCTTCCATTTGGAATGTCATGAATGACAAGAGCTGGGCTGCATTTCTTGTGTCCCAAGAAGTCTCATTTTGCTTTAATGGGCTAATGGCATCTGTACAAAGTGCTGGAAAACATCATGCCAGGCTCTGGGATCAGAGGGGGACAATCTAGTTTTATATTACTAAGATTTCTCTGACTGAGCTTTGTCCTGATGCATTCAGACCTGGCTCAGGAGAGCTTTGTTTTCTGCCAGGAAGGATGCTGTTGGAAGCACAAAGTGTGAAGCAGATGCCTGCCAGGTGGATGTTTGAGGGTCATGTGTGGAGAGGAGGTAATACCTACATAAGGATGTGTGTCAGTGGAGAGAAGGGGTGGGCTGGTGCGCACAAGACGTGAGAGAGGACACAGCTCCACCAGATGTGGACGAGAGTATGCGTGAGCCTGATAAAAGCCAGAGTGGAAATGCTATTTGCAGCAAAGCAGGTGTGTGTGGCAAGGTTGCAGAGAGCGCATGGGAGTGCAGGGGCAAGAGGTGGCCAGGCAATGGTGCATGCCTTGGAGGGTAGTTAGCAGCGGTCATGGTCCATGCCTTGGGGACTGGGCGGCAATGCCCAGGAGCACGGTGCACTTGGAGGAAGCCTTCAGATGGACCAGCGTCGGGAAGGGCAGGTGCCAGCATGTCAAGGAGGAGCCTGTCTGGAACATGTGTGCAGAGTTTGTGCAGCCATGGCACGCTGGAAGAGGGGTGTGCTGCAGGGAAGGTGCATGCTGGCAGGGTGTGCCTGTGGCTAGTGTGTGTAAGGATTCATGGGGGAGGGGAGGGTGCCGTGTGTGTGCCTGTGTGTGTGAGGGGTGCATAGGTCTGTGGGGGAAGACCATGGGTACTTTTGTGTCTGTGTGCACACATTTGCTGCAGGATGACAGCGTGCGGGGCTCCCTCGCGCACGTTGGGGTGGGCACAGGGCGCCATGAAAAGCAGCTGTCCCCCCACCGTCTTGGACCACCCTGCTGGGTCTCCAGCCTGCACCGTGCTTGCGTGCCCAGCAGCAGCTGCTGCTGCCACTGGCCCCGGCTACATCAAATCATAGATTCATAGAATCATAGAATGGCTTGGGCTGGAAGGGACCTTTAAAGGTCATCTACTTCTAAACCCCCTGCCATGGGCAGGGACACCCTGCCTTACATCAGGTTGTTCAAAGTTCCATCCAGCCTGGCCTTGAACACTTCCAAGGAGTGGAAGATAATCCCAAGCAGAAGATTAATGCAATTTAAATGACTGGTTGCACATGCTTAATAGGTTCTTGTTTGGCAAATATCAGCTGTGTTCAGACAAAAAAAAGCCCAAAACAATTCCTTTGAATTCTGAACAAGGCAGCCCCAGAAAAAGTTACACATACTACATAACCTTGTCATTGAAAAGGCTGGTTGTAAATGAGGAAAACATAGGAGAAAGGACTTTTCTAGCTGTGTGTTGCTTCATGTTTGTGACATGTTTAGTAACTAAGTGAGGCCTAGAATACCTCTTTGTAAAAAATGCAAAGGATCTTCGTGCATGAGAGCTGCTCAAATGCAATTGTTTCAGATGCAAAGCTGTAGTTAGCTGAATTAAGCTATTAAATGTTCTGCATCAGAACTGTTATTTGAATACTGAGTAGCACAGATCACTAGCATTATCCTTTTATGCAATGGGTGACGTGCAAATCTAGTTAGGTTTTCCTCCTGTTAGCAATGCACAAAGAAAGCCGCCTGCTTTTAGGTTGTCCTGCACTTTCTTCTTTATTTTAAAATCGTTCATGAAGAAAAGTCTAAACTTGCAACTAGTTGGAGGACAGCTGCTATTTGGATAACAGATATCATTGCTAAAAACCCGTCATAAACTTTGCCAAAGACATATTCTTGTTCTCAGAGACCTCACTATTTTTAACAATCCACTTTCTACGTTTTAGAAATATCTATATTATCTCTAGCTGCAGAAGTGCTTTTTTGCCAGTAGCAGAACTGGCATATGTGTATTGCAACAGCCATCGCTTGTGAACAGGTAGTACCCGTACATGGAATTTTCCTGGGAGCTGCACACCTGTGAGGCCTGAGCATCTGGGGCTTGTGGCCTTTGTCCATCAGGAAGGAGACCTGGTGGGCCTTGCTGTTCAGAGACACAATGTAATCTGGACTTTGCATAGATGTCTCCTTCCCATCACTGGTCATGCCCAGGGCACTTACATATGGCAGCTGCAGACAGCAGCAGGCTGCTTGGGTTGTGTTTTTCAAATGTCCTTATCCACCAGCTCACTGGTCTCATGAAAAGGCATGTGGCACTGGGCTTAGAGCAGGGGGGAAGGACGGACAGACACATCAGTCAGCATTGTCTAAACACCTTAGGTAGCTTGTGGTCTAACATAAGTCCAGACTGCAAACCAAGAGTCCCAGCCCTGAGGCCTCATTCTCCCTGGACAACTTTATCTTTTACACCCAACCTACCTTCAGCAGCAGGTGCAACAGGGCCCATGTTCTCATTCTATGACACTCCTAGTTGTGAGGATACTTACATGTTTTCTGACAAAGCACCCTTCAGCATTGAGCCCATACTACAGCGTGGCCCACAGGTTTACAGCTCTCTTCCTGAAGCAAGATGCGTTTGTCAAATCAGTGCCCTATCCTGCCTGCCTGCACTGCGCCCATCACTAGGAGCTGGGTAGAGTGGGAGAAATGCCATCCATGAAGCACAACAGTAAACAGTACACTCTTTTATATAGGAAAAGTTAACTTCCCTGGCAGCAAAGCTGAAGGCCCAAGCTATTTCTGCCTGGAGTGAATTGCAGACCCTTCCTGCCTGCAAGGAGGCAATTTGCATGGTACATACAGCAGGGCTCCTCACAGGGAATGCTGGCCGTGCCACGTGGCCATATCACTTCCAGGAAAGTGTTTATTTTCTTCCAACTCCTGTGATTGTTGTGTCACCAAAGAAACTTCACAGTGTCACTGGGGTCCAGGTGTACCTGTCCTGTGAAGTGAAGGCAGTGCCCACTCCTGTCATCACTTTGAGAAAGGTATGCTGAGGATCTCATACAGGAGTGCCACTTTCAGTATCTAACAGCAGACATGGCTTTGCATTTCTGTGCTAACATTCTGCATTGCTGTACCACATTTTTAGGTAACTCGGATTCATCATCTGTGTGCTTGCTGAAAGCAGTGTAGGGACAATTTCTTCCAACACGTCTGCAGCCTGCAGTGCCCATCTGTGCACAGCTGGGGGGGAGGGGGTGTCTAGTCCTTAGCTCCCCAAAGGGTCTCATGAATCCAAGCATCAATAAACAATGTCAGAGTGCCTTGTCAAGCACTGCAAATTAGAGAATGGTCTTAGCAGTCAATACCACTACTGTGATGTACACCCAGCAAACATCTACCCATACATCTAGTAGAACAAAGCCTACTTGGTCCCGGTTTGCTGTGCAGTTTTATCTCTATGTGTGAAAGTGGGTTGCTCTGTGATGACATCAGCCTGAGGCATCTCAGAGCCACATGGTACAACAAAATTCACCTAAAAGCTTTGAGACTCCAAAGGAAGTGAGATTTCCTCAGCCTTTTAGATACCTAGAGAACTGGGTCTGTAGGGGTCAGTACTGCAGCACAGGAGGACACTGAACAATGGGCATATTGATCAGTGCTCAGAAGTATCCAAAGCCTACTACCTATGACAGAACAGTTCTGCTCTTCATTATTGACACAGGAGCTACACTGAGACTAAGTGAGCTCAAATATTCTTAAGGGGTGAATAGGGCTCAGCTTCAGGGATAATAAGGAAGAAGGGAATCAGAGAGTCTTGGCACTGGCTGGGTGTATGCAGAAAGAAATGTATTTCACCAATCCATTTCCCTGGAGCTGCAGAGAGCACCTGTCCAGTGACCATCGTACTGCTTCTCCCTCCTCTTAGCACTGCATGCAGCTCCTCTGCCTGTCTGTCCAAGCATGTCAGTAATAGCATGGTCAGAGAGAATTATGTCATCACGAGTAAATGTTTCTAATGGATTTCACAGATGTCCTCTAACGTCTTTACACTCCTGTGAAAATCTGCAGGTCTGAGAGTTACACAAAGGAATCATACTCCTGGAGAAGCTGCCTCGAGAGAAGAGCAAACATAGCTGTTCAAGTTCAGGGAGGACCTTCACAGCACAAAGGCACAGGGTGGGTTTTGATAAGTTCAGCAGAGCGGCTTACCAGTATCTGAAGGGGGCCTACAGGAAAGATGGAGAAGGACTGTTTCTCAGTGTAGTGACAGGACAAGGGGTAATGGGTTTAAGCTGAAGGAGGGTCAATTTAGATTAGATGTTAGAAAGAAATTCTTTACTGTTAGAGTGGTGAGGCCCTGGCACAGGTTGCCCAGAGAAGCTGTGGCTGCCCCTGGCTCCCTGGCAGTGTTCAAGGCCAGGCTGGATGGGGCTTTGGGCAATGTGGTCTAGTGGAGGGTGTCCCTGCCCATGGCAGGGGGGGTTGGAACTAGATGATCTTTAAGGTCGCTTCCAACCCAAACCATTCTATGATTCTATGAAATACATTCACGTTCACAATGTATAAAATGTTGGGTTTATACATTTTCCTATTTAGAAAATATGCAATTGATTTTGAAAATGCGTAGTTGAAAATAGGCATTAATACTGAAAATTCATGGAAAATAAGTAGGGAGAAAATATAGAGCAGTAAAAGCAGGACTTCTGTCATTTCAAAGTGGCATACTATCTCCGGCCTGTTTTCTCATGCTTCTCACACAAGGTTAGAGTTCCTCACCCTGCGGAAAAAATCACCAGTTGTTAATCCTACCCATGTTTGCCCCAGGAGAAAACCCTGCAGCATAACTAGGAAGACTAAGCATTTTTAGAGCAAACCATTTTTCGAGCAACTTAAACATGTAAGTAAAGCTTTGCTAACAAATTTTGTCTGCTTATGCAGTTGTCACTGGATTTGCACCCCAACTCGTACCATACAATTTGGAGAAGCTGGAATTCTCCCCTGTTTAGGATCAAACATCTGTAACCCTGCTGGGACATGTTTGTTCCTACCTGGCTGCACAGTGGGCCATGCTGGGCTCTGTGGGGACACTGTGCCCCAGCCAGAGGACAGAACACAGATGACATACTGAGTTAGGACACACAATGTGCACAGTGGTGTGGGAAGTGCAACCTGCACCAGGCTGCTGGTGCACCACATGGCAGGGGTAGGAGGAAAAGCCCCCCATGCTGCTCTCCTCCTGTTATTATGGGAGGGCTGCAGCTAACATGCCTCTCACCTCCATCCTCAGTGCTCCAGCATATGTGTTGGCTTCTTGTGGGTGGACCTTGCAGCCTGTGTTTGTGGCTTCCTCTCTGCTGCTGCAGGCCAGAGGTGCTTTCGGAGTCATGACACACACTTGGCTTAGAGACTGGCTTTTTACCTGTGGAGCACCAGTTGCTGGGGGTGCCATGTTGTGTGCAGAAGAGGTAAATAGCAAAAGAAGCACCACCATACGCCTTTCCGCCCCGGCCCTGTCATCAACCTGACTGCTGACTATGCACCACCATGTGTGCTCCAAGGTTTTTTTGCTATAGCTATGTGTCACACCCAAACATGGAATTGTGAGCAGTTAGTCCCCCTCAACATTTACAGTTCCTGGAGATGCTTATTGTATTGCACCCAGGATTGGCAAAAGCAATGTGGCCCAGCTGTGACAGCTGCTGGATTATAAAGGTTTGGCTTCCATAGGGCAGAAATCCAAAGTAGAGTTGTCTTGAGGTAAAAAACATAAGAGTTAAGAGTTGTCTTCTAGAAAAGACATAATGCCCTCTGGTTTTATCACTGTGGTGCATCTAGCTCAGAGCATGCTTCCATTCAAAGCTGAAATTAGAAGTGGGGAGAAATCCAAGATAGGCAAAATTAAGAACAGGAAGTGAATGTGACCTAGAAACAAAGAAGCTGATGCTAAGAAACATGCTCTAAGGCCCTGATAGCAAGTGGATGTCGCAAACACCCATCTTGATATGGACAGGGATGGGCTGATGATGACCAGGGAGTGTTGAACAAGAACAGAGCCTGCAGAGGCAGGATAACGTCTTGTGAGACCACTCCTCTATTCCTAAAACATGTAAACAATGACCATCTGTGCCCTGTGCACCATGTGCCTGTGACAGATCACCACTCGGTCAGCCCTGGGGGGGGGGGGGGGGGGGCAGTGAGACCCCCAGGACCCCCACAACCCACCGACTCATTTCTAGAATGTTTCTGAACATTCCTGAGCACATACTGTGCCTGCTCAGTGATGACAGACCCCCACCTATGGGGCGGGCACATCGGGTTATAAAAAGGGAAAACAGGAAAACATAAGTTTTCAGCACGCACCCACCACTGGAAGACTGTAACTACGAGCAGAGAACATCGCTGGATCCAAGGGTGGTGATATCTTTTCTCTTTCTCTCTTTCTTTTCCTCTCTATCACTCTCTTCGTCTCTGTCCTGGTTTTAGCTGAGAGGGTTGATTTTCTTCATAGTAGCTAGTGTGAGGATATGTTTTGGATTTGTGCTGGAGACAGTGTTGATAATATAGAGATGTTTTTGTTCTATGGACTTATTGTTGAGCAGTGTTTACACAGGGCCAAGGCCTTTTCTGCTTCTTGCACTGCCCTGCCAGCGGGATGGCTGGGAGTGCACAAGAAGTTGGGAGGAGACAGACAGGACAGGTGACCCAAACTGACCAAAGGGATATTCCATACCATATGACGTCATGCTCAGTTTATAAGGAGCTTGGGGGGAAGAGAAGGGGGGGGCGGCGGCGTTCGGAGTGATGGCGTTTGTCTTCCCAAGTAACCGTTACGCGTGACAGGGCCCTGCTTCCCTGGAGACGGCTGAACACCTGCCTGCCCATGGGGAGTGGTGAATGAATTCCTTGCTTTGCTTTGCTTGTGCGCGCGGCTTTTTGCTTTACCTATTAAAATGTCTTTATCTCAACCCACGAGTTTTCTCACTTTAACTTTTCCAATTCTCTCCCCCATCCCGATGGGGGGGGGAGCGAGTGAGCGGCTGCGTGGTGCTTAGCTGCCGGCTGGGGTAAAACCACGACAGTCTCTAACTTAATTTTCGGCACAATAGGGTAATATCGTCGCACGTTTTGCTAAACCCTTACCTTTCATAGTTCTGCTAAGTTTTGAGCATTGTTATGACTTTTGCAAAGCCTCTATCTTTTGTAGTTCCACTGAGTTTTAAATAAATTTATGATTGGTTTGACCCTCTAAAGTAATTGTCGTTACTCCTGATTACCATGCAGAGAATTAAAAAGTTAACCTCACCCTAACCCCCTGAGTGGGACGGGACACATGCAGAGAGCTAGAAGTGGTACAGTAAAGCAAGAAAAGCAGATGTCCTTCATGACTGCTTGCCTGCTGCATATGAAACAGGACAGTGGGTCTATTCCAGTAAATTGAGAATATGAAAAAAGTCCATTGTCCACTTTGCAGATTGGCAGCTCTGGCCCACTTTTCTCACACAGTACTGAGGGCTATCATCTGATGAAGTCTCTGCTTGCTTGTGTTGTCTGTAAAATGTGTAGATTGCAGGTTGCCAGAAAGCCAGAGGTGCATAGATGAAGCGCTGCCACTGTTACCTGCATCCACATTACAGACTAGGTTACCAAAACACAAAGTAACAAAAAAGGGAGAGACAAGGAAGAAATACCAGTCCAGGCGATTCCTTTAGCTAAGCTTGGTTCACCAAGAGGCCATGAGTTTAAATGCACATGTCTGCATGTATAAATTAGAGCCATATATAAATGCTTGTCACTGTACCTACACCCTTTTCTAGTCATGGTAATAGCTTACTCAAAACAGCAAAAGCAATACAATATGGCTATACATAGGAGCAGCAGTAATATGGGTAATCCTTACAATCACTTTCAGCAATGAACCCCTGTGCTGCCTTGGATGGAGTTTGAGGGCCATGTTTTCAACTTGGGGTCTTACCACCATGCTTCTACTCTTCTACAGTGCATTTTATTCAGGGGTTGTAGATAAGAAAAAAACTGGAGTTATTATGTTAGTCACTACATACACCACACCATACCACAGCAACTAAACAACTCCACAGAGCTAGATCTCAGACAGGTTAATCTTGCTATACCATGCACAGAGAGCAAGTGGAGCAAGCCACATATGTTACAAAGGAATGAAGCTGCGTCGGGGGAAGTTGAGACTGGACATTAGGAAAAGGTTCTTCACTGAGAGGGCAGTTGGTCACTGGAACAGGCTCCCCCGGGAAGTGGCCATGGCACCAAGCCTGTCAGAGTTCAAAGAGCATCTGGACAACACTCTTAATCATATGGTTTAGTGCTAGGTAGTTCTGTGAGGAGGAACGAGTTGGACTTGATGATCCTTATGGGTCCCTTCCAGTTTGAGATATTCTATGATTCTTGGGTGACCTCCGCAACAGTGGCCATGGTGGAGAAGCCTGAGGTAGGATTTGGTTAGTAAAAGGTAGGAGTGCTGGCAAGGATAGATGCTGGGGCTCTGGGACAAAGAAGTCAAAGTGAAAGTATTTAATTCTTTGTGATCACAAATTTGGTAGAGGCTTTTGTATATCTGAGAGAGTTTTTTTCAGCTTTGTTTTACATGGCAACCACTTTAAGGCAGTAACAGTGTGGGCAATGGGAGACATACACCTTTTAAGTGGTTTAACATAGTGTGGTGGGTTGACCCTGGCTGGAGAACAGGTGCGCACCAAAGCCGCTCTATCACTCCCCCTCCTCAGGTGGACAGGGGAGAGAAAATATAATGAGAGGCTCATGGGTCGAGATAAGGACAGGGAGAGATCGTTCACTAATTACCATCACAGGCAAAGCAGATTCAACTTAGGAAAAAATTCATCTAATTTATTACCAAGCAAAACAGAGTAATGAGAAATAAACCCAAATCTTAGGACACCTTTCCCCCATCGCTCCCTTCTTCCTGGGCTCAACTTTACTCCCAATTTCTCTACCTGCTCCCCCCCACCAGCAGCACAGGGGGACAGGGAATGGGGGCTGCAGCCAGTTCATGATACGTTGTCTTTGCTGCTCCTTCCTCCTCACGTTCTTCCCCTACTCCAGCGTGGGTCCCTCTCACAGGAGGACAGTCCTCCATGAACTACTCCAATGTGAGTCCTTCCCATGGGCTACAGTTCTTCACAAACTGCTCCAGCGTGGGGTCCTCCATGGGCTGCAGGTGGAATCTCTGCTCCTTATCAACCTCCACCGGCTGCAGGGGGACAGCCTGCTTCACTGTGGTCTTCTCCATGGGCTGCAGGGGAATCTCTGCTCTGGCACCTGGAGCACCTCCTCCCCCTCCTTCTGCATGGACCTTGATGTCTACAAAGTCTCTCACATCTTCTCAGTCCTCTCTCTGGCTGCAGAAGCTGCTGCTAGTTTGGGGGTTGTTTTTTTTTTTTTTCCTCCCTTCTTCACTCTGTTATCACAGAGGTGCTACCACCGTCACTAATTGGCTTGGCCTTGGCCAGCGACGGGTCCATCTTGGAGCCAGCTGGTATTGGCTCTGTGGGACCTAGGGGAAACTTGTAGCAACTGCTTGCAGAAGCCACCCCTGTAGCCCCCCCCCCCCCCCCCGTTACCAAAACCTTGCCACACAAATCCGAAATACATAAACAATCTTTAGACGCTATGGACATTTCACAGGGGCTCATGTCATGTGCAATACTCACAATTCCTACTAGCCCTCTGAAGCTCTGTAGGAAATGACCACTAAGTGGATCTGCAGGTAAGCCAGACTGCTGGGGAGCCCAGGCTGCCTGAACTGACAGCTACATCCAAGCACAAGGTGTTGACAGAAATCTAGGAGCAGAGAATGTGCATTCTGGAGACCGAATTGGGGTCTCTAAAGGGATGGTGGAAAGCTTTAGGCATGGGAGTGGACAGGATGCTGGATGTGATGGTTCTGCAGAGGCAGAGCAAGACGGAATGTAATTGCAGGCTGAATAAACAGACAAATCCAAGGCACTAATTTGCATGACAGTGAGATGGGCACTGGAATAACAGTTCTCCTTTCCATATTATAATAGCTCTGTTTGTTTTATTGGAGAGGATTTCAAATGCATAGATGTTGGAGAAAGTAGTGTACAGCAAGGCTTAGGATTTAGTTTGTTTAGCTGACCGAAATAAAAGAGTTGATTATGTGGTAAAGTTACCATAAAACAAAAAACAAAACAAGGGAAAAAAAAAATAAAGGGAGTAACCAAAAAAAATGGGAGTTAGTAGCAGGTCTCAAATGCAGAAGAGAAATACAAGAACAGTTAATTGGCTGGAAGATTAAGTAACTGGTTTCACATTAGAGAATAACTGTAAATACCACTGTGTATTTCAATGACTGCATCTTACGATGATTAATTACTCTTGATTTTCAACAGCACTTGGTTTCCACTGCAAGCAGTTCATGTTACATACTATTACAACCATGTCACTCCTTGTTAGTGTTATGTCAAGGCTGTGAACAAAAAGGCTGCATTGTATTTAAGAGTGATCTAGAGAAAAATTGTGCTGCTTTTCAGTGCTTACACATCACAGAGGTTTGCAGCTGTACTTTTATACACTTTCCAGTCCAGCATTTTTATCTAAAATGAACTGCATGCTAAACACTCTTCTGTGCTAATTTACTGCTAAGTGCTTAACAATTTCCTCATTATTTTTCTAGTCTTTGACAAGCTGCTAGATCATAGAATTGTTTGAGTTGGAAGGGATCTTCAAAGATTCAACCCCCCTTGACATGGGCAGGGATACCTTCCACTAGATCAGACATTTCTGTACACTGTGCTGCCTGTCAATAGCTGGCTGTTCTCCAGTTGAGTGCTTGTCTTCCCTCACTAAACGCAGAGATGATTAATCTTCCCTGGAGTCATGCTTACTCTGACTGCCTGAACTCATGTACCTGCAGCCACTGGTACACATTTTTGGCAAATAGTAATTTTTCCATTTCCTCACTGATCGTCACTTCCAATCTCAAGAGTGTCCTGGTTTCAGTTGGGATAGAATTAATTTTGTTTCTAGTAGCTGGTATAGTGCTGTGTTTTGGATTTAGTATGAGAATAGTATTGGTAACACACTGATGTTTTTAGTTGTTGCTAGGTAGTAGTAGTGCCTACACTGTCCAGGACTTTTCAGGTTCTCAGGCCCTCCCAGGTGCACAAGAAGCTGAGAGAGCACAGCCAGGACAGCTGACCCAGTCTCGCTGAAGGGATACTCCCCACCATATAACATCATGCTCTGCATATAACTGGGGAAGCTAGCCAGGAGACAGCATCGCTGCTCAGAAACAGACTGGGCATCAGGGTTTTTTTTCCACAGGTGGTGAGAAATTGCATTTGTGCATCACAATAATAATAGCAGTAGTAACAACAGTAACAGTAGTAGTAGTAATAATAATAATATCATCATGATCATCTTCCTTTGTTATCCTATTAAACTGTCTGTATCTCAACCCACAAGGTTTCTTTTTCCATTCTTCTCCCCATCCCACTGCAGGGAGGGGGGACCGTGAGCAAGCAGCTGCATGGTGCTCAGTTACCAGCTCAGGTTAAACCATCACAAAGAGTACATTTGGAAGGCATCTTGATCAAGTGAGTCACTGAAATCAGCTCCACAGTTGAAGGGATAGGCTGCTCTCCTTCACAACTGCTTGGTGTGTAGCTATCCATACAACACAAGGGAAGGAAATCACAGCTTATTGGTCAGATAACAGTTCTATGTAACAGACTTGACAGAACTCTGCTTCATTTTCAGAGATAGCATAATTCAGGCTGGAAAAGACCTCCAGAAGTCTATAGTCCACCCTCCTGCTCAAAGCAGGGTCAGCTAAGAGCCAGACCAGATTATTCAGGGTTTTGTCCCACCTGGTCTTGAAAACCAAGGAGGATGGGGACTGCCCAGTCTCTCTGGACAACCTCTTCCACTGCCCGACTCTCCTCATGTGGAAGAAGTGTTTCCTTACATCCAGTCAAAATCTGTCTTTTCAATTTATCCTTGCCGTCTCTCATCATCCTGCCATGCACCACTGTGAGAAGCCCAATTCTGTCTTCTTGATAACCTCCTTACAGGTAATAGAAGGCTGCTATTAGGCACTCCAAACATGATGGCAGGCCCAGGAGGCTGGTGAGGGGAGTAGCAGCCTTTCCCATCTGGAAACACCCCAGAACGTGCAGACATTCATCCCAGGATTTCAGATGGTCTGTACTGCAGAAGCTACTGGTTTTAAACAGCACTACCGTGTGCTGCTTTTGCCTTTCCTGGTAGCTGTGAACCAACCCCAGTTGAGGAGGCTGCAAGATTCAACCATGTCTTCCTCAGGATACTGCACACTAACGGCATTAAGAAATTTTCCTTGCCCCCAGGCATGCCCTTTTCCCTGAAGTTTTAGCAAGGCCCACACTCCTCCCCTTTGAGTTCTAACACTGTTGAGCATCCTAGCATGATGTTGGAGAAGTCACAGAGCTGCTGAGCAGGACAATGTGAAAGAGGACCTCTGGAAAAAGGAAGACAGATCCCACACTGGGAAGAGCACCCCATTAGCAAAACAAATGCCCTGTAAGATGAGGAGTAGGAAACCCAAACTTGAGATAGGCCTGGGAAGAATTTGTGAATAGAAGCCTCGTTAGTGCTGGTAAACCATACAGAGTTTCTGTATTTTAGGTTTGAAAGTAGGATGACAGTAAGGTTGTTTTAGAAAATGCCAAGACATTGAAATAGCTGCTCTGAGGAGCATGAGTACATGGAAATGTCATGTTGATATGGTTGACTTGGGAACATCTTTGTTTTCAGTCTTGTGTCCTTTACCTAAGGTAAGCCTGCAACTTGCTTGCATCAAATTAACTGTAGCAAAATAGGTGAGGACTCCACACTGAGAGTTTTGATGCAGGCCTAAATTGTCCTCAACCCTATTAGGACTCGCATCACAGGCAGATGATGGAGGTCTCTGAGACACAGCAAAAAGAAAATTCTGTTACTAAGAGCCTAGAATGTGAGGGGGAAAAAAGAGTATTTTCCTCCCACTGCCAACAGTCAGAACATCATCTGAAAAATGGTACCTACAGGATAACCTGAGCTCTGAGCTTCGCAAGAATGTACACTCTACTTATCTTGCTATCCTGACCCTATACTTGACATAGGCACTGTACTTCTGCTTGGAAGATGAGTAGCTGTTTCTCCAAGGTCTGAGACCACACAGCAGCACATCTTGTACTTTAGCAGGACAGGCCATAGAAGTCCTGCTTCTCTGAAGAAGGCAACAGATGGGAGTCATCGGCCAGACTGCAGTCTGACATCTCCCTCATCCTCCTGCTGCATATCTCTCTCCTTGGAGGAGAAATACGCAATTGCCTGTCATATCAGAGACTGCAGAAGAAGAGTCACAAGAAAAATCCCAAACATTTATTTTTTTCTATTTTAATAAGGAGATATCTTCATCTCTCAATGTGCCTGAAAGCAGCTTTCTAGAAGAATCTTTTAACATCTTCCAACAGCCAGTTCAAACTCACTCTTGAGCAACTACATTTCTTCAGGATTAGAGGTACGCAGAGCTGCTGATAGGTCAGTTGTGTTAAGCTTTGAAACATGCTTCCAAGTGAGCAAAAATGGGTGCCATATACATAATATTAAGGACATAGTAAAGTGAAATTGGCTTGCTAGAAACCTTCACATCCCTATACAACCTGAGAACTCTAAAGCTTTGCCTCTGACCCTGCACAAAGGCCCAAGACCAAAAGGGATACCAGCGTCCTATTCTCCATAGCTGGGCAGAGGACAGGATTGCTAAGGATTCTAGCTGGCACAGGCAGACCCAAACTCTTTAATGTATCTCATTATTCCCACCATCAACGTTACAACTTCATTGCAGTTACCTGCTGTGTTAATTTGTCAACTAGATCATATAATTCCACAATTTATTCAATTGTGCTTGTTCTGTTTTACAAAGATATCAGAGTAAATGAGTTCAGGAATATCCTTGCTTTCACTTCTCAGTAAAATCCAAATTAAATAGGACTGGGTTATTCATTTGATTGCAGTGGACAACCATGCCTCCAGGGCTACGTGTCAGCTCTGGTAAGAAGTCTCCAAATTACTTGGTTATGCTTCCAAATTAATTAATACCCAGTTTCCAAGCCTGCCATTCATGAACTGCATTTTCAACCCCTGCCTGTCTTGGGGATGGGTACTTGGGGAGGAGAGGAGCTTTCTACAATACATCAGGTCTGAAGCTAAGAGTGTATATATAGTCCTCAGTGTTTGTTCCCACTCCTCGTGTATCTGTCCCTCTTCAGAAAAGCTTCAAGAACAGCTTTCTGCAGGCGAGCTCAAGCTCTGGCCAAAATGGAAAGGTGGAAATTCCCAAGAGTCAGTCTCTCCATTGTTCATAATTCCTCTTCTCTGATGCCAGCCAACAATAAAGTCTTCCTCTTCAGTCTGAACTGACCTAAAAATCTTTTCCCTCTTGCTTTTCATAGAAGACTTTGTGATTGCAAGGTTTGGGCAAGCACAACAAATATTCCACCATGCTTCATACAGGTACTGTACTCTCAGCCAAGGGCACAGTAAATGGGAGGAGCAGATTCTTCCTTCAGCTGAGCAAGTGAGCAATAGAAAAGAGCAAGCAGGGCCTTTCCTGCAAGTGGCTCTGCAGGCATTCCCCTAACATCAGGCAAAAATTATGTCAAGGAGTTAAGTACAAGTCTGAGAAACATTTAAGTCTCTCTGGAGATCTGCTATGCAGCTGATATGAGGATATCAAGTCAAATCCTAAATACATCTTTTAAGACTTGGGCAAACAGAAAAGTGACACAAAATGGCTGAAAATACAGTTCCTGCTTTGGCAACTCAGTTCATCTTAAACCGATGCAAACTAGTAAGCATCAACACCAGAGCTTATGAAATCCCTTTCAGAGAGGACAATCACAGCCCTATTCACAAATCAAGCTGCTTCTCTAAGGAAATACCCCCTATTTTGACATCACCATAAGCAGTACAAGGTAAGAATACTGCAGGCAGCCTCTGAGTAAAGTAACTCTCCTGAACTACTAGAATGCAGCAATTTGTCAGAATAAAAAGAGCTCAGTTCGAGATACGACAAAACACTACAAGTACTGGCAAGAGGCAGTAAGAGGCATTGTAAAAAGCCTGTTGTGACTAAAATTCGGTTACTAGCTCACAGAAGAAATATGGTGGTGTTCCTGCTTTACTTTGTGTAAATTCAGGATCCAGGAGGTTCTAATTGAAGGGGAAACTGGCACAGGCCTGCTGGATACAGCTGAGCTGCCCTTCCCCCTTTTCTTTCTCTGAGTCCTGACTACATGTTCATGTTTCACAGCCCAGTTGCTACACATTTAGCAACCTGAAAAACATCATTGCCTTGTCTTTTTCACTGTCCTTTGCTTTTCCTCAATACAAGTTGATTGTAAAGGTGGAGAAGATAGCAAGTTTAAGACAAGAGCCAGGGAAATAATAGCAGATGACCTCTAGTTTAAATAATGATTATTAAAAATAAATCACTACCAGAGTTAAGTGACACAACTGCTCTTCCATTTATTTGAAATCAACCTGCTTGTCAACTGGATTCATTAAAGACTTTGTTTTTCATAGACAGGTTCAGTACAGTTGATAGCCATAGCATGTGGCAGTTTAGAGGTAGCTGCATTACAAAGCAACTTGCTAGCACTTAACACTTCGTACAAAATGGAGATGGACTTTTTTTAAACAGTACAAGAAGTGTTCCATCACAAGTTGTTGCTTGATGATACTAGGGAGCATTCTGTGACCAGAATTCACGTGCAGGGACAACAGACATCTTCCCCATACTCCCAAACTGGCTATCATCCTTAGGTCAGATATACTTAAGTGAAACATTTTAGAACCCTGTCAGCCGCTGGCACAATGTTTAATTAACAAACAGGGGAAAGCAGCTACAGTCCATTTTACGTTTTCATATACTGAGTCTTCTTAAGTGCTCATATACTGTCCAGCTTCTTCAAGATGAAAGGAGCTGAAAAAACAAAATAAAGCAGCATGAACTTAACTTGGCTAATAATAAGCGTGCAGTGAGTCTGTGATGAAACTGCAGCATATTTATGTGGGATCTAAAATATTCAGATTCTGGGCAAGATACCACCCTCTGCTTCCCACATAGTCCTTTCTCTCCCTGCATGATTGCTTTAACATGTAAGGCAGCATGATTCAAGGGGGGAATCAAGTATGCCTGCTTGTGCTGCAGGTCAGAGCCTTGGGCCTCTTCTTGACACCACCGGGTGGGGAAGAATCAACCTAACATGATTTTTTTGTTTGCTAAACACAAAGGCATCCTGAAAGGAAAGTTGCAAGCCTCTGATGCAACACACTAAAGCACCGCTTACAAGACAGACAGCATAGCCCTGTTCTTTCATGCTCTAGAAGAGCACGGTTGCACTGGTGTTCGCCCAAGCCTAGCATTTCAGGCGTCTCAGGCTCCCGCCGGCGCTTTGGAAACGCTGCTAGGATGCCGAGCCTCTCCCCGCTCCCCTGGGGGTGCGCCCAACCACCGGGACACAGAGCCCCGCGCCGGGCAAGGGAGGCTCTCCCCCACAGCCTCCGCGGGCACAGAGACCGTCAGGAAGCTGCCAGAAGCAAAGACGCCCCTACGGGACGCGAACAGGCGCCCAGGCCGGGCCGATCCGAACCCGTCCCATTCCGGGAGCGCAGGTCCCAGTCCGGCTTAGCGGCCCGCGCCGTGCCGCGCCGCCCCGAGCACTTACTGATCCGAAGCAGCGCGACGTAGATGAGAAAGTTACGGACAGAGGTGAGAACGTCGCGGCGCATCTTCCGCTTCAGCTCCTCTGGGTCCATCTTGGGTCCCAGGCCCTCGATGCGGAACATGCCGGCGGTCCCCGCGCACCCCCACAGCAATGCTAGTACGGCTCACGAGGAGGGACACACGCGGCCGCGGGAGAGGAAGCCGGCTCACGTGACGGGGGCGGGCTGTGGCGGACGCGCATGCGCAAGGAGACGCGGCGAAACCGCGGCGCTCGGTGGGGGCTTTGCTCCCCCTAGAACAAGCGGGCGGGTTGGAACCTGCGCCTGTTCTCGAGGGCCGGCTCCCCCGGGGACCGTCGGAATGGGAGCGCTCTGTTGCCGCTGGGGCGGGAGGGCTGCGTCGGCCCGCAGTCGCAGGGAGGTGCGCTGTAAGCACACCTACAGTGTCCTCTCGCCCGGGCTGTGGAGGGGCCTGCTGTGCCTCGGGGCGGGGTAGCCTCCCAGAAACGCGGCCCGCGCCTGGGCTGCGGCAAGCCCCGTGGCGCCTTCCTCCGTCCGCAGGGGACGCCGCGGCGGCCTTACCTGCCGGCAGCAGGGCCGGCTCGGCCTAGGCAGAGCTGTGGCTCCGGGTTGGCAGCCTGCCTCTTCCGAGCGCTGCTGGCAGGGACCAAGAGCACAAACACGAGGTCTGACGGGGGACAGGGAGCTCGGCGGGTTCCAGCAGACAGAGTTTCTCTGGTCCTACCACCAGTGTGTGGCTCTCTTACTCCTTCCAGGCTGCAGACAGTAATGTGCTGTTCCTCGTGGCAGAGAGCAGAGGTGGGTCTGTGATGGGGAGTTGTGCCACCTGAGTTGCTGCTCCTCCAGTGCTGGAAGGCAGCTCTCTCCACCCTGGGGTTAAGACTACAGCAGAGCAGCCTAGAAGCTGCCTGGTCTGGTTGCCCCATGGGTGTGAACTGGGGGAGCCTTTGTGCAGGCAGCACACTGGAATGAGTGGATGGAACAGGAGTTCTGGTTAAGCATAGCTGCCATGGAGGAGAGTCATGCAGACTACCAGGAACCCCTCTCCTCGGCCCAGTGCTTTCCCTTAGAAGGTAGTAGAGAGTAGGAAGCAAACATAGAACAACCCTATGTACTAGGGCACAGAGAAACTGTACAATGCCTGTCAACTCTGTTGCAAGTAATAGTGCTTTGAACATCTGTTATGGACAACGTCTGTGACTAATGGTGGTACTGAGGAGCTGGAGTTATGTCTGAGCAATGGGTACCAGATGCTTGTGTTCGGGATGAGAACACATCATACAGCTCTGTCTAGGGGAGATGGACACAGATGAAGCAGAGCCTGCGTTTGCAGATTACACCTCATGATACTTCAAACCATGCCACAGCACAACAGCCTCAAACTCATCAGCTCTGGCCGTGCCATCACATCCCATGCTGCAAACCCCACTGGCTTCCTAGTCTCTTTGGTACTACTGTGTGAGGTGTGCATGAGAAAACAGTCCTGAAGAGCACAAACTAGTCTCAATGTACTTGATCACTGGGGAGAGAGGGTTACAGCCAGACCAGGCAGGAGCAGAGGTTGCCTTGTTGCCCCCTCTGAACTCTTCCAGGTGCTTTCATTCTGGGTAATCTATTTACAATGGGACTTCATGGATATCTGTTTTTCTCTAATTGTAGTAAAGAATTCATGTGACTGTGAGTCAATGAGCATCTGGCTCTGCTAGCTTTCCTGAATCATACACTGTCTCCGGAATTATGCACCATTGTCTTTGGTACCACTGCTGATCTGCAGTTTGTTACTGCTTCAGCTAGTAACTGACTTATCTGTGCTGCTTTGTTTAGTACACAGGAGCCTTCACCCCAACACAGAACTCCATTGTGCAAGGTCTTGTACAAAGGCATCCCTCATTCCAAACAAGTCCAGGGAGACTGTCAGGGGTCAGTAATATTTAACAGATACAAAGAGGCTGAGAGGGCCAGGGATCTTGGCTTTGGAGAGGCCCCTTGCCAACCACAAAGCTCCCTATCTGGGAGTTGGAGATCACAGGAAGCTGGGCTGTGGATGAGTTTCAGTCGAGATAATGGATGACTGTGAATGCTGACTTGAATTGTGCCCTTTTTTAGGGATAGGAGCTGGTTCAGGCCTGAGACCAGGCTCACCCAGAGAACTGTGTACACAGCCCACAGTCCTCACTCTTGAGCTCCATCTGCACCATATGGGCTTCAGCCAGCCAAGCCCTACATTTCCTCCCCATGGCAGACAGCTGGCAATGCTTTCAGAAGCACTCCTCAAATGCCAGGAATACTGTCAGAGATGGACACAGCCACTAATGCTGCCTGGAGAGGATCAAGCAAGCACGCAGTGTCTTGTGGCTCTCCCCACCACCCCCACAAAATGTCTGGGTTCTGCAGCCAACCCTGCTCTGCCTGTGCTCCTTGGGATCAGGCAATTCACAGTAGGCAGATAATTAAAAAAAAACTGATTTCCCTCAGCTAAGCTGCCTATGACCTGAAGCAAAGCCAATTACAGAGCAGCTGCCTTCATTGTGCCAGTAATTAATGTGGCTAATTGCACCTTCCACTGTCTGGGAGGTAGCCTTTCTGCGCTACCTCAAGGGCCCTCCCTGACTTTGCAAAGCATGGCCAAGGAGAAGTGTTCCCAAACTACTCCCAGCACATTTGCAGGACATTCAATCGCAATTCCCAGTGCAAATGAAGGAGCAACCTCTTCTGGTCACAGAAGTTGTAAGACTGCCCTCCTGAGAGTTTTACAGCAAGGCCCTGGAGGAAGATACAATAGAGCTGCCCAGATCTGCAGCTGACATAAACTAGCCTTGTTCTGTTGACTTCCAGGAAATCTTGTTCATTTACTCGAGGTTTAATTCTGAATGGTGGGTTTCTCTGGTCTTTGCTAGCAGAAACAGATTGGCAGGTCCCAAGCCTGTTTTAGCACAAAAGCAAGGAGTCTCATCCTACATTTCAAGACTGTTCATCTTCCCAGTCTTGGTTTGTATCTGAAAAGCAGAAGTGATGTTGTTTTCCCAAGCATTGCTCTGCTGAAGATAAAGGAACTTGGGCAAATCTGTGTAAAGCTCGATCAAACAGAACACAGTTTGAAAAGAGACTAGAGCAGAGAGAAGACCAAAAAATGCTGTTAAGGAGCAATGTGAGGACTCTGCCAGAACATTGTCTGGAAAGTTGTTGCCACGATTTGTTTCACTGGAGCCACCCCATTTTCCTTGTCCTTTTATGAGATGAGGGGATGAGAAACATTTCCTTTGGGAGACATCCACATTGGATAGGCAGGAGACTTAAGGTGTGGAGTGACTGGCAAGGAACAGAAGGCATTGGCTTTGGATTTTGACAGCAGCATGAACAACTTTCCTGAGCTGTCCTCAAAATGTTTGTGGCAATTTTCCAGAATTCCCTCAAATCTTCAGACTGTGCAGTCTTAACAGCTCATACCATGCCCTTAGTTTTACCCATCCTGTAATTGCATGAGAATCTTGCCTGTCCTTTCCCGGGGCTACAGGCAGATTACTAGCCACTGACTGGGCACTGGCTTGAGGTTAAGGTCTCTTACATGGATGACTGCATGACAGGGTATGTGAAATGGCTGTGTATGGCAGGTAACAGTGTGAAAACCTGACAAAAGTTGCAGATAGTGCCACAAGGGACAGCTGGATTTCCCAAGTGGTTATGGAGCAGTGATGTAAGGAAGGGTCAAACTTCACAGATAACTGAAGAGAAGCACTGGAGTCCTGGGGCAAGGCCAGCGGTTCCTCAGTAACTGTATCAGTAATAGAACATAATGCCAAGATTACCTAGAAAACAGTATCAGAAATACCAAACTGGACACACATGTTAAAAAAACCCACCATGATACCAATGGGGAGAAAATAGAAGCCAGTTCCTTTGGGAGGAGACTGGGACAGACAAGGGAAGTACAAGGAATGCTAAAAGGAGGGTCAAGAAACAGGAAAAGGGAGTACCAAGGTACACAGATGTTGTGACCAGTGCTGCATGCAGGAAGCAGCCAAGCAGCAGAATCTTAAACCAAACCTGTTGTTTTGGCCATAGCATGCATATTAAACCTACTGCCCTGGTCAGGAGGATGAAGGGGAAGGCATGTTGCTTTCCCTAACAGACTTGAGAACACCCAGGTGAATGGATTGAACTTCCCAATATTACCATGTAGATGCATCTTCTAGGTGTGATGGCAGCTACCTATCACTTCCTAACTTTGTTTAAAAACAGGTTCAGCTTTTTCTAGCCTTGCTGAGAAGAGATTGACAAGGTGACACATAATATTGCATTGGTTTGCATACCAACCTAGCAAGGAAACCAGTTCACTCCACATGTCCACCACTTAAGGTCAACATAAACCAAGGTCCATTTCATGTGCTGAGGATAGGCATGGTCTGGCTGCCTCTTTACCCAACAGTGAAATCACCAAGAAGCAGGCCTAGGTCCAGGCATCCCCCTGCATGCACAATAAAGAAAGCAACATTCCCTTGTGCCTGTGATTCAGATGACTTCTTTGTGCCTGAGTGAGGAGCTTTGGTTCTGGTTTCTTCTTGCCATTGCTGTGGGTAGGCAGAAGCTAAGTGCAGGATTTAGGCGCAAACAAGCTCTACAGGCCAAGGAACAGAGACTCCAGGTGAAAGTGGCAGGGCTGCATGCTGGATAGGAATGCAGAGAAGAGGGACTGGCTGGGTAGGGCTGTCCAGAGACCTGAGCTAGGACATGCTAGTGAAAATTCCGACTTTTTGCCCCAGGGGTTCTCCCCCTCCCATGAAATGGTGGCACTGGTGCTGGGGTAAGACACAGCTAGTGAGGAAGGCAGGCACGAGACAGTGCTCAGAAATTAAATCTGCCCTGATTGCCCTTTTTGAGACCTTAGGCAGGTTTGTGGGGAAAGGAACTCACCAAGATGTCTTGATCCTCCTCGATTAAAATGTTTTGTGAAGTGGCCCTCCATACGCTGTTCTAGGATGTTTCTCCAGGGCTGCTCCCACATTCTGGAGGTGTCTCATCAGCCAGCTGAAAGGACAGTATTCCTTTCCCTTAGGCAAGGCAGCATTAGCTTGCCCTGGCCCTTTGAGGATCTACCATTAAGATTCAGAGAAGTGCCAGAAACCTCCACTTCTGGAGTTGGATCAGGATGTTTATCACTGATGCGTATCAAAGGCGTTTTAGAGGCCCAGGGGAAGCCTTGCAGAAGCACTAGGGGGAGGCAGAGTAGATAGTGCTGGAGCCTTTGTGCTACCTACCGTGTTGACCCTTTCACCCCATCAAAAGAATCAATATTGATACATACACTAATGCAGCATTTGCCTTTGTGCAAACAAAAAGACTTTCTCTTTGTCTGGCCAATAAATTTCAGCTAAATTCTGTAGTCTTTCTCTATGGGCTCCACATAGGCGGTCAGATCATGCAAAGATATATTTTCTGGGCTTCATCAAACCAGCCCAAAAAGCAAATTAATGTGACTGCCAATTCAACCTGAAGGAACAGTTTCCACCCACGCCACTTATGTCTCCAAGCTTCTCAGGCCTGGTGTAGAGGGTGATGCCACCTCTCCTAGCACATGGGTGCACAAATAATGTGCATGGCCCTTGCTGCTGGAGTCTGATGCTCAGTGCATTGGCTCCATGGCACTTTGAAGCTGGAGCATCCGTACTCACTGCTTTCGGTTCAGCTGGTCTAAAACCAGACGTGGCTAAAGACCAAATGTATATTGGGTCTAGGACTGATGCATCTACTGCAGGCAGTGCTGCACAGACACGTGAGAAGATAGATGTATCTAACCGAGGCTTACCCAGGGCAAAGAGTGTCTGAGTTAAGGTGGCTTAGGCTGGTTCATTTAGTGCAAGGCAGGTCTCCCTCATGAAGGAGAATGCTCTGGCAGACCCTCCCAAACAGGACTGCCCTGGCAGTATTGCCTGTGAAGCTTGGTCTGCTGTTTCAGTCCACAGGCTTTTTTCTTTTGGAACAGTCACTTAGTGAACAGCTTTCCTCTTTGTCTCCTGTGTTTTCCAGCCTGGATCTGCAGCCTCTGGTGTGAAGGTCAGGAAAGAAGATAAGGGCTTGTTCTACAGGATTCTGCAAGTTTCCATCAAGTTTGTCTACTCAAATGGTGCGCAGCTAAATGCAGCTGTTGTATATGGTGTCTGGGGCAGCTGTACAGCAAGATCAGTGCCCATTGCTCACTCAGTAGTCATACTGTCCAGGGCTATGGTAACAGACACCCAGAGATGGCATGGTCTTCTGTCCATTCATCCCTTCTCCTCAGTTCTGAGGCAGGTAACATCATCCCTGTCTCACTGGAGAGAAAAAGTCTGCAAGTTAGGCACCTGACTATACATGGTTAAAACTCTACCTCTGACTTCACCAGGTCTGAAGTCTTTTCCTTTTGACTAAGTCCAGCCAGAAGCTCTGGCATGGATTGGAGCTAATGGCAGCTACTTAGGGCCAGGAAAGTCGGCAGTGCCAGTCACACCTTTCCAGCATGACTCTTGGTGACTGTACAAGGGGGAAGACTCTCTGGCACAGATAACTTAATTGAATGATACACTCCAAAATGGAAACTGTATCTACTCCTCCTAACAGTGTGCTGTAGCAGAGCTGTCAACTGGATGGCTAATCCAAAGGGGAAGCAAAATGGCAAGGAGCTTAAGCAGAGAAAGATTTTAAAAAAATACATCGTACTGACCTCTTCTAGGAACAAGGTAGGTGACTGTGTAGATTCTCATGCTGGGGTACATACATGAAGGCATAGTACTGCTGGGGAGAGTGGCATCCTTAGCTGACACTAGGACTGTGGGAGAGGTGTTACTTTTGTACAGTGCAAGTAATAGGAAATAAGGCAGTGTTCAGGCCCACAGGGTATCCTGGGGGTTATGTAAACTGGGTGATAAAAAGGAGCAAAACCACACCAGAGCAGACACTCCAGCAATGTAAATCCACAGAGTGCTGTTATTGCTGTAGGCACAGTGAAAAGGCACAGTGGGGCCCAGAGAGACACAGTGGGAAGAGATGGTGCCAACCACACAAATGGCTGAGTCCTTAGGGCACCTTGGGCTGGAAGTCTCCCACTTCACAGCAGTGTCCTGCTTCTACCCAGCTCCCTGATCCCCTTTGCTGTGGGCCATCTCTCTCCAGCAGCCTCGCCAGCTACATCCTGTTTGGTGGGGACCTGGGGCAGGAGGACAGTCCCTGATATGTAGCAGGAAGAGAAGGAGCAGCAGGACAGTGCTCACACAGACCACTGGTCTGGCCTCTGCCCTGGGACCCTTGCATGCTCGCCACATGTCTGGACACCTGGGGCTCTGCACTTCAGGGGCCAGACTGTGACACAGAAAACCACAGGCTGGTTTTCTGTGATAGGATGCCATTTACCATCAGAGGTCACCATCCCACTATGCATCCCCAGGCTAGTAGTGATGGCAGCTCCATGTATGACAATGTGGCTTTAGTCCACCCCTTTCCTCACTGCCTGCATTGGCAAACAGGTTAGCACTCTGGCAGTAGAGCTCACTTTGCTCCTCCCAGAGGGAGCAAAGCTCTGACAAGGGGTTCTTCTGTTTCTCCTGTCACCTCCATATGCAATACTCAGGCTACCTCTGGCTCTTCTGTGAAAGCCTGAAGCTGTACCTGTGGTGGTTGCTCCCCAGAGCTGGAAGGAGACTGGCACAGCAGCCTCAAGCTGCAGCATGGAGGGGGCTAGTGGTGATGCTCCAGCCCCTGTCTGCTTCTGCCAGACTGCTGGAACTGGCTCACCAGCAAATAAATCATCTTTGACTGCTCCCTGTCAGGGGAGACCAGATCCAGCAGCCCAAGAGAAGTGAGTCTGCTGCACCCAGGCCCAGCCAGGAGTGAGGCTGAGCAGGTATTACCAGAAAGCGCATGCATGCATGCACACCCTTGCAGTACACAGGTACACGTATGTACATGGCTGGCCACACACATCAATGCAGACAGATACCCTAAGCACTCGCTCAAATACAAACAGAACAAGTGCCCTCAACCTGCTCCCCTTATTGGCCTGAGATCACCATGAAAAAAAAAGTAGCACCAGAGCCTTGAGGCAAATATTTCAGACTTGCCATCCATTTACCTGAGACTGGGACAGGAAGAAACAGAGCTAACAGGAAATGTGATCCCCCCAAACTGTGACACATAACCACAGCATGTTCTGCCTGTGCACCAGGTGGTTGAACGTGATTTCTGATGCCTTCAAAAGGTTTAATGTACCACCATTATACTGAAGGGTGAATTTGTATCATTTGACTGTATCCCTTTAAGAAGCAATTGCTATTTGAAGTAGAATTATAGCATGTAGCAGAATATTATGCTACCTGTCTGCACAGTTTGAGTGAGTCTGAACCTTCAGGAGAAACCTTTTCTGGTCACTGATGTCATTAACAGAAGTGTTTCTCCTGTCACACTCTCTCCTTTTTGCCTTCTAGCACAGATAAAAGAATTGTGGGTTCCTTTTTGAGCTCTTTGTCATTGAAACACATTGTCGAAGATGTAAGAAGGAAGACAGAAGTTTCAAGGGCAAATTGTGGACTGTATAGCTTGGTTTTCACGTCTTTGAGCTTTTCTGCTTCGTGGGTTCATTTATCCATTCCTTGCCAAGGGATCTGAAAGTGTTTCCTTAAAAACAGCTTGGTGAGGGGTGCCTGCACAGCAGGCTTTGGAGCTTCTCAGCACTGTCTCTTTGCCTGATTTGCTGTCTACACTTAAGAAGCTTGCTATTAGTGAAAGCATCAGGGTGAGCTGTAAACAGGCAGGACATGGCCTTCTTAAGCACACAAAGGCAGGCACTGTACAGGAGAGATTCAGAGAGATGCCCTGGTTCAACCTACAGCCTGGCTTCTAGACAGGTCTTCCCACTTGGGAGAGCAAGCTGGTGCACAAAGAAAGGCTTGGACGGACACATGTCCTCCTCATGAATGCCATTTCTCTGGATGGACTCCAATGCAACCACCTCTGCAACACATCTTTCTCACTTCTATTCTGAGCTGCTCTTTCTTCCTCTGGTTTTAAAAGAAGGTATCTTGGATGGCATAAAAAGAAGCATGGCCAGCAGGCCCAGGGAGGTGATTCTGCCTCTCTACTCCACTCTCATGAGACCCCACTGGGAGTACTGCATCCAGCTCTGGGGTCTCCAGTACAGGTACAGGGAGCTGTTGGAGCGAGTCCAGAGGAGGCCATGAAGATGATCCAAGGGCTGGAGCACCTCTTCTATGAAGGCAGGCTGAGAGAGTTGGGGTTGTTCAGCCTGGAGAAGAGAAGGCTCCGGGGAGACCTTATAGCAGCCTTCCAGCACCTAAAGGGGCCTACAGGAAAGATGGAGAGGGACTGTTTCTCAGGGAGTGTAGTGATAGGACAAGGGGTAATGGGTTTAAACTAAAGGAGGGTAGTTTTAGGTCAGATACAAGGAAGAAATTCTTCGCTGTGAGGGTGGTGAAACACTGGAACAGGTTGCCCAGAGAAGCTGTGGATGCCCCATCCCTGGAAACATTCAAGGTCAGGTTGGACAGGGCTCTGAGCAACCTGATCTAGCTGAAGATGTCCCTGCTCATTGCAGAGGGGTTTGGCATAGATGACCTTTAAAGGTCCCTTCCAACCCAAACCATTCTATGATATGATTCTATGATTGTAAGGTATTTTGTGTCACTCACATGATAATGACCTTTGATGGGTTAAACATCATCAGACACTGGACTGGGTGGCAGCAGAAGAATGGCATGGCTGACCACACAGAGAGGGCTGAAGAATAAAGGTGTGCCTTGTCTGCAGCTTTATCCTGCGAAAGGGCAGGCAGAATGTCAGGGAACTAGAGCTGTCCTGCACAGCTCATGGAACCAAAAACCTGCAGCACACAGGCACTCAAACGTAGCTGGGCAGCCTTGCCACATCTAGACTAAGAAACTCTGAGAGAGGGGCTGACTAATCCGCTAAGTTTGATTTTTCAGATATGTGAAATGTGAAGGTTTTTTCTCCTTCACGAAATTTCAGTTCTTCTTCAGCAGACACAGATTTCTGGATCCTTAAGCCCAGCAATTCCAGAGCAATTATCTGTATCATGGGATATGAAGACAAGTTCACAGGTTAAGCTCATGGTTACGATATTCTTGTATTCTTCATAGAGACAGCTTGCCAGGCAAGCAGCAATGAGTTGGAAGCTTCCAAATAGTTTTGAAATGTTTTCCCCAGACAGAAGGCTTTCATAGGTCAGCTGTGTCTTGATCACACCATGGGCAATGAAGAATGCTATTTAGAGACAAAATGTCTCATAACTTTCTGGATAAATATTCCCCAGGCTTCTGAAACTTAGAATAATCAGAGCGAAGAAAACCACGTGCTCAGTCCCATCACACACGGGTACAAATCTAATACATTTGGTAACTTGGCATAAAGCTCTGATTTCTCTTGTTAGTGGATACCACTTTTCATCCCCAGGAAAGAGAACTATGGCTTAATTTCTTTTTTAATTAAGCTTCTGCTTCCTGTGTGGATTGCTTTGAAAACACCATCCAGAGGCACCAGTAGGAAAGGAAGTGTGATGCAGATTGTCCAGGAAAGCTGCATGAATCAGCAGTTGATGCAAAACCCTTTTCTGGGCACTGTTTAATGCTATATTAATTACAGATGTCAGCCCCCAACCTCATTGTTTCAGTGACCAGAAAGTAGTACTGATCATGAAAGGTGCCAGACAAATTCAGCTTTTACATCAGCAGAAAAGAAAAATAACCATAGTTTCTGTAGGTGACTTTATCTGGGAGAAGAGCAGTCCCTGAAAAAGGAGCAGAAAAAGCAGCAAAAGTAAAGGCAGAGTGACCTGCAGTGCAGAAATACTCTGGCTAATTAGGGAGTATGAAAGAGCAAAACCAGAAAGGCACAAAACAGAAAAAATCAATACATTTCAGTAGGTGAGTCTTCGTTTCCTGACCAGCCCTGTGCTAAATAAAGAGCTGCAGACAGTTGCAGAGGAGTTTAAACATAGAGCAGGGCATTTTTACAGCAAAGCCTGGTGTCAGAGAAGGAAAGGAAGAGCTGACACAGTGGATATGGGTTCCTGTGTCCCCATTTGCACAGCGCCTAATGAAAGTCACACAGCGCCAGGCAATCTCCAAGCCTTGCACCCACTTTCTTTGTCCTTAGCACCACCAAGCAGCTTATGCCCAGAGTACCAGCAGCAAGAGCACTGCACACTGTATTATGTGATAAAAGCGGCTCTGCACACCCACAGAGGAGCACAGCAGGGTATAAACCCCAAATAATACCCTGCCCTATCTAGTCTGAGGCCCATACGGGAGTCATCAGCCCATCAGAGGTCCACATCCCCAAGACCAGAGGAGCACAGGGGCACAAAGGCAGTTGGGAACACAAATTAGGGACTCAGGAAGGGAAATTCTGTCCAGGGCCCTCCCAGGAAAGGCTCAGCCCCGCAGTGCAGGCATGAAACCTGTCAAAAGGAGTCAACATCTGGGCACCCTTGGGACCAAGGGAGGTCCCTGCCATCCACATGGGACATGCTATGGGGTGCAGGGGAAGAGCATTTTGGGATTGCACAAGACTTACTACAGGATGCCCAGGGGAGGAACCAAATGTGGGGAAACACAGGCATTGACATGGTTTGGGGAGAACAAACATGGGAAAACAGAGGGATAAGGGGATAAAAAGGGCCAGCAGCATATTAAACGGTTTTTTGGTCAGGGTGGTTGTCTGGCCGTGCCTTGCACTGGCTCAGCACAGTGTGACCTGCCACCTTATTCAACTCTACTTCTTGCAGTTTTCCTGAGTGAGCAACTTTGTGTCTGGTGTGCATGTGTGTGTCAGAGCAGCCCATGTGTCAATGGTGCAGCACCTGGAGCGGTGCGGGTATGCAAGCAAGCATGCGAGTGCTGCTGGCGATCCAGCTGGATGGGCAGTGAGGAGGTGATGTGGCCAGGGAGTTGGAGGATGTGAGGGTGGTGAGACCTCTGGAGAGGCTGGTTATTGAGGTGACCAGCACAGTCCTGGGCAACTTTGTGTCTGTGTGACTGTACTGGTGTGTGCAAAAAAGGTCTGATCCAGCAGCTGGACTGGGGCCATGGCCCCAGGGACTTGTATGTGCTTGTAGGTGCCAGGAACTTGGGAGACTGGGACCCAGGGGCAGCTCCTAGGCTGACAGTATCTGTGCCCAGCTCCTGGAGGGACCCACGTTGTGTGTGTGTGTACACACGTACACACGTATGTGCGTGCTCTCTTGCTCTCTCTCTTACTTCCCACTAAGAGACTTTATGCTGATCAACCAGAGAGGAGAACAAGTTGAGGCTGCTGGTGCTGTTTCTGTTTATATGGTCGCTGAGTGTGTGGTCACTGAGCGCCTGTCAGTGCTGCTCTGTGTGGATGGCCATGTAGGTATGTGCTGTAGGTGTGTGGTTTTTATATGTGCCTTTGGGGAGTACATTCTGTTTCGCTGCTGGTGGCATCTGGGGGCAAGGAAATGCAGCAGCTTTGTCTCTATCGGGCTGCTAGTTTTGGCCTCTCCAAAACATTCCAGAGGCTGGGAAAACCTGGGACTTCCTTTGAAATGTGGTGTAGAGTCAGACAGAGCCGCTAAAAGCCAGTGCAGGTGCATCAGGTGGTGTAAGGTCGCCTGCAGGAGACGTGCAGGGCAAGAGAGGGCAGGCCGGCTGCAGGTGACCAATTTTCTGTGCAAACGGGAGCGCCTTAATTGTCTTTATCGAGGGGGTTGTCGTGGGTCCAGACGCGGGTTCTCTTTGGGGACGTGCCGCCCACCGCGCCTGGGCCTCGAAACAGGGGCGAAGAGGGAGGAGAGCAAAGAGCTGCGCGCAGAGGGTTCACCCGGCTAGCTGACTGCGCGGGGCGGGGCGGGGGCGCGGCCCCGGGGAGGCGGTGCGCCGCGCCCCGCTGCCCCCGCCCCGCCTTCCCGGGCAGAGGCCGTACCTGCCCCGCCGCCGCCGCCGCCAGCTCGTCGCTTCGCTCCCGGCAACAGGTAACGGGGGAGCCTTTCCCTGCAGCAGCGGCTGGGTTGGGCGTGGGTCCCCTCTTGCCCCAGGAGTATCGGAGCTGCGGGACCCCCGGCCCCGGGTGGAGGCAGCCCAAGGAGCCTCCGACGGCGCGGCGGCTTCGGGGCCCTCGGCAAGGCGGGCTGCCCCCCCGCCGGCCCGCTCCCGGCGGCAGCGCGGGTGGTGTCAGGCGGAGCCCAGCCAGGGCTGAGTCCGGCGCCTTTTGCGGGGGCCGCGGCTGCCCCTCGGGCTTTCCAGGGCGGGTCTCCCTGCGCCCGCGAACCTGCTCGGCCCCGCGCCGGGCGTGAGCGGGGGTCCGCCCCACTGGAGCCCCAGCCGAGGAGTGGGCTGAGAGAGTCGGAGCCGCGGCGCTGCGCTCCTTGCGCCTCGTCCGGCGCTGCTGCCGCTCTCCCCGCGGGCGTGCCCCGGCGCGGCGGCCGCGGGCGGGGCGGGCTGGGTCCCGCTGCCGGCGGTGCCAGTGGAGGTGCAGAGCAGCGCGTGTCAGCCGAGACGGTCAAAACTGGCGCTTTTGGCTGAAAGAGGTGTTGCAGTAAGTAGTACTGCTGGTTTCACTTCGCATCGAGTATTTCTCAAAAGCCACGTGGAAAATTGCTTTGCTACTGGAATTTATGGTCAGCTCCAGGGATGTCTGCCCCAAAACTGGCTGTCATCAAAGAAATGACTGTTGCTGCGCTGGCGCAGGTGGCGGTGGCTAGGCTGATAAAAGGGAAGAGATTGTTCCATACTGACACAGGGGTCTAGCAGAAAGGTGGTGGCTCTGAGGTTTGTTCTAGTGTCCTGCTGTTATCCAGAGATACCTGCCTTGCTGGGTGGCAGCTGCTTCTGCTAAGTCTGTGTGAATGAAATATTCATGACCTTGAGTTTTGTGTGCCTCTCTTTGCATTTAGGTGACTTGTTCAGTGTGTTTTGGCCTGTTCTCACACTGAATACTGTGAGCTAATTTTCATTTTCATGGGAGGAAGCTACATGCACACACCTGCCCCAACAACAAAACAAGCAAACAGAAAAACCCCAACACCTCTTTCTTGTGGAATTCACAATGATTTTGGCTTTTTAACCACAATGGAAAAATATTGTGAGAGAAATTTCACCTGAGCTTGAGGGAGCAGAAGTCAGTGACTTTAACATGCAAGCATGAGGTGCAGCACTCTGTGGAGAGCTTCTTCATCACCAAGGGCAGTGGTCTTGTGCAGTAGCAGGAGCACAGAGATCGGAACTCCGTGAAGGACAGATCTGATAAGATCAGGGTGGCATGGCAGTGTGTGGTAGGTGCTACAGATTTGTGTTGCTGGCTGAAATGATTTGATTTGGTACATTTGTATGCGCTCATGATGGCTATCTAACCACTGAAAACACACCTGCAAGCTTTTGCCTGGGTATCCTGTTCTGGATGTGCATGCTGATCTCCATCTCTTGAGCATCATGTGCTTTTACTAACTCTCTGCAACAGCTTGTCTTTGGCTTCTTTGTTGAAGGTGGGTTTACTACAGTAGTGGAGAGCTAGCTGAAATTTCTCCTTCCTGGCAGATTTGGCTGACTTAACCTGCCAGTGAGGTGTGGGAGATAAGGCTGAATGGTCTAGAGGAGCTATAAGACAAGAAATGTTAGGAAGCCCATTAGTCATGGAGGTCTTGTCCTGGAGGACCAGTCCTACTGGCCCAGAAGAATCTCAGAATTGGAGATGGAAATAATAATCATGTGAGACAGGAAGCCTTCAGCGAACTGTTTCTTCTGCATAATCTCTTTCTGTGGTGCTGTTCCCACTGCCATATGAGATTCTCTGTAGCAAGGCAGGGGGAGAAATGTTCAGAGGGCTATCATACAACCTGATAAAAATCCAAGCTGGAAAAGAAAAAAATTAATCTGGAAGTCTGCAAGGCATCATTTCATTTTCCCTGCATAAATTCCAGCTGACATTAGCTAGAAAGGCACCTAACTTGCTCCAGCCCTCCATTTGTAAATCAGCCTGTGCAACTCTGGCAAGACTGATGAGTAAGCTCTGGGACCAAATTGGGTGGGTAGGCCAAAAGCAAGGGTGAACTGGTGTAATTGCAAGGATGCAGCACAACTGAAAGGAAGAGGCTGGCCCTCTGTCCAGCCCCATGATACTAAAGAGATAATAGAGACAGTGATGTGGAGACAGGTCTTTCTTACACAAGAGTAAAGGGGTAGGTGGGCCCTGGATGGACAGAGGGCTTGAAAAAAGCCAGTGAGGCCTTCCAGGAAATGGCAGGTGAAGTTCTTTTGACCAAAGCTTCTTGGTCATATCCTGTACCAGCTGCAACTGCTATGGGAAACAGTGGCTCAGCAGCAGAAATGGCAGTGTTTGGGAGCAGCTGGGCTTGCAGCCAAATGTGGAGCTTGGTGTGGTGGAGATTCCTTTCTTTAGCCATTGGTAGCAGGCATTTGGCACACATTTCCAAGTGTAGCACTATCTAATTTATCCTGGGTTTTGCTCCTCTAAGTTTCAGTAAATTACCCTCTAAATTCTTGCTAAGCAAGCCGCTAGCAAATACGGCAGCATGTTTAATGCTGTTTAGTTATCTGGGCCCTAATGCTTGTAAAGAGCCTGGCATTTTTAAAGCTGAAGAGACGCTCTTAGGCTTTTGTGAAATGGCTCTGTATGCAGCAAGAAATTCACAAATCAATATTTTTCAAGTGCATATATTTTCCCTTTCTTTATTCTTCCTTTCTTGGCATTTGCCAAAAGGCTACGCAAAAGTTGTTTCCCAGAGTATAGTCTTCATGCTTGGTGAAATCCAACGCACACTGAAAGATCATCTTTATGAACAGGTATAGAGGAACCTGTTGCGTTGCCTGCCCTGAACTTGTATATGCTGAGGTGGGTTTTCTTCTGTGCAAACAATCCGAAGAAGACACTGGAAGTACTCCAAAGTGCCAAACTTCACAGGCATGTTTGTTGGCTCAAGCTTTGCACCAGAGCATGGAGATCACTACCAATATGTGGAGTTCTGCACAGAATCTTTTTTTTTCCTTGTTGTGCAAATTGCAAGTGGCATGAAACTGTTGCTAATGGCGTGAGCTGCTTGATTTCATACAGGGGCTGAGGAAGAGGATCTGACTACACACTCAGAGGCGGTTGTTTTCATCACTGTGAAAAGAAGTTACTCTTGGAAAGCTAGTGCAGGAAATTAGAGGGGAGCATTCCTTCTGTGCTGGCAGTTCTTGTCCAGAGAGGTATAGCTGAAGGGATGAAAGTCTTCACATACTTCCACACAAGTCTATTTTTAGAAGCGAAAGCTGTTCAGGAGGGGAAGTATTGATTTTTCTCCTTTCCACCTTGAACATTCTGTTTATCATTTTCTTTAGTTTTTAGATAATGGACTATACACAAAGCTATTCTTACTTCTCTACTTCTGCTCTAAATATATGAGCAAGGCAAGAATGTAAGGCCTTTGCTAAAATGATTTTTATTTGGTGCCTGAAGTCTTTGCATGCAGAACCTCATATTTTAAAACTCATATTCAGATTGGAAGCCTCTTATGTCTGCAGGAAACCAGAACACAATAAGGGTATAATGGTACAGGCCAGACGTGCAAGTGACTTCAGAAAAACAGCTAACAGCTGGCACTGACCTGCAGATTGGCTGGGGAGAGCAGCAGTGAACAGCTAACTTGTGCTCGTGGTGACTAATGACTTCTGGCCACCAGTAGCATGTCTGGTCAAGCTAAAAGAGACAAAGAGACCGTCTTCAAGAGTGTGTGCCAGCAATGGGTGTAATTGTGATAGGTGTGAGAACTGGGCAAAGAGGCACCATATGAAATTCAGTAAGGGCAAGTGTAGGGTCCTGCACCTACAGAAGAACAACCCCAGGTACCAGTACAGTTTAGGGGTTGACCTGCTGGGAAGCAGCGCTGCGGGGAAGGACCTAGGAGTCCTGGTTGACAGCAAGCTCTCCATGAGCCAGCAGTGTGCCCTTGTGGCCAAGAAGGCCACTGGTGTCCTGGGGTGCATTAAGAAGAGAGTGACCAACAGGTCAATGGAGGTTCTCCTCCCCCTCTACTCTGCCCTGGTGAGGCCACATCTGGAGTTCTGTGTCCAGGTCTGGGCTCCCCAGTTCAAGAAAGGCAGGAACTACTGGAGAGAGTCCAGTGGAGGGCTACGAGGATGATTAGGGGGACTGGAGCCTCTCTTGTATGAGGAAAGGCTGAGAGAGCTGCGTCTGTTTAGCCTGAAGAAGAGAAGACTGAGAAGGGATCTTATTAATGCTTATAAATATCTAAAGGGTGGTGTCCTGGTTCTGGCAAGGACAGAGTTAATTTCACAAGGAGCCAGGACAGGTGAGCCAAGCTGGCCGGGGGCTATTCCATACCATGTCATGTCATGCTCACCATAAAAGGGTGCTAGTCAGGCAGGGGGTGGCTGAGTGTGTGGGATGTGTAAATTGTTATCACCCATTGTGAATATCTGTTATCAGTACTGTTGCTGATTGTTTCCCTCTCCCTTGCTGTCCCAGTAAACTGCCCTTATCCCAACCCTCAAGGCTTTGCCTTTGTTTTGAGCAGGGCATGGTGCTCAGCTCAGCGTGGTGCTCAGCTCAGCGTGGTGCTCAGCTCAGCGTGGTGCTCAGCTGCCGGCTGGGGCTAAACCACGTCAGGTGGATGTCTAGAGGAAGGGGCCAGACTCTTCTCAATGGTGCCCAGTGACAGGACAAGGGGCAATGGGCACAAACTGGAAAACAGAAAGTTCCATCTGAACTTGAGGAAAAACTTCTTTACTTTGAGGGTGACTGAGCACTGGAACCAGCTGCCCTGTAGAGGTTGTGGATTCTGCTTCTCTGGAGATACTCAATACCCGCCTGGATGCAATCCTGTGCAACCTGCTCTAGGTGATCCTGCTCTAGCAGGGGAGTTGGACTAGACAATCTCTAGAGGTCCCTTCCAACCCCTACCAATCTGTGAATCTGGCAGTGCCAGTCACCCTCCTCCTCTGATGTTTGTGTTTGTTCTCAGGCAAATTGCAGGATCTGCTCCTGGCTCCCTGGATCTGGCCAGGTGTTACTTGGCTTTTGCTTAAGGATGCCAGCATGATGGATTCCTCTGGGCCTCTCGGAAGATGGCTGTTCTTAGGTGATTGCTGTGGAGGGTGTAGCTCATTTGGAGCTTCAGGTTCATCCTTCAGCCGGCCAGTGGCCACTGGTCTCTTCTGTTGTTCTGCTGCAGCAAGGCCCTGCTCCAGGGCTGGGTGTGGAGCCACCTTGCCAGCAGCACTGAATCTGTTCCCCCACCAGTAAACTGTGTATCTGCAGGATGCATGGGGTCTCATGCCATTCCTCTCCTCCATGGGCACCTCAACCCCAGGCCGTGCTGGTCCAGGGAACTGCATTGCAAGTTCCCCTGTGAAGAGCACCTGAAGGGTGTGGCTGGGGCTCTAAGAAGTTCTGTCACAAATGACATGCACCTGTGAAGATATGTTCTTTCAGAACCAGAGTGTGTCCATGTAAAATCTGACCAGTGCTGTGAGAAAGAGGAAGGTCAGAGGACTTGAGTAGTTGGAATGTGCAAGTGCAGGCAGCACAGGTGGTGTCTCTGGAGGTCTCCCTGCTGTTCCTGGGAAGTCTCTTGTGTTTGCAGCAGTTGCATCAGGCAGGGTTCAGAAGCACCACGGCCTGAAGCAGAATCTCTCCTGTCTTCCCTGGGTTGCCAAGTGCTCAAAATTCTCCTGCTGACTGTTTTAGACTTACAGTAGGTGGAAAGTTTCTTGTTTGTTTGCATTTTCTTTCTTCCTGGCAGCAGCTGTTTGTATGTGAAAGCCTGGCTTTCCAATAATGTTAAAAAGGAACAGCGGTGGGTTGGGTTTTGTTTGGTTTTGGTTTTTTGCTTGGGGGCATGCTAGTCATGGTAATTCTTTTCCTGATATTATAAAGTGCTGAACATCAAAGGTTTTTCCCTTCTGGATGAGAAGGAAATAATGTTATGACTTGGCAGCACTTTGTGGGAACTGCAGCTTGGGTACATGATGTTTCTGACCAGGATTGCACCTCCTGAAACATTTCATGGCTTTGTTAACACATGATGTGCTACTTTTCTCCTTTAAGACTGGAGGATATAGTGCATCGTGGGAGTCCAGCCAAAGACTGTGACTTCTTAAGTAGCTGTAGGAGGCATCAGAAATGACACTCCCTCAGGTTGCTGCAGTCTGTCCTGTGGTGTGGGTCCATTTTTCCTGGGGTCAGAAGCTGCCCTAGTTCTAAGGATGAGCGGGCATGGTGGTGGCTGTCACTTTGCTTGGGCTGTGATGAGGCATTCAAGTACAAAGTACTTTGATTCTGTAGAAACAAAAGCCTAAAACCCAAGATGCATTGATGGCTTAAGTCAGATTGGTGCTTTTGCCTAAGGTAGTTGGTGACAACAGCTGACAAACCAGAACTTGCTCCCTGCTCAGTGAAAGGATGGCAATCCAAAGTGGTGACTGCTTGCTTGAATAGCTGGAGAAGCCTTGTGCACAGTGGCACTGTAATCGGATAGTACTGGACTTGTCTGGTTTTGCTTGGCAGACAAGGTCATGTGTTTCTGGCACAGCACAGGTTCTCCTTCTGGCCGCCAATGGCGGTAGATGAACCAGAAAATATACAGAAGACTATGTAAGATTGTGTTGGTGCAAAATCAAATGTAGCCAAGATTATTGCTACTAAGGATGACTATTGTATAGTCTTACCCCTGTGTTAGTTAATGTTTATCCAAACAATGTACTAATTAAGATGTGATTGTCAAGAAGTAGAAGTGTAACTGATAAATTGTTAGTTTGACCAACAAGCCTTGAAGAACCATTTGGACTTGCCAAAAGTACCGGAAAACTAGAGGAAAGGTAATTCCGGCAGGGGGAATTGCGACCACTGACCCATGGACTGACTACCCCAATTATACCACCTACTCAAAATATTAAGGTAGAGAAAGGAACTGAGCATGTGTTCTAGTTTGCACACTAGACCAAGAAATCTAAACCAATCATTTAATAGAATAGCAATGCATATGTATTAGGAAGATGAATATGTTAATGTTGTATGTATAAATAACCACTGATTTGGAGCTTTGGTGTGCAGTCTTGGGACAGACACCCATATCTGCACAAATATCTAATAAAATACCTCTGCTCTGTATGTGTATTGTATTATTGCACATCAGGTAAATGAAACTCCATTTTTGGGACAACAGTCTGCTGCCTCCTGACCAGGCTGGAAGGATGTGACCCATACTTCTGCACAGCGCTAGATCATGAACTTGCTGACCCGCTGGCTGGTGCTGTAGGGCTCCTTCCCCTTTTAACCAAGTCAAAGCTGCTCTTTTTTTGGGTCTCAGCTCAGCTTCCCTAACATGGAGGAGCTGGGCTAAAGAGCTCAGGACTGCCATGTGGTCAGAGGGACATCAGTGCACCTGTGAAGTCCTTGTTAAGAGAGCAGGCCATCCTGTGATACCAAAGCAATTATAACCGGGGCCCCAGAGGTGATCAGACAAGCAGCTGACTTAAGATTGTGGAGGATAAACTCTGCTGAACAGACCTCAAACCTATTAGTGACATCTTGCAATGTTCAGCAGTGTCATGGGGGTGAGGAGCAGTGTTATGTCTCCTTGTGAGAAGCAGTGCTGCTGTAATGGGTGACAGAACTGACATCACGACACACAAGGATGTTTGTGGCCACAGGAAGGATCCTGCTCTGGACCTTCCTCCATAGGCAGCAGGATGAGACCCAGATGGGCCCATGACGCTCATATGGCAGAAGCTTGTGTGTGGCCTGTGATCTCGACAATCCCCACATGAATGCAGCTTGTCTCCACAAAAGCCTGGGAAACATCACAGATTTGCACAGGGAAAACTTCTCCTGCTTATTGTGTTGACTTACAAGACAGGATGACCACAGTGATTTTTTTCTTTTTTTAAAAAAATTTTTTTAAAATTTTTGCAAGGGTTATATTATTTAATTGTGCGATTGTGGAAACTAACAGCAGCAGCTCAATCACAGCCAAATAACTACAGCAGCATGGCTCACCCCAGCCCATGTGCTCATGTTCCTTTTTCCTGAACTGTTCACTTGCCGCACTGCAGGGGGTGGAGATGGGAGCCATGACAGGGGCCTGTATCAATCCTCAATTTCAGCGGGGGGAGGCACCACAACAAAACCAACCAAACAAAAAACCTCCAAACAAAAAAAAACCCCACAACCTTGGTCCAGACACTGGACCAGTGTCTGCTGTGTTTACATGGAGATGAGCCTGGGGAGAGTCTCAGAGGATGGGGAAGCTGGGAGGTTAGTGCTGGCTGCTAGACTGCACTTGTGGACGCACGCTCTGCCTCTGTGACCATGTGCCATCCAGCTGCTCCTGCTTCCAGGCAGAATTCAAATCATGAGTCTGGGCATCTCGGTAGTATTTCAAGGTCTTGGGTAAGAGGAGAGCCCTTGTGAGTCAAGTGCTACATAGGCAGAAACATTCTTGGAGGGGTTTCTAGTATCATCTTCTCCGTTGCGGTTTGCTTGCATTCTGGTGTGAGTGCAGGTTGCCATGGAAGCTTTAATCCTGGTCCTCTGGCCCAGCTATCTCCCCTGACGATATCTCGGAGAACATCTTTAGAGGCTACTATGTGGAAAATCTGTAAATTACTGTTCTGTCCCAGTGTCTTGTCAGGGCTGGCTGACCTTCAAAAGCTTTGCTGCAGAGATGCCTAGTCCTGCCAAAAGTGTTTTCTGATGCAGCCCAAGCTCATAATGAACTATGTTTGTCAAAAATTACTTAGTTTTCTGCTGCCTGCCTAGGAAGCAAAGAACATGCTTACCCTCTGGTAGTATTTGGACAAGAACAGCAGCCGAAGGATCAGACATCACCATTTCTATCAATACTTCCCTAACCTGTAGTTGAACCATTACATAACCCAGATTCCCCTGGCTGGTCAGCAGAGATGTGCGTTCAGCTGTGTGAGAACCTGCCTGTTCTCCTGCACGTGCATCTGCCTGACCCAAGCAGCTCCACGCCTGATTCTGGTGTTGAGGGTGAAGAATCCTTCCTTGGCTGAGGGACCATAGACTGGGTCTCTCCTCCCACAGGAGCCCAGGCTTTCTCTCTTTCTCTGGAGTTAGGTGTGATCATTGGCTAGGGAGGACTTCAGCAAGAACCTGGGCTGAACCTTTCTTTTGCTTTCCCTGTTATCTCTTGAAGCAGGTGGGAAAAAAATGTGGCTTTCTGACAGCAGAGAGGCTGAGCATGAGCTGAAGGGCTTCTCTGTGCTGTTCTCCAAACTAAGGATTGGCCATAGGGTGAAAGAGGACACCCTGCTGCTGCAGATTTTGCTTTTCAGAGCTTGTGAGGGCAGCACATAGCAGATAACTGGTCTCCAGCAAAGACCATGTGTGACGAGTTGGCGTAGCCCAGGCAGGGACTAGCCCTGCTTTGTCTCTAAACTGCACAGTGTGAGGATGTCTCACCAGCTACACAGGAGGCAAAATCATAGAATCATAGAATGGTTTGGGTTGGAAGGGACTTTTAAAGGTCATCTATGCTAAACCCCTCTGCAATGAGCAGGGACATCTTCAACTAGATCAGGTTGCTCAGAACCCCGTCCAACCTGACCTTGAATGTTTCCAGGGATGGGGCATCCACAGCCTCTCTGAGCAACCTGTTCCAGTGTTTCAGCACCCTCATTGTAAAACATTTCTTCCTTATATCTCACCTCTTTTAGTTTAAAATCGTTAGCCCTTGTCCAGTCGCTATAGGCCCTACTAAAAAGTTGGTCCCTCTCTTTCTTATAAGCCCCCTCTAAGTACTGAAAGACCGCAATAAGGTTTCCCCAGAGCCTTCTCTTCTCCAGGCTGAACAACCCCAACTTTCTCAGTGTGTCCTCACAGGAGAGGTGCTCCAGCCCTTGGATCATTTTTGTGGCCCTTCTCTGGACCTGCTCCAGCAGGTCCCTGTCTGTCTTGTACTGGGGACCCCAGAGCTGGATGCAGTACTCCCAGTGAGATCTCATGAGAGCAGAGTAGAGGAGCAGAATCACCTCCCTTGCCCCACCTTGATGCCACCCAGGATATGGTTGGCTTTCTGCACTGCAAGTGCACATTGCAGGCTCATGTCCAGCTTTTCATGCACCAGTACCCCCAAGTCCTTCTCTGCAGGGCTGCTGCTCTCAATCCCTTCATTCCCCAGCCTGTATTGATACTGGGGATTGCCCTGACCCAGGTGCAGGAATTTGCACTTGACCTTGTTGAACCTCATGAGGTTGACTTGGGCCCACTTCTTGAGCTTGTCCAGGTCCCTCTGAGCAGTATCCCATCCCTCAGTTGTGTCAACTGCACCACTCAGCTTGGTTTTCTCTTCAAACTTGCTGAGGATACTTGATCCCACTGTCTATGTCATTGATGACAATATTAAACAGTACTTGTCCCAATATAGACACCATTCATCACTGATCTCCATCTGGACCTTTAGCTGTTGACCACTACCCTTTGGATGTGACCATCCAGCCAATTCCTTATCCACCAAATAGTCTACCCATCAAATCCATCTCTCTCCAATTTAGAAAGAAGGATGTTGTGGGGGACCACGTCAAAGGCCTTATTGATGTCCAGATAGATGATGTCAGTTGCTCTTCCCTGGTCCACTGTAGTCACTCCATCGTAGAAGGCCACTAGGTTGGGCAGGCAAGACTTGCCGTTGGTGAAGCCAGGCTGGCTGTCTTGAATCACTTCCCTGTCCTCCATGTGCCTTAGCATAGCTTCTAGGAGGATCTGTTTCATGATCTTCCCAGGCACAGAGGTGAGACTGACAGGTTGGTAGTTCCCAGTGTCCTCCTTTCTATTCTTTTTAAAAATGGGTGCAACATTTCCTTTTTTCCAGTCACTGGGGACTTCACCTGACTGCCATGACTTTTCAAATATCATGGAGAGTGGCTTGGCAACTACATCAGCCAATTCCCTCAGGAGTCTGGGATGCATCTCATCAGGTCCCATAGACATGTATGTTCAGGTTCCTCAGGTGGTTTCAAACCTGATCTTCTCTTACAGTGCTGTCCCTGCCTTGAGGTTCACTTGAGGGTGTGGGAAGAAAGGTTGCCAGTGAAGACTGAGGCAAAAAAAGATGTTGAATACCTCAGCCTTCTCCTCATCCATTGTTACCAGTTTGACAGTCATGTTTATTGGGGGGGTGTTACACTTTCTTTGACCTTCCTTTTGACCACTGTGGAGTGCAGCATCCTCGTAGCACTGTGTGCATGTGTCCTGGTTTTCAGCTAGCACAGAGTTAATTTTCACAAGAAGCTGGGAGGGGACACAGCCAGGACAGCTGACCCAAACTAGCCAAAGGTGTATTCCATATGATATGACTTCATGCTCAGTATATAAAGGGGAACTGGCTGGGGAGGAGGGGCTGCTGCTCTGGTAAGGGCTGGGCATCAGTTGGTGGTGAGCAAATTGCATTGTGTATCACCCGCTTTGTATATTCTAAGTAGTGGTGTTGTTATTTTCCACTTCCTTTGCTGTCCTAGTAAACTGTCCTTATCCCAACCCATGAGTTTTACCTTTTTCTTACGATTCTCCTTCCCATCCCGTGTTGGGGGTGGGGATGGTGTGGGGGGCAGGGAGGGCGGTTGAGGGACGGAGGTGAGCTAGCAGCTGTGTGGTGCTTAGCTGCTGGCTGGGGTGAAACCATGACAGTATGGCACAGACACCTCTGCTTTTTCTCCAGGGAAACTGCTGAAATTCAACATCACTGTGATTACTTTGAAGCCCAAGAGCTCTGGTCTGGAACTAGCCGTCTGTCAAAGGATAAGAGGAAAGATAAGATGAAGCAGCAATGAATGGTGTTAGTACCAGCAGTCTTGCTGCCTCTGGGAGACTTGTCAGCCCCATAAAGGAGCATTTGGAAAAGGACAAGAGGCCATTTTTGGAGCTGGGAGCCCCTCCTGAGGAACAGCAGACTGCTTTTTAAAGATCTAACCCAGTGCACAGGTTTTGACCATGCATCAAAAGAGAGATTTGGTTTCAATGAAAAGCAGAGGGGACCAGCACTGTATTTACACTTCGGGCCATGGCACTCACTGCCATTGAATCTTACTGCCTGTATTTTCAACACCACAAATTTTGACTGCGAGTCCTAAGGCTTTTCTAGTTAAGGGAAACAGGTGTTTAGAACTTGTAGACACATCTGCAAAAGAAATGGTCTCCCCCACAGCTGCTGCAGAGGTTGCTGCTAGTGTTGGGGTCCCTGGCATTTTAGGGTGGTCAGAGGTGGGGTTTGTGTCTTCTGTGATCGGACAACCTTGTTGCACATGGCAAGGCTTCCTGTGAGGGCTGCATAGGATTAGCTGGAGCTTAGAAGCCAGAGATGACTGCTCTCCTGATTATCTCCACTGTAAGCATTACTGCAGAGTGGCTGGGAGGCTGACTTGAAGATGGGGGGTGGAAGAAGCCTTAAAAGCCCTTTACTCCCTTAGTAAATGCACATGTGAGGCAGGAGTACTGTATTAATCTTTGTGTAGCTGCACAGGCTCCTTAAACCCCGCAGAGAGCAAATTACAGTAATTGGGTACCTGCTGCCAAGTCTGGCTTCATCTTCCATTGACACCATAAGCAGGGCTGGCAGCAACAATGGTAAGGCAAATGCTGATAATCCGCTTTTCAGGTAGAACAGTGTTTTTCATAAAGAAGAAAATGTAGTTGTTCTACATCTGCTATAAATACATGTATTCTCACACTAATATTTGTGTCATAGCTACTGATTCACAGTATTTAAAACAAATCAGGCCCCAAGCTTCAGGAAATTTAAAACAAAAAACTTGAATTCCTCTCCATTTGCCTTACGAGGATGCACCTGGGATCATGTATCAAGGGTGATCATGGGTGTTTTTGTTGCCACAGTAAAGGTCAGATACTTCACTCTCATGGTAAAAATCAAATCACATCTGAAACTTCCACCCATCAGTATAACTCCTTGAAAGTTTTTGTGTTTTGTTTATTTTTTCCTGCCAGTCAGATCTGGGCTAGCAGGCTGAATACTCCTCTATTCAGTGCCTTTTTCCTGATTGCACAGTTGGCTCACATTTATTCACAGCTTACTCTCCTCCTAGTTGGGCTGCCACCAACTTTCTGCTCCACTTTGGAGCGGACAAGAACCGAGTGATGTGATTTCAGATCTATGTTGTCCTTGTTTGCAGCAGGGATAGAATAGATGAACCTGCTGTGCCACTGCAGGGGCTGAAAGGGAGGCTGTGGAAAAGGTGGCTGGTGGGGTAGCAGTATTCTTGCTGCTGTGGCAGGGTTGCATGATGTACAGACAGGGAAGGCTGCCAGTTCTCCTTGTGTCTTCTGTTCCTCCATGCAGGAGACAGTGCACTTCTTGGCCTTGCTGTCTGTCGTACCATCCTGTGGCTGCATGCTCTGAGGTTTGCCAAAGCTGTGATCTTCAAGTTGAAGAGCTAGAATCACCCACCTAGGTTTGCTCTGAGACACCAAGAAATGGCTGTCTGGATGGGTCAGTTAGCCATGCAAATACCTGGCAAGTCTTAGTTTCCTCTGACTTTAAGAGTTTAAGTATCTTTGTGTATTAGGATCCTAGCCCACTCAAGCTGCTTAGTGATGTGCTCAAGGGCTTGGCTCAAAAATAGTTGCAAAAGGGCAGGTGGGAGAAGAACTCAGGTCAGAGCTTTTGTAGGACATCTTTGAAACAAGGAGGAGGTGCCAGCTGCACATGCATGATGGATCTGTGCAAAAGGCTGGATAACCCCATCCCACTCAGCACACGTGCAGGTGCTGTGTGCCCCAGGGACACCATGAGAAAGAGGGCTGCTACCTTGTGTTTCGCACTATTATAGGGAAATATCTGCCAAGAGTGCCTCTTCTAAAACACCTATTGTTTGGCTCAAACGTTCCGGTTTACTGAAAGGACAATGTGGAGTTTTTCTCTTTTAGTATTCCATCTGTGTTTTTTTAAGCATTTATGTTTGTTCTTCAAGCTTTTCCTCCTTGTCCTGCAGGTTAAGAGACTTTCTCCAGAAATTCTGTTTTGTGAAGCACAGCAGAAGCATAGAAAGGAAAGGCTGTCCTTCCTGCAAAAAATATGGGGTAGAGGTAGAGGGTGGAGCTGTGCATGAAAGTAATGAGAGAGCACCAGAGAACAGCTGATGTCCGTGCATTGGTAGCTGAAACAGATGAACTCCTGGGCATCCAAACAGAGGGCCTCTTGGGAGAAGGACTAGCTGCGAGCAGGACTTTCCCCATGGCTCAGAGGGGAATACTAGCATTTGAAGGGATGTAGGAAGCAAAAGCACCTTATGCTATTGAAAAGAGAGATTACGTCAAAATCGGAAGATGGTTACAGCCACACTGTTGCATGAGTGTTACAGTATCTACGGAGCTGACTGTCAGGAACAGTGAAATACTGAAGTTGAAACGGAACATGCTAAGCATACATGATGACTGCTCAGGCCTTGGTTTGACATGTCCTATGTGTGTCTTTCAGGCTGCAGAACTGCTGTGCTTCTACTCATTCTGTGGTTACTTCCCAGTCACCCTCTGGAAAGGGAGCAGATTTCCCATCCTACAAACTCTAGTCTCCTTCAGAAAACACCACTTCATTGCAAGGGTACTCGTTTTTTGGTTCAGAGATGCTGCTCGGAGGCATATATGGGAGCAGTGTGGCTGAGGGAGCAATTTTGAATTGTATTGCATAAGAGCAGCCAAAAGAATGCTCAGTGAATGAACTGCTGAAGGGTTGAATTTTATGGCCTTCTTTTCAGTCCATTGCTACACAGGCACGTAGTGAAATGGGCCAGAATGGCTTCCTGAGAGGGAAAGACACATCAACAAATGTTGGTCCTGTCCTCTCATCCTTGTTCGAAAAGTTGAATTTGGGGTAGAGTGTTGTGAGTTGGGAGGGTGCTGAGGGGAAGAGGTCCAGTTTGTTTTTAGACAAAATGTTTTGTGCCTCATTTCTGTCATCTTCCAACCATCTCTTTTATATCTTGTTATTCTGAAGTTAACTTACTAATCTTTCTGTTACAGCAGAGCTCCTGCTATGGACCAGCAGCCCAATGTCCTGTGCACTGTCCAAGCATAACAGACAATGTCCCCGATGTGCAGAACTTATTGTTTGAGCAGAAGACACAAGAGAAGAGCTCAGGTCATACAAATCTTGCAAGCTGACCAGAAGACACAGTGTGAAAGGTGGCTATAATAATTCTGTTTCCTTGCTGCAATACAATTGAAATACAAAGAGTTGATATTATTCATGGCCTCTTGTAAATGCAGATCTATTTTTTGTTTCATTTTGTGTTTGGTTCACTTGCAGCCCACAGTTCTTTACAGTGTTTGAATGAGTAATGAAAATGGTATGTTGCTACAGGCTTTCTGTGTCTTGGAAGGCACAATGTTAAAGTGGCAATTTATCTGGTTTGATAGAGGAATCATTGACTGGCAGGTTCAGTTTGGGGTCCAGAAGCTACCTGCCCTTTGCATCTTCAAAAGAAGGAACATTTTTAGTTGCAAGTCACAATGAATTAACCAGATCTGAGCCAAACCCTTTTAATACTGCAGTTCTTCAGTTCAGTAGGACTAAAAACATCCTATCAACAGCAGAGGGTACATGCACAAGAAGCAGGTTGGGCGAGTTACTGTTTTCATATTGTTGAATTAGAGCTCTTAAATGGAAGACCCAGGATGAGCCACTGACTTTACTGATTTCTGGAACCACATATGTTCGCAGAGCTCCAGGACTAGTAGACATCAGTACACTAGACCAGTTTTATCAGAGACAAATTTGAGCTTATGACCTTGGTTTAGAGACTGCTTCTGCTACTGAAAACACTAGCCACTCAATTTTTTGCTTCATTACTGCTCTCTGTAGAATTTCTGTGGCTGTATTAATGCGAGAGGAAATCTGTCACAGGGAGGGAATACACCAGGTTTGCCTCCTCAAGGCAGCCAGGAGTTGGCTGTAAACCTCATTGTCATGCCCTGAAGGGTTTGGCCCACTGAGGCTGAAGGCTGTGTACTTGTCCCTGAAATGATGGTCAATGGAAGAAGTGTGTCTAGTTTGGATCAATGTACAGATGGGTGTTACCAAATTTATCTTTCAGAGATTCCAAACTAAAATAGAGAAGGGCTTTCCTATGACTAGGTACGGCAGCTTTCTCTTGTTGAGATAACCGATCACTGGATCCAGAAACCATGAAAAAGGAATACAGAGGTTACTGGATCATTCTCTGCCATGAGAAGCTAATGCACTATGACCACCAACATGAACTAACCAAAAGCACTAGGCAGGGAAGACTGGGCAGGAAGAATCATAGTAAGTTTTTCAGATGTTAACATCCTCTGTTAAAGCACGTGGTCTTCCCAAGGTGCCAATGGATCTTTTTATTACAAGAAAGTTGTGAATTGGTGTTGGTAACTCTGAACAGTGTCTAGATTTCTTTAATCTTTTATTACTCTGTTTTCCTGTGATTTCTATCGCTTTCAGGTAAATGGAAGATTTGGAGACTAACCTAATCCAGACACGCAAAGCATGTAGAATAGAGCAAATGGTAGCAAAATGGCTTCATCGCTCTCGGGATGGTGCATCCAGGTAAACATGGGTTTTATGAAAGGAATATCTGTTGATAACCTTTGATCAGAGACAGCACAAGCTTGTTCCCAACAAACAGGGGCAGTCACAGGTTGCAGATCTTACTCATTGTTTCAGTTGTTCTTGGGAAATATGCAATCAGTAGTCCCTAGAAAAAGCAGTGTTTTTAAGCATCCCCCTTGGTTTCCAGGGAGAGATATTCCTGCTTTCACACATTCTGGTTTTGTGAGCCACATCTGCAAAAATACAATACTGCTCAATGCAAAATACGCTTTTCTTGAACATGGAGTTGTATTTCTCTTTGTGTCTTGCCATTGGCCCATGCTTTTAGAGCAAGACTGGTTTGCATTTACAAGGAATCCTGGCACACAGCTGCTTTACTTTCCTAAGGTCTGTGAATCAAAATTAAACTGGACTGGATCCTGGCAGAAGCAGAGGGCTGTAAATTGTCTCACTGCCTTGCTGGGTAAAAGTGTTGCTGTGATATCTGGAGGTCACGGCTTGCTGTGGGGCACACCTGGAGTTCTTCTTCCATGTGTGGGCTGCGGGTGGCTGAAAGAGTTGTGATTACAGCCAGCTGGTGTCACTGGTCTGATATATTCAGCTTTCTGTGGAGCCTGGGGGATCACTGCTGGCCTGCACGGTGTGGAGCCACTCGTGGGTAACCACAGAAGTGCTGGACTCTGTCTACTGTTGCAGCCTACTGAAAGTGGGGGGGGTGTATGTATGTGGATCTATGCTGCTTTGATAAGGTATCTTCTGATTATATCTTAATCACTGGCTTCTTGTCTCACAGGGGCAGAGTGTCTGTGACAGACAGCACCAGTGATGGCAGCGGCCAGCCTGCCAGCCGTGTCAAACTTACTGTTACAGTATACAAAGATTTGGTCCTCCATCACTACGGCTTTGAGATTTGTCCAAACCTTCCTCTTACGATTGCATCTGTCACTGCAGGTAAGCACCATTTCCTTCTCCCTACAGTCACAGGTGTGAGAAGCCTGAACTGTCCCAGATGGCCTTAGTGATAAACTCCTGCCAGGTATTTATGAGTTTCTCAGGTACCTCTGTTTGGCATGTGATCCTTGAATACTGAGGGCAAAAGCCTGTATGCCTGTGGTGTGCAGAGTGCTTGAACATCTACCTGATTCTGATGGCATGGAACAAATCTAAGCCAAAGGCAGCTTCACCGCTAATCTTTCACCTGCACTCAGACACAGCTAACCTTCAGGGATGCAAAGAGCTGCTTCAGAGCAAAGTTTTTTCTGGTGTTTTATCTGAAATGCAAAGGAAATATTTCATCTAATTTTAGAGTTCTTATTCTGCAGTGGCCCTGGTGATCTGCTGTTGAAAATGCTCTCTGGGCTTACAGCCCTGTAACACAGAGAGGATCACTGCTAGTTACAGACAGCCCAGGTGAAATTCTGCTTAAGTCAAGCAGATCAACTCTTCCAGTTATAAAAGGAGGGTTATAACTTTGCTTTTAAGGTGGCTTGGGGGTTTTGAATCAAAAACTGTGAATCTGTTTTTTATTTACCTTTTATTTTTTTAATGGGTACGCAAAAATGCCTGCTTTTTACCTGTTGGTGTGAGTGTGACAGCCAGAGAAAGACTATGCCTGAGCCAGGCGGGTAGGTGGTGTGGGGAGGGTGGCTGAAGGGCTGGCCTGGACTCTGCCTCTGGCTGCCCCTGTGAGCTGTGGCATCCCCCAGCTGCCTGGGGAAACAGCCTGTCCAAGTGCTCATGCTTGCAGGATGTTAAGCATAAATGCACTACAGTATGGTCTCTGTCCTTTCACAGTACTTTTGAGTGAAATTTTCTCTTTATGCCCCTTCCCACGTGTAACGTGGCTAAATTAGCTGAGAGTCTTGGGGTCTAAGAAGTGGGGAAGTTTTCTGTTACACTTTTCTTTTTTTCCTAATCAGAAAGAATCAACATTTTGTTAAAACTGAGACACAGAGAAACCTGTCCTTTTAAGTCCTGTCCTTTGCTGTGGGAGCCCACAGCTAAAAACCCTGTGTTTAATTCCAGATGATCGTCTTTGTGTTTTGCCTTTCATGTATGCTACCTGATGCCACGGTCTCCCTGAGGGACAGGTGGCAGGTGCTAGGTGGGTTTGTGGGCAAACCTATCTGGCAGGGAAATTCAATAGTGTGCCTCAGCCAGCAGGCTGGCCGTGGTGGAGCTGGGGACTGCATGTACACTCCTTCTCAGAACAGAGGTCCACCAGCTCCTTAGCCTAGATCCCATGGCTGCTACTCTCCTGAAAAGCAAAGCTCAGAAGCCATATTTTTCCCTTGTTGTGCGTCCTCCCAGCAGACAGCATGGCTAAGGAGACCTCTTCCATGTTCACCCAAGATGCAGAGGGGAGTCACCATGGTGGAAAACTAGCCCACATCTCCTGGGGACTGCTGCAGCACCCTGGTCTGGATGGCGGCATGCCAGGAGTGCCGAGCCCTGGCCCGTGTGCCATACGTGGTCTGCTGCTGGGATGTAACCAGCAGAGTCAGGCCAGGGTGCAGACCCCACAGAGAGGGACCACTGTGCGGTGGCAGCTGCCCAGGCCCCTGGAGGCCTCTGCAGGCCCACAGCTCGCAGGTGGGCGAAGGGCAAGGCAGTGCTGCCACCCCCCAGTCCTCCTGTGGTTTCCTGAGAGCCTTTGTGCCCTCCTGCTGCACCCTGGGCAGGTGATGGCTGTGTGGTGGGCTGTGACAAGGGAAAAGACATGCACAAGAGTGATTTTCTGTGGTGCAGGGCCAGCTTGTGAGGCCAGAGGACAGCCCGAGGGAGGTGGCATGGACACAGGCAGTGATACACCAGCTGGCATCAGGGCCCAACACCCTTTGGCCCCTTTTTATTTTGCCATCCAGAGGCAGTTGCTGAGGCAAATGGGTGCTGGGTGGGAAAAGGAGCTTGCAGTGAGCGTCCGCAGTGGGAGGAGGTCTGCCAATGTGGTAGTGTCGTGACTGACAGTGTGCTGGTCGCCCGCAGGGAGCACTGCCGAAGGGAAGCTGCAGCCAGGTGACCAGCTCCTCCTAATAAATTCTACTGCGGTGGACGACGTGTCTGTTGAACGAGCGGCTGACATCATCAGGTGTGGTCCCGCGTGGCCCGCAGGACGAGGTGGCAGAGGGCTGAGAGGAGATGTGTGGGGATCAGGTCTCACCAAGAATTCCAAAGGTGCCTGCTGTGTGGGGCCATCCTCCCCTCACAGAGGAGGACCTTGCTGCCTCCCGGGGTGCTGTGCTCGGTGGGGGCCTGTCCCACTGGAACGAGTCCATCCTGAGGCTGAAGGGCACAGCAGGCCAGGAGAGAGGGGTTCCCCCACTTTCCTGTACCGTGGCAGTGCTTTGTGGGCTGCACCTTGCCTGGGTGAGAGCCTTCCCTCGCAGGGGGGCGGAGGGGCCAAAGGCCTCGCTGGCGCCGTCTGCCGCGACACTGGGGAGGAAGGTGCAGGCAGCTGCTGATCCTAGCTGACTGCATGTCTCTGTTACAGGGAGGCCGGTGACGAGCTCCTCCTAACTGTCCTGCGCTGCACTTCGGTAAATGGCCTTTCTTCAGCACTCTCAGCACTCCCAGCAGCACTGCCCCAGATGGCCATGTCTGGCAGTGTGGCCCACAGGGAAGGTGGGGCGGCTGGGCTGGCACTCAGGATGCAAGGGCCTGACCAAAGTCGGGAGGGAGCTGCAAGGGTCCTCTGCTTTCACGCACACCCTTTGAGGAGGTTTTGTGGAGAATTGTTGGTAACCCCTCAGCTCCCCTGGGTGCAGCGCCAGGGCAGCTTGCAGAGCCTGTCAGATAGACAGGCTTGCTGAGCAGTTTGAGCCCATGGTCCCTGGAGCTGGAGGCTCCATCAGGAGCTGTGAGGGACCAGTGGGCTTTGCAGGGGCCAGGAGGCCACAACGACTGGGATGCAGGCAGGTCTCAGTAAGCTGTGGCCAGTCCACAGAGAACAGCCTGGAGTGCTCCCTGTGTGCTGGGGCTGTCTGGTCCATGGGGCCCCCCTGGACACAAAAGGCAGGTGCTGAGGCTGTAGGCTCAGCATCTGCCCTGGGTGCTCCTTGAAAGCTCTTGAGGTTTTCCTGTCTGAGTGCTGGAAAAATGTACCCCTTTTTCTCCAGGGTCTGTCTGGTTAAGGGCTGGGACCTGGGTGTGGATCATACTTTGGGAACAGAAGCATGGTATGAAACTGTGGTGCTGACTGCCCATTCCTGTAGCATAAAATTTCCCAGAAGGCATGTACTGCCAACATGATGTGTTTACCCACGTGGATTTCAATGTGTGTAAAAGCTGAGCTGCAAGGCAAGGACAAAATTGGGTTTGTGTGTTTTTTGGCTTCTTGTGATGTATGAAAGTGGCCTGAGGGGCATTTCCCCCCTGCCCCACACTGGAGAGCATTTTGGGATTGTTTTTCATTTGTCTGGAGGTTTTTTTATTTTGATTTATTCATAGCAACAAGAATGATGATTCCCTCAGCAGAGTTACTAGAGCTCTCAGGCTTAAGGTCATGAGGTTTCTTGGCCATTCAGTAAAGGTACATTAAAGAGAAAATCTCTTAAATATATTTTTCCTGCCTGAAGTTTCCCAGGTGTTGACATTCAACAGATGTGCACAAAGCCAAAGTAACCAGAAAGCGTTTTAAGCAAACCCACTGAACAGTGACTTTCCTCTTTTGTTAATCTGATCTCCCTTGCCTAGTACATTGACTGTCAGTCTTGCCAGTGCTTGATCTGGCTCTGGAGATCAAGGAAAAAAAGCAAGTTAGTTATGCGAGACCTGAATGTCTGCCAAAACATGGAAAAATGCAATGGCTTTTCAGAGAGAAAAGGATTTGGAAAACCCTTCATGGGATTTGGAACACCCTTCACAGGCCTTCATGCATTGTTGAGAAGTAAATGGGGCACGAACCCATTTTTGTTTTTTCCTTTGCAGGTCACTTTAAGGACACCTCCAAATACAGCCAAGGCTGATCTTGGGTTTGGGGTTGGCTCTTGCCCCACTCTGAAGGCAGCTGTGCTTAGAGCTGAGAGGTAACCCCTCCCATCGACAGATAGCAGACCCTCTGCCTGGGCTGCTCTGGCCACATTAGAAGGGATGCTGGAGGCCTTGGCCCTCCTCAGGGCAGCTGTGGAGCGTGATGCTCTGTACAGCCTGGCAGACTCCGGAAGGGCTTGCTGGCCAGGTGCAGAGACTCCTGCCTGCCTCCCTTCCTCCATCCTTGCCAAATGGCCTCGAGGCAAGATCAGGCTGTGGCAGGCTGGGAGGTACCTGCGCCTCTGGCAAGAGTGTAGGAATTGCTGCTCTACCTTGAAGTTGCCTGAGAGCATACCGAGGGATGCTGCCTCTGTTCTTCTTAGGGAATACTGTGCTTTACAAGAGCAGAACGTTTGGGCACAAGAACTCAGTGGTTCCTAGGCTCATGTGGTGTCTTGTGAGCTTGGTAGGTCCCTGTCACGTTTAAAAAATGGTTATGTGACAACAATGCAATGAAGTCAAGTTGGCTTTTTAGCCTTGAGCAGTTTTCTTAAACATTTGCAATATAAGAGTATGACCTAGAAACCCCATCTGAGCAGGGAAGTGCTGCATATATACACCTGTGTACTTGTGATACACTGACAGGACGATTTTTGTCTATCACTGCAAGGCACTCCGCACGTGTTGGTTTATGGTACTGTGTAGCCCCACTGAAAGCCAGCTATTGCAGGTTAACAGTAGTTCTGTGGGATTGTGGCTTCATTGCATGAGTTGGGGAAATGCCTAAACACAGTAACTGGTTAACGTGGAGTGAAATTAGGAGTGTGTACAGCATGTGTTACACATGTGTCCATTTGTTGGGCAGATGGGTTTGGGTTCAGAAGGCAGCAACCACCCAGATAGGTCAAAAAGGCCTGTAGCAAGCCTAGAGGCTGAGAGACTCCTAGCAGCACCTGTGCCTGTAAGTGCAAGGCAGTGTGGTGCGAGCAGCTTCAGCATGGGCTGTGATCGCACCCCTGCCTGTACTGTGGGCCTCTCATACATAACTGCAACAGACTGAGCTGCCAACCGAGTGCTGTTATTTTTTCAGGGTGGGCCTAAGTCATCGTTCCTTACTGCAGAGAAGAGGGCAAGGCTAAAAACAAACCCTGTGAAAGTACGGTTTGCAGAGGAAGTGCTGGTGAATGGACACACACAGGTCAGTGGGGCATGGCTGCAGCTGGGCACTGTGGGCACTGCATGCTGGGAAGAAAGGGGTCACTCTTGCAGACAGATGCCAGGCTGGGTTAACAAGGTCAATACCTACAGAGTGGCTGCACCCTCACTGTGCTAGTCTGCCCTGGACATGCATCTGGTCCCAGCTTGTTTCCTAGGCTCACTGGTGATCAAGGGGGAGCACTGGCATCTCCAGAGGGCTTTATCTTTGATTTGCTTACTTAGACTACTGGAAAACACTTGCATGTACTACTTTTGTCCTTTTACCATCAGGTAAACTTTAAATCAGCATTACATATCTGTGGTATGTAGTAGTAATCTCTTGAGGTGCTAATCTCTCTATAGTAAACCCAGACTGAAGTTTGGGCATGACAAATCCTAACCCTAAAGATGCGAGGTGAATCCTACTGTCTATGCCAGGTTTATTTGCTGCTAAAGTAGCTGGGATATCTCTTCCTGGCCTTCAGCAGTGTTCAGGTAGCATTATGTTCAGAGAGGTTGGTACTGGTGACTTTGCTTTTAAATTTGACGTACATTTCTCTAGCTGATACGATACCAGCTCGTTGTGTTTCATTTCCTTGCAGAGGGTTTTCACAGAGCATTGACAGCTGCCTCGATAGTAGATCATCTGTAAGCTGAGCCAGTGTGTTCTTGTGTGAAACAAGACCACATCTCACTGGAGGAATGCTGCAAATTTATCACAGGGTTTCTAGCACTGATAACAAATGAGCTGGGTAGATACAGGTCTGCCTGTATAGAAAAGGACAAGCAGTGAGAACACTTGTAGCTTACCTGAAGTGAGAACAGCTCTTAAATGTTTCCTTTTTCTCTTTGTGTAACTTACTAAGCTCAATGTGGTTGAGGTGGACTGGCATCAGTTGGGAGTCTTTAACTCTGTTGGGTTTTCCTTTTTTCTTTTGGAATGAAAAATTTCAGTCATCAAATTTCCACAGTCCTGTCCCTTACTCATTAGTGCTGTTCAGGTCTGACGAAATCTTGCTTTGTTGCACTTTGCTATGATGACGGACCATCCACTAGGCCTTTTTCTTCTTCTTTTCTAGGCTGTCTCTTGTTTCCATCTCTGGTGGTAGGGAGCTCTCCTGACCCAGCTCAGAGAGAGCCTTCCCTGTGGCAGGCATTTCCTCTTCTCCCCCTGCACCAGGGCAGAGGTGCAGCCAGAGGTGCCATGGATGTCACCAGGCTGTTAAGACAGGCACAGTGTGAATGCTTTGGTACCTGACTCCAGGCATGTCAGGACTCCTTCATTTTCTCTGGCCTGCTCTCCAGAGTAGGAGAGGGCCAGGTGTGACTCCTGACACATTTGCCAGTAAGTCTCTCTAAACTCTGAGATCCTTTCCTTCCTGCCAAGTTGTTGTCAGATGTGCTGGAGCTGCTGCAAGGGTCATCTCTGCTCTACCAAGGGCTGTGTTCACATCCCTCAGATCTTAATGACAGGTCTGTCTGGGATCGTGCCTGAGCATTATGGCAGCTGGGCCACCCTTCCTGACACAGAAGCCAGGTACTGGACTGCTCATGTCGTTGGCACAGGCCACAGAGCTCACAAGGCAGGCAGTAGGGAAGAGGAGGATGTGCTCTGGAAGTGGTCCTAGGCAGAGATGACTGAGAGGCCTTGGGCAAGACTGGTCATGGGATACAGCCAGACCTGAAAATGCCAGCAGTGTCTGCTTTTTCTTCTATCTGCAGGTTCACACTAGCATCTTCTTGGGAGCTTCCATGGAGCTGTTTCAGCCAGAGGTTGGGCAGCACATGGAGGTCTCAAATCTGTGCCATTCACTTACTGATTGCAAGGTGGGTCTGAAGAAGGCACTTCCAGAGGGGATGCTGTACTCTGCGCTTCCTACAAAGCCTCTATCAATATTCTGCTAAGTTAATCATACCTTTGCAAGCGCAGAGGTGGGACGCAATCAATATATAGTTTGCCTTTCATTTAATGAGAATATAAAGGTAAGAGAAATTAATTAAGGTGTTGGGGTCCCATGGGTCTTGGCTTCCCTTTTCACCAGTTGCATACGGACCCTGTTTTGAACAGTAAAATGTTAGCACAAAGGAAGACTAAATAAATTTGTTGCATATTTATGGCTTCTTCCTGGAAAAGCAGTATTCACCATGGACAGCAGCTACTCCGCTTGAGTATTTCAGAACTGCTCTCCTTTTAGGTGACTGATGTATTAAGACAGCCAAAATGGGTATTATGACCCTGAAAAACTGCAAAGCCTCCTGTTTCAGTAAATATACTACTCTTGTCATCTTAATGGAGCTTTGCTAAATGATCTTTGTGGCAACTGGAAGGAACCCAGAGGCTGCATTCTGCAGTTGAAACCTGAAACTCCAGTTTGGGACCATAAATTGTTAATAAACCTCAATGCTATCGAGCCTCCATTTTCTCTTGCGAACTTATGATGTTCTTCCATATAGCTGAATGATATGCAAGAGACAGGTCCCTCAGGATCCTCAGGTCAGCATCAGTCAGTGTATTATTAGAAGTTGCGGGCCTAACTGTAACATGGAGTAAATCAACCTCGCACCAGACAAAACAGGAGGGGTACAGCTGCTTAAGCTATAGCAGAAGCTTTCAGAATTAATTCATACTAGTATTCGAACCTGCACGAAAGGAGAGAAATCCCTTCTGGGTGTTCTGGCCAACTAATTGGATTTGACCAGAAGAGTGGTGATACTTAATTTGTATATGAACTTCTGTATAGATTTCAAGTTCTGCTGTGAGCTGGCTGTACAAGATCCCATTCATATGATGACCTGCAGCTGCGGGAGCTACCAGAGAAAATGCACAGTTGGTGTAAACCAGCATCACCTTTCTGAAATTAATGGAGGACCCAAAGTGTGTCAAAGATGTGAGGTGTGCATGCTACTCAGTAGGAAGGAGTTAGAGCTTGGGCTCAGGAATAGTGAGGAATATATTTGCTCTTTTGTCCTCAGTGATGACTGTAGGGACCTTGAACCCCACAAAACAGGGAGAAGAGGAACAAGGAACAAGATCGATAAGTGTTTTATGTTTGATCTGGTAGTACTTCCAGGGTATATGGGCTCTCTATCAAGAGAAACCAAGGCTGTGAGATTATGAGGTGTTGCACAGTAAATGAAACATAGGAGAGATCATCTTAGAGATGCCACTCTCAACCTCAAGACTGTCATGACAAGTAGATAAACTCTTTAAGACTGAAGGAACGTGCTGGTCCAAGAACATAAGAAAGATATGCTGAATGGGAAGTCCAAGGCTGGAGGAGTAAACCTTCTCATCACTGAACAACAAGAAGAATAAGGCTGAAAACAAGAAGAAAGGTGCAAATGAACTCTACTAAAGGAGTAAGGTGTAAGGCTGAAAGGTGCAGCTCTAGAGAGCCCCAGAAGTACAGAGGCCAAGTTCCTAGACCTTTCTCAGAGCACCCAATAGAGGTGCTTTTGCTATGGGAGTCATTGCCTTGTCTAATGCACTTGAGACCCATCTCAAGTAATTCTGGTCACATCTCCTGTTTGGGAAGCCCCAGAATGACAAATCTTAGAGGGATGCTCAGTAAAAGTAGCACTGCATGTTTAGCTGAATCCTACAGCTTTCCTGTGGTGTGCAAGATCTATTAATGCTAGCATGGAGGGTTTGGATAGCTCCTGAATGTAAGTCATGGCTGCTGCCAGTGGGAAAGTGTCAGTGTGGGGTTAGTGCTGCCTGGTGCCCGGTAATGGGATGCTATCTTTTCCAGCAGACATTGCTGCTTTTCTGGTAATGAGCAGGGAGGATGGCTCTCAGCTTTCAGCATCTGTCAGATCTTCCTGTGCTGTGTGGGAACTGAAGAGTGGGCATATCTGTGCCGTGTGCAGCTATTGCACTGGCTGGAGTTTTATGGTAAAGGCATTTGTTATGCTGTCTTTCCCTTGTTCTGTGCCAGGAGCATAATTAGGGAATAAAGCTTGGTGCCACAGAAGATTGCAAAAGCAGAGAAAGATTTTCATTTATACCAGGATGTGCTGTGTCAGGCAGAGCAGCCTGGTGCCCGGAAGGTTAATGTCCAAGGAGTAGTGCTGTTGCTTTTGTTCTGCAGGGGAATTCTCTTCTTTGCATGCCCAACGTTCTCAAGGTATACTTGGAAAATGGACAGACGAAGGCTTTCAGGTTTGAGACGAGCACTACTGTGAAGGTAACAGTGCTTGGTTGTCTGTCTTTGTTTCCATCACCTGAATTCAATCCAGTAGCAAAGGTGCATGCAGTGGAACTTGCAACCTCGTGGTTGTATTGGTCAGCTAGTAGGAAATGGATTGCTGGCTGATGCTGAGCATGCTGGATTTTCCATGCCCTTCCTGCAGCTTTGGTTCACCTCTCTTTTCTTCTAAGCAACTGATTTTCACACAGCTTGCAGGAACTTGTCTATGAGACCACTACAGCTTTGTGAAATGTGATTGAATTTGTACAAGAGTACAGGTTGATGGGGGACTGGCAAATTAGCAGCTGTCTGCACAGACATTGCTTTCCTTGGAAATCACATGGCAGAATACAGAGGAGGTTGTGTAATATAGCAGTGACAATGTGCATCCCTGAGCGGGAGAACGTCTCCTGGTTTGGGACCTCGACAGTGGAGTCCAGGTTTTGATATCATGTGAACTCAGCAGCTGCAGTTGTGCTAGTTGTTACTTAAAGTGCCCGTCCGTGTTCCAGCCTCTTTTCTGCACTGGTGAAAATGTTTCCCTGTGGAGACATGAAAACTGATTAACCCCTTGAGATGGAAAAGCAGTACTACCTCCACTTGTGCTTGGAGGCATTATAGCCAAGTTACTATCATTCTCTTCAAAATACAAGGTGCTGCTCTCCAGAGCCACTAATCTAGCACTTTCCATAATTGATGTTAGACATAGGCTTACAAACTGTAAGTTTTTCTAGCCTGATCTTCAGAGTTGCTCAGTGTTTATGTTGGAGTTAAGAAGATTTGCCTGTGCACAGATTGGAGGCCACAATTTCTTTAAAGGGTATATGATGTCCTGCAGCACTGCAGTTACTATGGAAAAAAAGCACGATGGACAGACATCCTGGAGTTACTAGGCTGAAACAATATTAAGGGGAAAAGCAAGGAGATTTTATTTATAATGCACTGAAAACGTTCCTCAAAAAGGAGGAGTTTATTGGCTAGTTCATCCAAATGTCGCAAAACTGTTGTGGTCTCTCATGCAAGTCAGTCTCTGCAAGTCTTGTGACTTGCAGGGTAGAGAAAAAGAAAATAATGAAATAAAGCAAGGAGGCAGTAAGGAAAGGGGAGATGAGTTGTAAAGAGATATTTGAGTATTGCAAGTACCTGCAAGGAATTAATTTTTAAAAGATGGATTAGCTCTTCATGTTTGACTTGAGTTGCTCACCTCTGACCTGGAACAAATTTTTCCCCACTGGAGTTGGGTGCAACTCTGACCAGCATCCTCACAGAAACACTCAAATGGGTAACATGCTCCCTAGGTTAGGTGTTTTCCAAAGTTCCTCTGCTGTTTGAGAGATCCTTTCCGAGATGAGTCAAACATTTATGCTTACCTCAAGAGGCTTGAGTGAGTCAGAGGAATTCTCTTTCAATTTGTACTCAGTCAAGCCTTGTATAATGTTTTCTATTTGCCAAAATCAAACCCAGTTATTTCCATGACACTCAGTATTCCAGCAGAAATTCTCAATAAAACTGAAACACCAGTTTCAGTCAAATTTGGTAAGATTTTTACAATTATGCTTTCACATTCTTGTTTATTAGTAGGGAGAAATGTTTTTCAGCAGTTCTTTGTAGTTTCTTCAAAAAGAGTCATAGAGTTCTAGAAAGCTAGAAAGAATGGTTAACAGCAAACATTTGGATCAAGGGTGACAGAAAGTGCTCAACACCACCAAACTAAAAACTGTAAGGCCAAAACTTTAAGCATGAAGCAGCCCAGGACATGCAACTCTAGGGAATGGATCTGATGCCTATTACACCTTGAAGTTTGTGTCTTACTGCACTCTTACCACAGCAAGCTGCAGTTTCCCTACCTTGTCCTCCTAATCTACTAAAATGTGTTTTCCTCCCATAATCTGTGTTTCTTGTGCTTCCCCTGCCATTCCCTTGACTTCCCTCCTTACCAGCTGCCTGGTATCAGTGGAGATGGGTGGCTCTGACCACCATCCTGCCAACTGCCTTGCTGGCTTATTCTTTTGTTGCTCAGATGTCCAGCTGGGATAGCACAGCAGCTAACTGCTAAGCTTGTGCTTGGTGTCCCAAAGAGGTTGCCATCTCCTGTACCTCCACTTCTGATGAACTTGCAGGCTTTCTCTAACCTTGAGACCCCTGTGGTTTGTCTAAGTCAACGTGTTCAGAAGCTGTCAGTGAAGAGGGAAAGGCAGTACATCATATAGGCACTGGTTTCCTGTGAAACAGCACTAAAAAATTCGCTCTGTGTTGCAGCACTGAGCATGTTCTTGGCTGCAGAGAATTTTCTGTCTGGCCACTGCCCTTTCAGTGCTGTCCCATATGGCTGCCAGCAGCAGGCTAGAATCATCCAAATTAATGCGGTGTGCTAGCAGTGCTCAGCAACTGTGTCTTAAATTCTGTTTGACTATCTATGCACCTTCCCTTCCTAGGACATTGTTCTCACCTTGAAGGAGAAGCTCTCCATCCAAAGCATTGCGCACTTTGCCCTTGCTCTGGAGGAGCAGTACAACGTGGCAAAGATCCATCTGCTGCATGAAGAGGAGCTCATTGAACAGGTGAGGAGAGCCCCTTGCATGCCCCCGCAGCCATGCTGGAGGGGAGCACCAGCACCATTGAATTGTGGCCAGCAAGGTGCAGAGAGAGCACAGCTCTGCAGGTGTCAGAAGAGGGAGTGAGTTTGGCCCCATCTCCAGAGGTGCTGTCCTCTTCTCTCTGCCTGTTGCATATGTTACCACTGCATTAACCAGAGCCCCTGGAGAAATGGTACTTTCAGAAGTGTCTCACTTGGTTTAGAGGACCCACAGAGCAATACCCATGGGCTGGTGTTGCTTGGAGGGTGTAGAGCGTGCTTTGTGCCACCTGTCAGACAGGCCCATCTACAGAGCACACTATTTGAGACACTCTTAAAATAGTTGCGTACCCAGCATTCCCTAGGGAGTCAGACAGTTAACGCAGCAACGTGCTGATTTGATTAAATTCTAAATCAAAAGTTTGTGTCCTGCAAACATGAGGTTATCTCTGTTAGTAACTCTGTTGCTCTGCTAGTAATTCTGGGCTAATGTAATTTGTGAGAATGTGCTTACTTGGGAGTCTCATCTCCATGCTGTTGACTTTGGTGGCTGGTGATCCACTGTGATGCAGAAAGGTTCTGTAGCTATCACTGTCCAACCACTGAGCACATGTGCCTGAGAATTTCTGCTTTGTTTTAGTTGGTGAGCTTGTATGGGATTTGCCCAGAATAAAATATGCTAATGTTATGACCCAGGGGTCTTAACATTGTATTGACATTATGATGATGATGTGTCTGTTTATGGCTGCTGTATCTTATGACCGAACTTAAAAGCAGAGAAGCTTGCCCGTTCCTTTGTCATTGTCATATGGTCTTGAAGCCTCTGTCCTGGTTACACTGCAAGTATGTGAGATCAATGGATACTTAATGAAGTTTTGCTGTCAAAGGACTTCCAAGCTACCATAAGGAGAAGCAAAAAAACAGAAAAAGAATTGAAGATAAAATTACAAACACTAGCAGTGTCTCCTTGTATTTGCTAAGGAAAATGGCTAATCTGCAGCCCTCCCAATTGCCAGTAGATTTAAATTATTTCTGAGTTCATACAAGCCAGAGGCTTACTATGCATTTGTGAAGGGAGGGACTGCAGCAGTAGTTGTGGCATTATGCTGTTTGTCTGTTGCAGGTGGTCCAAAAAAGAGAATCTCATGACTACCGGTGCCTCTTCAGAGTTTGCTTTGTACCAAAGGATCCCTTAGACCTTCTGCAGGAAGACCCAATTGCCTTTGAATATCTCTACCTGCAGGTGAAATCAAGGCATTCCATGCTTCAGGATCTCTTCTCACCCAGTTCTCATTTCTGCTTTAAACCAAGGCATACTTCAGGCCAGTTCAATTATATGAATGTGAAATGCACTTAAGAATAGAGCATTTGGATTCCACTTGCCTTAAATTCTTGAATCAACTTATATGCATGGCTTTTTAACAGAATGCGATTGAAATAAGCGGGGTGGCTCCCTTTATTTGACACACAGCAGTCATATCAGAGGTCTTATCGTGAATTATTCTTGAGCTCATATCATCATGCTCTGTTTGTTCCAGAGCTGCAGCGATGTGCTTCAGGAAAGATTTGCTGTGGAAATGAAATGCAGTGTGGCATTACGTCTGGCTGCTCTGCACATACAAGAGAGGATCTATGCTTGTGCTCAGCCACAGAAAGTATCCTTGAAATACATTGAGTAAGTTCTCAAATTTCTGTGTTACGTTGTGACTAAGCCTGGCAAAAGAACTGTGAACTAAAAGTGGCATCAGCTCTATGTTTGCCCAGTGTTTAGCCCTAGATAGAAGGCTCTCTCTGACCCAAAGAGGCTGCAGTCTCTTAGTTGTGCCAGTCATTTTAGGGCAAGGTGGCTTCACAAGTCTCCTTGTCTTTTACCTGCTGAGCTGCTTGAATAATATGGACAGTTTAACATCCAGGCATGTCCCTAAGCAGAGAGAGGTTCTGATCTGTAGCTAGCACAGGGACATAAAATTGCAAATCTCTCCCATAGTTGTGGTTATCCAGGCTGCTCCTGCCAGTATACTAAGACTTGCATTCTGTAGTTGAGAGAGAGGGTAATCATCTACTTGGCACAGCCAGTACTTTACATCTCTTCATCCAGCAGAACTATATCAGAAATATCTAATTTCAGTGTAAGTGAGAGGTCCTGTGAAGTTATGGGATCTGGAAGAAATACCGAAAAATGCTTTCACAAGCAGCAGGTGTGCTATGCTGCTTGTCAGTGCTGTCAGACCACACTTGCCTGACAGAACAACCTTGCTTTAAGAACTTGTGATGGGCCACTCATTAAAATAACAGACATTTGTGTGGTAACTGTCTCCACCAGCCCATGCAAGCATCACCGATTCCTTGCATACAGCCAGACATACCCAGCCACGTGCAGTTAGCGGAGTCTGAGAAGCGACTACAGAAAACTGCAACATTCTTAGTTCCTCAATATTTAATGCTTGGGCTGAATAAACTCTGCAGCAGAAAAGATAGCCCACATTTTTGGGTCTAGGGACCTGGAGGTGTTAAAATGTAATAATCTTGTAACCAAAGTAAAGTGAATGTAAAGACAGAATCTTCATCCTCTGGGTGGCAAGGACAGATTGGGACCATTATGCTGACTAAGCCTGTAGATTGTCTCCTGTATAACCACGTAAAAACAGGCATTCTGCGTGAAAGCATGTGTTCCTCCAACCCCATCTCCTGACCTAGTAGCAGACACACATAGAAGTGAATTTGAGTGAGACAATCACGTTGCATGACCCATCCAGACTCATTACTGCCCTGAGGCTTGGTGCATCCTGGACTGCCATGGTGCCTTTGCTCTTCTCTGCCTCTGGCCAGCTGCCCTTCTGCACATTCCTGTGTTGCTGGGAGACAGCACAGCTGGGACCCCTTTTGCTCCTTTCACATCTTTCTGGCAGGAGGGACTGGGGAATAGAAAACTTCATCTCACCAACTTTGCTTCGAAACATGAGAGGGAAGGACATCAAGAAAGCCATTAGCTACCACATGAAGCGGAACCAGGTGCTACTGGACCCTCGGCAGAAGGTAGTGTGCATCCCCTGGCTTCAAGGTGCCTTCCAGGATGGCGGCAGCATGTCTCAGGGCCAAAGAGGCAGTGTCTTTCCTCTGTGGGTCCCTTCTCTATGGGAGCACTTGGGGCTTTTCTCCTATCTTTTCCTCTTGAAACTTCCTCTGCTGCACACACACCCATAGTGTGTTCATAGTTGATTGTGGGGTTGCCACATGGCAAATGTGGTAATGTGGCATGGTCCTGTACAGATTTATTGCCTATCCAGACCAAACGAGATGTGTTGGTCAAATACTAAGTCCTGTATGAAACGAACATCTTCTAGCCAATGGGCTACCTGTCAAACCTTATTCATCTGTCATGTTTCTAAACAGTATTTATTCTTTTGCACAATGAAGCATATGCTCGCAGCAGTCCAAATGCGCCTGAGCTACCTGCAAATACTGGGAGACCTGAAGATGTACAACGGGAAGATCTTTAATGCCACTCTGATGGTACGAGTGCCATTTATTTATGTAATTGGGTTTTGGCATACTATCTTATTGCCTTGTTTTGTGCACCTCTTATGGCAGTGTACTTTGAGAATAACTGCAAAGATAGGGCACAAGAAGCCATTTTAACCCTTTTTCTTCACCAGTGGGTAAGATCATATCTTAACCAAAGCAAACCCTATCTAAAGCAGAAATGTTTAAATATTTTTCTAAATTGGTTGTTGATGTGAGACTAGCAACCTCCTACTGAGTCTCCTTCCCTGTCTGCTTTGATGCTTGTAGAAAATGTAAAATTAGCTCTGGTGATGCTGTTTGAGCCAGCTCCAGTCATACCACTTTTCTCTGTCCTGGGACATCATGATAAATATTGGTAAGGGACTCTGCTAGGGTAACTCAACATAGTTCCACTGAAGTGAATAACATACCAGCCTACAATAATTATGCATATTTTTTCTGATTGAAAGTTGTGACTCTTGGTCTTCGGGTGAGCTCTGTCTAGATTTTGTATGTCGTAAAGTACTTAAGAGATCTGAGGGAGTGTTCAAAAACTCTAGAAAACATATTGGTCGTGCTTAAACCTTACTGTAAAAAAAGAACCCTGCTCTTTTCACAAGAGGTTTCTTGGTTGTTTTTTTTTTCTGTCCCCACTTGGATCTGTACTGAACTGTGGACCACAGGCTGTTTTGTACAGAGGGCTGAGCAGTTTAGGTAGGTCTGTATCAGAGGAACACCTTACTGATGGGCTGCAGTAATGCCACTGTTTACAGTTGTGTGCAAATTGAACTATTTCTGCCAAATTATATGGGCATTAATTCATTTTTTTAAGTGTCTCATACTAACAGAAAGTGTTGACATTTCTTCCAAAACCAAAAATTCCTTCTTGAAGTTTCTAGCCAGCTCCAGTAGGTCTCACTAGGTCCATCTGGCGCAGCCTGCCAGGTGACACTTCTGATAGCAACCTGCTGCTGACCATCTCTTTGGATCTGCTAGATGGCTGGTGCATCCCTGGGGCCACCTCCCTTGGGGGCACAGGGAAACTGGTGGTCCCCAAGCGAGAGAAGAGAACGGCCCGGAGCAGGTGACCTGACAGCCTGTAAGTAACGAGGGGCTCCCTTTGCAGCTGGTTACAGCTCAGTTGTAGAGTCCAGTGCTAAAAGATATCACACGAGATTGGGTGGCTGAGGAGTCCCTGCCCAGCACAGGTGAATGGGTTCCTGCTCAGATTTTGGCTACAGATTTAACCTCTCCCCCTACAGCTACAGGACAGAGAATCGTACGTTGCCTTGCTGGTGGGTGCAAAGTACGGGGTCAGCCAGATTATCAATAATAAGCTCAACATCATAACAAGTCTGGCAGAGTTTGCAAACATCAGCAGGGTGGAGCTTACAGAAGAGTCTGAAAAAGTGAGCATGGTGAAAATCTACCTGCAGGATCTGAAGGTAAGCTGTGCTTTCATGATGGCCAGCGTGTGGCTGTATCAGGGCCAGAAAACAAGGGGGGAGTTATTCACACCTTCTATTGTTTAGCTGATGCTCAGTACAGTCATCAGTACAAAAGGCTTAGAACAGACTCAGAAGAGAGAGGTCATAGGAAGAATACAAAATGACTGAAGAAAAGTGATTCTTCCTGCTGGCCTCCATCAGTGAGACATATCAAAGAAACAAAATGTGAGAAAAACAGTTTCTCTTCTTTCTCTGTGCCTCATGCAAAAACAGAGTGCTCTGCAATGATGGCAGTATGGGAGAGAGGGAATGTTTTTCTCAGTGTGCAGCATGTTCCTGCAGATTGTGGTACAAGCAATATTTGTCTATTCTAACATTTTTTACTGTTTTCTCCCTGCACCATCCCCCCGCAAAAAAAAAGCTGCTGACTCTGCTGCTGGAATCAAACAGTGCAAAAGATCTTGTCTGCCTCATCATTGGCTATTACAGACTGTTCGTGGATGCAAATGTCTCCATATTTACCTGGGGAGAGAAAAAACAGCAACTGCACCGTGTGTCAGCTGAAGAAGGTTTTTAAAAAAAAAAGAGCCATTTTTTTGCCAAAGGATGGGGAGAAAGTGGGTGGATCCTTCAGCATTAGAAGTGTTATTTCCCCTTGGGAATATAGCATCATGCTAGAACAATATCCCAGGGTTGTGCAGTGGCATCTGCAAATTATTGACTGTCAGCCTTGGTGCAGGCAGTGCCAGGTTTCCATCAACCCCAGACAAGTTGGGCAGGGGAAGAGCAGCAGTAATTGTCAGCTTTTCCCAGTAAGTGCAGGCTGAGTGCCTGTCATTGAAAAGGCAAACCTGTCACTGAGCACTTGTGTTCTTTTACCAACCTCCTGAACAACTTCCCCTCTACTGGCATACCTCAGCCAGGAGAGAGAGGATCTGTTTGCCATGCTGTCCTGTCCCTCATCAGGATAACTCCAGCCTCACAGGGGTTGCAGACTTAGGCTTTGGGCAATGAGTTAGCTGGCTGCTGTTCTGCAGCTCCCTCTGGTACTGCTCTGCAGTAAAACCACACAAAGCAGGCAGGAGGGACTAAGCCTCCACTGACAGGTTATGGCCCTGCAGGTCAGATTGCATATTCACCTTGTTTGCTGATGAGCAAGTGAGGACAGAGCTCTAGGGCCTTTGAGTCCCTGCTGTGCAGACAAGTTCATAACCCTTGTCTGGCTGTTCCTCCTTGCCATCGCAAAGGACAGGCTGATAGATTTGTTTAAATCCCAGGGTATGAATCTCGAACCTGCAGTGACTCTGAAGACTCCTGGGAGCTGGATTCCTCCTCAGAGCATTGCTTGGACACGCCTACAGCATACAGCAGCGCCCACCCTGCGTGCAATGAGGAGGAGTTGGGACACCTCCACAGCCCGGAGAAGGACAGCACAAAGCTCCAAGCTGGAGGGAGCGATCAATACGATGGAGGTGACAATGCAACAGACAGCACATCTGAGGCTTCAGATTCAGCCAACACTGAGAGCCGAGGGTTTAAGACAAGTGGCTCCAGTGACTCTATGGATGCACTGGAGGAAGATGAGTTGGAAGCTTGCTCTTCCTCCAGGCCAGAGTTCTTCCACTTCTACACACCAACAGTGCAGGAGATGAGCAGTTCAGACAAGAGCTTCTTCCCCATTCGTGCTGCAGGAGGCTCCAGCAAGGCAGAAACCAGAGACTACTTCTGTTTCTTGCAGGTACCACATGCAGAGGAGCCTGGGTGTGAAGACAGCTCCTCTGAGCAGAGAGGGGAGGACATTGGTGTGTCTGTGCTGGAGAACAAGCTGACAGAGAGAAACACCATGGGCTATTACAGCCTGTGCTACAGCATATCCCCTGCAGGCACCGTGGAGAAGAGCAACATCAGTCTCAGCCCTCAAAGAAGTCGTTGGACAGATGGGTCTGCCCAGGAACAGACACCATGTGAAGCAGAACAGAGGGCAGAGACAAGCAACCTCATTTTGGAGCCGCCCCCAGGCTTTGGTGACACCAGCTCTGAGGAGGAGTTCTACGATGCTGCAGACAGGCTCAGCCCTCCGGATGCCCTGGCAGGTAAACCCTCACCCACTTGCTGCAGGTCACGTTCCTTCCACCCCCTAGGCTAGGGTGTTGCCTGTTTCCCTGTGTCAGCCTTCCTGGAGGGATCATCTTTCAGCTCTTCATAGTTTTCCCAAGATTTTTGAAGGACCTTTGACTACCTATTCTTCATAAGCTGCTCTTCAGCAGAAATACATTGGATGCGCACACAGGGGCCAGAGCTGGAACTTTGCAGGGAGATTTGTCATCACATCCAAGCACTGGATCCCAGAAAAAGTTAGTTTTCAAATGATGTTGGCATTCTGGAGAGTCCCCAGGTTTCTACAGGAATTCCAGAATACTGATACATGGCTCTGCCTGATCCTGCAGCCAACATGCTGCATGAGTAAGTTCTGTGCATCCTTCTATGTAGGCTGAATCTTCAGTGATGAAGAGAGTGATGAGTCCCAGAAACAGAACACAGGAAAGATGTGTGTCCTTGCACTGACAGGGAGCTTTATGGCAAATATTCCTACTGTCAGGCAGTACCTTCACTCTGTCATCTTCCTTCAAGCTGAGGAGAGCTAAAAGCTGTAAAACATTACTGTTCCATGCACCTCCAAGATAAAAAATAATTTTGGGGTCAGGGCATATTACCTAATTGGGTCAAGAAGTCCTGTGGCTGAGCAGGTCCCTGGTTGTTTCATTTTCTCAGAAAGGAGAGGATTCTTGTTTCTGAAATAATCAGCTCTTTCAACATTAACTGAACTTCTTAAGAATGTGTTTTGTGTAGTCAGAACAATCTTGGCTTTTGCGTTCATGCACAGTAACAATACCATGTTCAGGCACAAAACTCTAATCTCTGGAAATTTTTATCATCTAAATATCCTGGCTGGGAATTTCTGATAATGTTTTTATTCAGTGTTAATAAATCTACAGCTTTAGGCAGTGCTCTCTGTAGCTGCTGCTAATATCACCAAATTTAACTTGAGAATTATAGCTGTACCTGCAGTCAGATCGTGACTGCAGTCTCCCAGGGAGAGACTATCCAGCGCCCTTCATCACTAATCCTGGACATCAGTCTTTGTAGCCACAGGCCCAGACTCTTCATTTTTCTTGACATAGCTGATTCCAAGTAGGTGCTTGATCATAACATAAGAGACACTTTCCTTTGGCACTTGGGAGCCAGGCTTTGCTGCCAAACATTTATGTCTGCAATTGCAGGGTCTATGGTAACAGCTTTTTTGGCCCTGCATAGATGCATGGATATTCTGCTGCTTGGGGCTATTTCCTGACTTGCATGTTTTTTTCTTCCCAGCAGGCTACAATATAACATCCCGGGAGGATACAGACAGCTCCTCCTGCATCCTAAAGAAACCAAGGTGTTATAGCTTGGGGGAAGACCTGATGACAAGGCAGACAGTAAGGGAGAAACACAGAAAGGAGAAGGAGCTGACATATGCCAAGAGCCTGAGGAAGAGGAGATCTTTCCTGAAAACGGATTACACCTCACAGGTCACTTTCCCCTTGGCTTCGCCAGGCTCTCTGCAGAGCTGCTCCTCTTGGCCACGCTCACCACCGCTCCTTGCTGAGTCCCCCACTCCACCGTCCTTAGAGAACTTCAAGAAAGATGCAGAGCTGGGACTTCCTGCTGCCACACAGGCCCAGAGAGACACTGCTAGCACAAACCTATCCTCTGACCTGATGGAAATGGAGCCTGACGCCATGGAAACAAAGTCAGTGACTGACTTGGTGGTTTCTTCCATTTCAGCTGTTCGCCTGCAGGATGACCAGCACAGGGAGGAGAGTGCAGACATTGCCATACATGTGGATGGAGGCCTCCAACCTGCACATGCTGCAGATCCACCTTTCCTGTCCCTGGAGGAAGCTGTACCCCTTCCTGGGGGACAAAGCAGAGCTGCCCAGCAAAGTTCCTCCATGAAGACAAATACTCGGAGCCTGAGTGAGGAGAGTGATGTGGCCACTGGAGGCTGGCTGGCCCGAGTGGCACTGGAGGAGGTGGGTGAGGTGATGGCAGCCCAGCACAAGGCTGGTGATGTACCCCTATTCCTTGGCCAAGAGGTGGCCTGCCCTGCTAATGAACACACACAGCCACTGTCAGCTCATGGTCCCAGCACGGCCTCTTCCCATGAGGTGGCCCAGGCCCAGGAACTGCTCCCCACTGCTGGGAGGCAAGCAGTATGTAAGGAGCCTGTCCTGGCTCCCTGTGAAGAAAGAAAAGCTAATTGTGACAGCTGTGCTGAAAACAGCAATGACAGTGCCTTGTCACAGGCAAAAAGCAGACAAGTGATAAACAAGGAGGCCTTACGGAAAGTGCACAATAAAAATCTCATGGGTTTTCCAGATGTAACCCAGCTCTTAACAGATTGCAGCAGCACTTCAGGGGTTATAACTCGCCTCTCCTGGCTGTCATCTGGGGTGAGGACAGACCTCACATCACCCACCCCATCTCAGGAAAGGGTAGATAGCCCACTACAGCTTTTGGCTTCTCAGAAGACCAGTGGGTGCCTGAGGCCTGGTGCTGTCAGAAGGGATATGCAAACACTCTCAATTGGACTACCCTTTGAGGAAGAGTTGGTAAGCAGCCAGGGGCTGGATGAAGGAGAGCCCAGAAATGAGGCAGGAAACATGGCTCATGAACAGCCGCAGCCTGTTCAGACTCCTCTTCTCAGAGAACAGGCTGCCGAGGTGGGGAAAGACTCTCCTCTGACACCATCTCTAGGGCTTTCCAGCTCCTCAGGCCAAATTCCCTTGGGCTCATTGGGGAAAAGAGCAGGAGGCCATGGGGCTTCAAAACAATCCTTCCTCTGCTTTAACCACAGGAAGGATGAGCAGACCCCTTCTGACCCTATCATGACTAGGTCCTTGGGTTTTTCCACAATGAAGACGACATCACCACAGCTTGGGATGGACAAGTGCAGCTGTCAGCTGTCCTATATCAGCTGCTTCCACAGGCCTGATGACAAGGGGGAATGCGAAACCACCATCCCCATGTGCAGCACGTTTCTGGGACCCCTCACCACCCCACCATCCAGCAGCCACAGTCTCCTTGGGACCCCTGTGGGCAGTTACTCAGTTTCCATTGCTAGGGATGTGGCATGGTGGGACCCTCATGTCCAAGCCCTCAGCCAGCTGAAGGACCAAGCACGGATGAGCCCTGCAGATTTCTCCTGCTTCCTAGCCTACACTACAGAGCTTCAGGAGGTTGTGGGGAAGCTCTCCAGGAACCACGCAACCCACCTGCAAGAACAATGTGCAGAGCAGGGTGCTGAAAGCAAGGGTGCCCTTCGCTTAGCCTCCCAGGACCTGCTGTCCAGTTGCCAGGAGCTCCTGAAAACAGAGCAGCCCCTCAAAGAGCTGCAGGATGTGCTGAGGGTGACATTTGACCACCTAGTTCAGCTGGCAGTGGCCTGCTTCCGGGTGACACACTGCCAACTGTGCAGGCAGAGGCAGCAGGAGCTTGGGGCTGCACTCATGGATGTGGTGGGCACCTACCACCAGCTTGTGCAGGCTGTTCACCAGCAGCTTTGCAGGCAAGGCTGCCCAGATCTGGGTGCCAAGCTCCTCGCCCGCCAACACACAGCCCTTGCAGCTGCCATGTTTTGTCTCCTGCAGCAGTTCAGGGTACCCCCGTTGTTGTGACAGGGCTGTTTGGTGGCACACAGGTGCACTGGGTGGGGAAGACCCCAGCCATGTTCCCTCTGTCCACTACCAGGCTCTCCCCCACAGGATGTTTAGCCCCATAGCTCAAGAGTGGTTGTGGAAGGATGTGTCCACGCATGTTGGCTTAGCTACACCAAGAGCCACCTTGTCCACAGGGTGGTCATGGGGCAGAGGATACTGCCCTCCAGCCTAGCTTTGTGTAAGTCTGCATATACAATCTCTATGTAATATGCAAACTCATAGAGAACTTCAGTGGCTTATGTACCTTGCCAGGAGCTTGTCCCTCACCTCCCAAAGGCCTTGAAGGTGGCCATTCTCAAGGGGTTGTCTTAGCTGCCTTCTGTCACCTGTGGAGAAAGACAGGAGCCTTTTGGCCTGCCTTTCCTCATGCTCCTTACTCTCCAGGCAGATTCTTGAGTGACATCAAATCCCACCCTGACCCAACATGAAGGAACCCAGGCTGCTTTGTCCACCTTCTGTGGCTGAGGATGTGTCTGGACTTGGAAACCTCTTTGGGAACAAAGCTATGCTGTATTTAACTGCTTTTCCTTGCAAAGGCTGAAGAGGGTTGTCCCAGGTGAGGGAGACACCGCCATATCCTGCTCGTGTGTTGTTTCTGTGTCAGCCAGCTCTTCTATTTCCATTTGCTGATGTTTGAGGAAGTCCCTGATTGACCCCCCCACCATGTTACTTATGGATCTGTGTCTTCCAGAAGGAACAAGTAAGCCCTGAGACTGAACTGCCACCTTCACAGCTGTGGAGATGACCCATTATGCTGGCCTCCCCAGGAGGGGGCAAGCCCCCTTTCCCAACCTTGTCAGTAGCTCTTCTTCCATCATATGCAGTATATCCCTAGCTAGGTATGAGCTGTTTGCCCTTAAAGCTTGTCTAGTGAATCAGCACTCCAGTGCTGGAGGCATGACCTCAGTGCACTCTGATGAAGAGGGTGGAGGCAGGTCCCTGATTGGTGCTATCTAACTTAGGGACTTGCTTGGGAGTGGCTAGCTTTCTTGAGTGTGCTCAGGATGGAGGGATCTGCACCAGGCAGCCGAGAAGCATGGGTAGGCCACAATAGGTGGCCAGTTCTGCCTGTGAACACCACGTCTTCCCGAGCACCAGGGCAGTGTGGGGACAGGATTGTCCTGTGGATATGTAACATCTGCAGGAGGGCACCCCCACTTTTTGCTCATTCTTTAATGCTTCTGGAGGGAGTAAAGGGAAAGTTCTTGCAGCTGAACTCTGGTGTGGAAGAGGATGGCAGCTGGGGCAGAAGGGAGTGCTGCAGCACCCCTGAGACCTCCCTAACCAGACACACTCTTAACAGCCAGGCAAGCAAACACCCGCAGGAATTTGGCAACATTTACCACTCCTACACCAAATCTCTTACAGCTGGTACTCTCACAGTATGCCTACAGGCAGCAATGTAGCTAACCAAGGGCAGTCCGCTTTCCTGGCTGCGCAGGGTGGCCAAAGTACCTTCAGGCACTGGGGAGGGTAGCACTGCCAGATGGTTTGGGTTAGCATATGCTGCTGCCTGGCCTCTTACACTGAGGCCCAAGTACAGACCTCCAACTACACGCTAACAGCCAGTGAGCAAGGGGATAAGCTCATAAGACACAGCAAAGCAACAGGCACTGGCAAACACAAATTCAGCCTATGTAGGGAGCAACACCCTGTGCCCACTAACAGCTTCTGTTACAGCAGGCACTACTGACATTGTCTCACAGGCACTGACTTCCAGGTGTGGTAAAAGGCTCTTAATGTGGAGAAATGAAAACACATAAGCATATGAGACAGTAATTTACCTCAGAAGACCTTCAGGTTCTTCCACAGTGGTTAGACATAGTCATTGACCATGAAGGAGTTTTTGTGTTTGAGGGGTTTTTTTAGCAACAACAGCTGATGCAACATATTGACTTAGATGCATCAAAAATGCTTTCTGCTGTGGCCGTGAAATACATCACTGCTCTTTGGGCAGGACACAGTCAAATCACAAATACCTTTCCAGGAGGAACATCAGGGTTGGTGAACTTTACATGTCTGATGATGTACCATGCATGCATCAGTAACTGTAAGGATGCAATGGGAATTTAAAAGTAAACATTTTATTTTAGATTAGATGCACAGGATTAGCTACAATAGGCTTCAACAATTCACCAAGTCTTCACCTGGTTTAAAGTTGTTAGGACATGGCACACCTGGGACCTGTTTCTCCACTGGGGAATCACTTTCCAGCTTGTGTTTCCCCAATTGGAACAGCACTGTCTTTTTCCATGGGAAGGAATTTTCCTTGGCAGTAAGCCTTGCAATTCTAATTTCACCTTACTGTTTGATCAAGATGAAAGAAACACCTTAAAAGCTCTCCTCCCTATCCCAGAAAAAGTGTAGATACAAGAGTCCGAAACACTAACAAGCATCTGCAAAGAAGCAAAAGTGAAATCCTGTCAGTTTTTACTTGATGCCAGGGTTCCATCAGCTTTTGTTTTCTGCTCAAGGGGAAAAGTAATTTCCAGCATTGTACTGCTGAGGTAGAATGTGTCACTCTCAACAAGGTCCTTAAACAAGACATAAGCAGAGCCATTTTCTCTATGCACATTCATGCTGATGCCTCTGCCTGAAATTTGGAGTTTGCCTCTCGTCTGCACAGCTCCTTAACATTACAAAATAAAAGAGTTTTCTTGTGCTTTGTCATGCTGAGGTATTTCCACTTATTTCACTGCATCTGGTAGCACATAGCCTTTTCCAGAAGAAACTCCAGCTTTCAAGGCTGCTGGCCAGCTTCGGGTCTCATAGTAAGTTGATAAGACATCAAAGACTGTCAAGAAGAGAGAGATGTACCATGCTGTGATACCAGTATCAATAGCAAGCTCTGTAATACACACCCCACTGGCTGTAAATCACAAAATGATAACAGCTGATGCCAGAGAAGGCTAATATGGGGTTCGCATTTCCTCACTGAAAATCTGATGAGCCAGTATTTGAGGCAGCTCATCTAGGAGCAGATGACTATTTTGAATATGACTTTGGGGAGCTCTGGCTACGAAAAGCAGACACTGCATCAACTCAAGCAAGGTTCCCCCAGACACCATTTTGACTAACCTGTCACAGCTGGCTGTGCTGCTGCTGACAGTATACCCATGGTAGGTCATACTTACTGTACGTCACCATTGCTTCTCAGATGCTGTGTTTCCACATCAGGGCTCCCTTGGGACACACAGTGGTCCCTTGCAGCTAGGCTTGGTGCTCTGCAGAGCCCTCCGCCACCTCCTCTGCCTTGTGCTGATGGAGATGGCAAGAAAGTCCTCATGCCAGAGGTAAGAACTCATTAGAGCTGGACTAGGACATAGGCCCTTCTGTAGTCTCTAGCAGAGAGGTGTTCACATTACAAAGCCACAGACTGCCAGGAGAGGTGGAGGAGCATGAGCACATCCACTGATGTGACCAGGTGGCCCAGCCCGTGGTCATGACATGGAACCATCACAGCAGTGTAGCCCACAAAGACCCCACCCTGGTGGTGTGAGCCTTGCCTTGATTGAGCCTGACACAGGCCTGACAACATCTGTCCTTATCCCTTGCCTGGGACCTTGTGTGACTTGTAGTAACAACAGCCTCCACATGTCTGCACATTAACTGTTCAGTGCTTTGTGCAAAATGAGTGATGCAAGTCCTGCTCCTCTGAGAACAGGCTGATGCAGAGAAGCACACAAGACCTTAAAATGGGGGCAGCAGGGATAAAACCTAGTAAGAGAAAATTCTGCTCCCAGTGTTCTCCCCATTACTCGGCACTGGGCCTCCATTGTGAGAGCTCTGCTGCTTGATAACCTCCTCCAGCCCAGGGAAGTGACAGGACATGGCTCAGCCTCTCACCTTGATTAATTGCCAGTGTCTCTGAATGGTAGTTCTTGGCGTTAATGGTTTTCACCATGTACTCACGAATGGGGAGGCGGGCTGTTTGCAAGGACTGCTCTTGTGCCCTTTGCAGAGTCAGCTTCTGCAAGGGAAATGAGAACAAGGTTGCAAATGTACACAAACTTGCACATGCACTGGATGCACATCGTTTTGGGTACAAGCAGCTATGAAGCCAAAAACTGTCCTGGAGCTCATCTCACTGAGACTGCTGCAGTCTCTCTCAGCTTCGTGCTGGATCCAGGCAGAACCTTGAGGAAAAATGGATCGTGGCACAATAGCGATGTCTCAAATTGAGGCAGCAGCAGCATGGGATGTCTCTCCTCTCATAAGAGAATGGGGCAGACAGCACCTTCAGGTTCTGACAGGTACTACCCACCTTGTGAATACTTTCATCCACCAGGCCTCCAAGGACGTACACTTTACTTGGATCAATATCTTCAAGGACTAGAAACAAGATAAGCACTTGCTCACCACCATACAACAGTAAAATCCTGCATTACACCATTCCCCAAGCAAGACCCCACGTCCATGAGAAAGCCATGGCCAGTCACCCTTCACCCTGGAGCCTCAGACTGTGAACGAGGCTGAGGCTTCAGAGACAGGAGTGTCTGCTTGAACCCACAGGCAGACTGAAAGGGGGAGATCAGATGTAGGCTGAAAGCATGGAGTGCTAGAGACACCAGGCATTGCTCCCTTTAACCTTTGTCTGTTGAGATGCGGCTGATCTGGTCAGTCTGATCCCAATCTGCTCTGCAGATGCCTTCCCACTGTCAAGGTCTCACCTACTAAAACCTTCCCCCACCCTTACCAGATTCTTTATCAGAGTAAGGCACCTGGGTAAAACAAGAAAGGGATTTATGTCCCCAGGGAACACGTGGCTGGTTAGAAATGTAGGAAGAGGAAAAAATAAACACAGCAGCAAATTAAGCAATAAAAGGAATGTTGTAGGTCCTGCATTATTTCAGAGAAAGATATAATTTAGACTGTATTCAAAATTGCCACAGCATCTCCACTTTGCCACTGTGTAGTATTACAAACTGCAGGGGATCTACACACAGGTTTTCAGTTAAGTCTGCTGCAGATCACACACAGCTGTGACTCAAAACTTCATTCACTGTCAAAACAGACTGAGATGTGAACAGATTTAGCATCAGACCTAAGTACACAGTAAATATCATGCAATTTGAGACTGTGAATGCTTGGAATTGAATCACTTGAAGTATGAAATAGTCTCAAAAAAGAAAAGCTTAAAAATCAACCTTATACCTTAGTTCCCCTGTGCCTAAAACAAGTAAAATATTTACCATTCTCAGAGTCAGGAGTGAGATAAACAATTGCATCTAAAGGAAACAGGTCCAGGTAACTTTCTTCAGTTGTATCCATCTGAAAAATGCAAGACAGGAAGAGAAGCGGTGCATTAGCCCAAACTCCCATCTGCCAGAGCAAAATCCATGCTCAGACACAGAAGTATACCAGGACTGATGCTAGTGCCTTAGGTGTCTAAACTCTGATAGAGATTTTTTTTTAATTTGGAAGATGTTTCTATATGGGCACTGAACGATACATATCTCAAAATCCATTAAATTCTCTTCTCATCAAAATCCCTAGACACGGTTTGAGGAAGGGACATCAGCAATAATTACCTAATTTTAAATGAGATTCTAATTCTTGACAGATTCAGCAATCTCCACTTCAGGTAGTTTTCTCCCCTCACTGTTACCAAGTGCATCCCTACACGTGCTGTAGAATGCACAGCTCAATGTCACTGCCACAACCTGTATATGCAGGTATCGTGCTCAAGTCAGACCAAGCTTGGTACAAAAACCCAGGACAGGAATGTATGACCTGTGCAAAGCCTGACCAAGCTTATTTGTCTGCCTGTCGCCAGTATCACAAGTGTCTTTGCAGAAGTAGCATCTGGAGAAGGAATTCTTCTTCTGCAGGCAGGAGGGACGTGAGCTCTAACCAGAAGGCCTTGCACATTGCCCCATTACGTGTCAGTTTTGTCTCCTGCTGAAGGGCAAGAAGATCTGACCTTAACCACTGTCAATGAACTGCATTCCCACCATCGGAGCCCACCTTGGCCTGTCCTGGGTCAACAATGAGGGCCAGGACTGTGACCATGGGGCGCTACAAGCCTTGAAAGCACTGTGGTCAAAGCCCCTTACCAAATAATTGGAGAAGCCATCGTTCATGCGAAAACACTCCTCATAGATCGATGACCCCACCACAAATTCCGTCAGACAGAGCCAAAATGGCTTCTCAGACCGCTTGTTTGCCCCGTAGAGTCTCCTGATCTGGGAGGCGAGGCGGCTTGTTTCCTTCCAACAAATAACAAGAACAGTGACCCACAAGTCTAGGGGCAGGGGGGAACATGGTTCCATTCAGGGCCTGCGGACATTCATCACACCCATGTCACTGGCTGGTTGCTGAGGCTCTGGAAAGGTTGTTCCTGGGGTGCACAGCTCAGCTGCCTCTGGGTCTCAGGGAAATCCAGTAAGCTGTGTGTGCAGCCACCCAGTACTGGAGACCAGACAGCCATAGGCAGGCCCGGGGGTGGAGGGATGGGCAGAGAAAGGAGGGGCCAGCATCCTCTCCCCCAAGGCTGAGCTCAAGAGAGCTGCTGTGTGTCCACCCTTACAAATCCCGGCTCTAGCTGAGCTGGAGCATTTAAGAGTTTCCCAGCACAGCTAGAACAAAACAGTGCTCTGCCCCAGCCACCCCCCTCTCCCGTGGCCCTGTTTCAGAGGGCTCCCCACTGCTCCCTCCCTGCACATTCCCAGGACTTCTGAGAATTTTCCAGGCCCCAGAAAGGAACTGCACCAGCAGGCAGTGGTAGCACCGGTGCAGAAGGGCGTTGCAGGCCCCTGTACCTTCTGTGTCATGCGGTCGGCCACGCCGAGGTCCACGCAGAGCCAGGGCCCCGACGCCCTGGCGCCCAGAAGGCGTTCCTTCGCGAGGGGAGCCGGGACCCTCCCGCCGTCCCGGCTGGCAGCCCCTGGGAGGCAGAGCAGACAGAAGGCAGTCCAGGGCCCAGTGGGGCCGCGGGGCCTCGCCCGCCCACGGCCGGGCACCAGCCCCCCGGCCGGGAGCCCGTCGGCGGGGCCGCACCGCGCCGCCCCTCACCTGGGCCCGCGGCCCGCCGGGCCCTGCTCCTCTCCCGCTCCTGCCGCCGCTTCCTCCTCCTCGCCGCCAGGACCCGCTCCCAGTGCCTCCGCTTCCGCAGCACGTTCCTCTGTGGGAGCAGCGGGGCCTCAGGCCTGCGGGCCTCCTGCCGCCGAGCCCGCGGGGCCGCCCTGCCGGCGACGGACCTGAGCTGGATCCGGCACGGCACGGCCGCCCCCCGCCCCGCCCCATAGTGCCTACCGAGCACCGCGCCGCGCCGCCCGCCCGCCCCGCGCCAGGGCCGACAGCCGAGGGCTCTATCCGCAGCAGACGGAGGGCCTCGCAGGCTACCGCCGCCTCCCCTTCGGCCTCCACCGACGGGCAGCCACCACCAGCGCCGCCGCCCGCCATCGGCGCCGCTTTTCCGTCTGGGGCGGGGCTGGGCGGGACCGAGGCGGACCCGGGGCGGGCTCGGGGCGGTGCCTGTCATGGAAGGGGCGGGGCGGCCCCGAGCGGGTGTCGCCGGAGGCGCTGCCGGCACACTAGGGCGGGGACCGAGCGGGTCGCGCTCGGGCGAAGGAGCCGAACGAGCGAGGCCCAGGCGGGCTGCTCAGTACTGCGGGCGCGCTCGGTCCTCGAGCTCTGCTCCGTGGGTGGGCGCAGCAGGCTCGCGCGGGTCCTTGGGAGCGTAGGCCAGCCCCAGGCACGGCTGGCGGGGAGCCGCGGAGCGGGAAGGCGGGGGCAGAGCCGCGCCGTCGGCTGCCGCCCGCGAAAGGCTCCGCACGACGAGCGGAAGAACCATCCCCCGGCGGCGCGGGCGGCCCAACGGCATCTCGCAGGGCATCAGGCTCCCGGAGCGTCCCCACGATCCCAATGGGCGTCTGCCTGTCTCGGCGTCGTGGCACTTTCCCAGCGTTGAGTGTCCCGCGTCGAACTGCAGGCTTGGCCGCCCTGGCAACCCCCCAGCTCCTAGCTGTGCCCTCCGGCCGGTGAGGCCAGCAGCGCGCGGCTGCTGCGGCGCGGCGGAGGGAGGCCGTGCCGGGGCGGGGAGGCCGTGCCGGGGGGAGGCGGGTCAGGCCGTGCCCCGCCTGCGCCGGCCCCGCCGCCCCTGCCCGGCAGCGCGCGAGGGGAGGACGGGCCATGAGCGGCTCCCTGCTGCGCGGCCTGCGGCTGCGCCCCGTCCGGCCGCCCGTGAGTAGGGGCTCGACCCGGGGCCCCGCCGGGGAGCGCGGGGCAGCAGGGGAGGGCTCCAGACGGGAGGAGCCGCCCCGCGGGCCTGGGGCAGCGGGCGGCGGCGGGGCTGCGATGGCGCGGTGAGGGCGGCTCCGGGCTGAACGCGACGGGCGGGGGCGACGATCGCCCGCTCGGCGGCCCACGGGAGCTGCCAGCTCCTACCCCCGCGCCCCCGGACGGCCGCGCTCGAGCACCTCGGGCCGGGGGCTGGCTTCGGCGCCTACTGGTGCGGCCAGCCCCTCCGCGGGAGAAGAGGTGGAGCGGAAACGGCGCGATGGCCACGCCGGCTGCGGCCTCCACGGAGCCATCGGCTCTTATCGAGGCCACCGGCTCCTACCCTTTGATGGTTTCTCCTTTTCTCTCGGGGTGTCATACGCCTCGCAAACGGAGGGTAAATCTGTCAGACACTTGAGTGCCGTCCCTCTGAAGCTGCTGTCCTGTGTCACACATCGTGAGTCCTCCGGTCCCTAACATTCTCTTCCAGTGCTAGAGAGGACAACCCAACAGACCTTTGTACTGATGTATACACGTTTGCTCCAGTTTTGAACCAGGTGTACAGCTGACCTTTATGTCAGTGATGGGAATCCCTGCTTTCAGTGGCCCTAAAGTGACTCGTTGCACCCGAATGTATTTTTGCACTTACCCTTAGAAGTTTCATATCTGAGATGGTTTTCCTGTTTATACTTGCTTTAGTGTTTTTCTCATCATTTTCATAGGTGGTACCTGGATGCATTCTGCTACAGCTTGTACAGCTGTTTCAGCACCTTCCTTCTCATAACAGCAAGCTGAGGTGTTACTCATTTATACTGCAGTAGCATGTTGGCATTTCAGGCCAGAACTCAAGTATATGCCTAGCAAGAACACTCAGAGAATGTGTGATCCAACAGGTTTAGTTTTCACCCCGAAATTGTGGGGGACAGCATGCAGTGGTGGGGGTGACTGGGGATCATGCAGTGTTCCTGGGAACATTCAGAACTGCTGTGGTGTGTGCCGGGGAGCCGCGAAGATCATAGAATCATGGAATGGTTTGGGTTGGAAGGGACCTCAAAGGTCATCTAGTTCCACCCTTCCTGCCATGGGCAGGGACACCTTCCCCTAGACCAGGTTGCCCAAAGCCTCATCCAGCCTGGCCTTAAACACTTCCAGGGATGGGGCATCCACAGCTTCTCTGGGCAACCTGTGCCAGTGCCTCACCACCCTCACAGGGAAGAATTTCTTCCTCACATCTCATCTCAATCTACCCTCCTTTAGTTTAAACCCATTACCCCTTGTCCTATCACTACACTCCCTGAGAAACAGTCCCTCTCCATCTTTCCTGTAGGCCCCTTTAGGTGCTGGAAGGCTGCTATAAGATCTCCCCAGAGCCTTCTCTTCTCTAGGCTGAACCACCCCAACTCTCTCAGCCTGTCTTCACAGGAGAGGTGCTCCAGCCCTCAGATCATCTCCGTGGCCTCCTCTGGACTCGCTCCAGCACCTCCCTGTCTCTCCTGTACTGGCGACCCCAGGGCTGGATGCAGTGCTCCAGGTGGGGTCTCATAAGAGCAGAGTTGAGGGAGTGAATCATCTCCCTTGACCTGCTGGTCACACTTCTTTTGATGCAGCCCAGGACACGGTTGGCGTTCTTGGCTGCAAGCGCACACTGCTGGCTCATGTTGAGCTTTTCATCAACCAACAGCCCCAAGTCCTTCTCCTCAGGGCTGCTTTCAATCCATTCTCCACCCAGCCTGTAGCTGGGCTTGGGATTACCCTGACCCACATGCAGGACCTTGCACTTGGCCTTGTTGAACCTCATGCAGTTTGCACGGGCCCACCTCTCCAGCCTGTCAAGGTCCCTCTGGATGGTATCCCTTCCCTCCAGCATGTCGACCACACCACACAGTTTGGTGTCATGGGCAAACTTGCTGAGGATGCACTCAATCCCACTGTCCATGTCGCTGACAAAGACGTTAAATGCTGCCAGTCCCCGTACCGACCTCTGAGGAACGGCACTCGTCACTGTTCTCCACTTGGAAATCGAGCTGTTGACCACAACTCTTTCAGTGCGACCACCCAGCCAATTCCTTACCCGAGTGGTCGATCCATTGAATCCATGTCTCCAATTTAGAGACAAGGATGTCATGTGGGACAGTGTCAAATGCTTTGCACAAGTCCAGGTAGATTATGTCTGTCACTCTTCCCTTATCCACCAGCGCTGTAAATCCATCATAGAAGGCCACCAGATTTGTTAGGCACGATTTGCCCTTAGTGAAGCCATGTTGGCTGTCACCAACTGTCTCCTTAATTTCCATGTGTCTGAGCACAGTTTCCAGGAGGATCTGCCCCATGATCTGGCCAGGCAGAGAGGTGAGACTGACCGGTCTATAGTTCCCTGGGTCTTCCTTTTTTTCCCTTTTTAAAAATAGGGGTTAAGTTTCCCCTTTTCCAGTCAGTCGGAACTTCACTGGAGTGCCACAACTTCTCACATATGATGGAGAGTGACTTAGCCACTTCATCCACCAGTTCCCTCAGGACACGCAGATGCATCTCATCAGGTCCCATGGACTTGTGCACCTTCAGGTTCGTTAAATATTCTTGAACCTGATCTTCTCCTACAGTGGGCGGATTCTTCATTCTCCCAGTCCCTGCCTTTGCTTTCTGTGACCTGGGCAGTGTGGCTTGAGCATTTGCCGGTGAAGACTGAGGCAAAAAAGTCATTGAGTACCTCAGCCTTCTCCATATCCTGGGTAACCACATTTTCCCTCATCTTCCTTTTATTGCTGTCATACCTATAGAAACTTTTCTTCTTGTTCTTAACATCCCTGGTCAGATTTAATTCTATCAGGGCTTTGGCTTTCCTAACCTGATCCCTGGCTGCCCTGAGGATCTTGAACACCATTTCATTGTCACTGCAGCCAAGGCTGCCCTTGAGCTTCACATTCCCCACCAGCCCCTCGTTGGTGAGAACAAGGTCCAGCATGGCACCTCTCCTCATTGGCTCCTCTATCACTTGGAGGAGGAAGTTATCATTGATGCATTCCAGGAACTTCCTGATGCACCCTCCGAGCAGGGCTCCAGAACACCTGGGCTCTGCTCCCACACCTGCACCGACCGCCAACAGTGAGTCACTCTGCTCTCTGTCCCAGCCCTCCCATCTGTATGATGCAGCTGCTTTTGTAAAGCCCTTTGCGGCACAGCTGAAGAGCTAACAAGGCCTATAGCCTAGATGCTGTGAAACCACAACTTCTTGTTACAGTAATGCAGCATTACAAAGGGTGATACAGTCTTGTCAATACCAAACCCTTTCCAGTGGTTCTGGCCTAACAATGCTGTTTGCCTCAGGCCTCTAGAAGGTCTGATTCTGGTGCCACTGATTGTTCTGCAGGAGGGAAGGTGGCTTTGCCTGGAAGGCTGATTGGTAGAAAAAAAAGACCTTGAATTTATTTGTGCTTCTTTGTTGAAGAAGATCTGTTAGGGCCACTGCTGGATGTCCGTGTGATGTTGCTGTGTGCAGATTAGCGTGAACAGCCTTTTAAGCTTGGGAGATGCCACAGGTTCAGCATTGGTGCAGATGGGCTGATCCATGGCTGGTGAGGACTGCAAGGAGTAGCAGCTGTGGCCTGCAGCTGAGATGGCGCATAGGAGAGGGACAAGGGGAGATGATGCCTGCTGGATGCCCACACAGCAGCTTAGGGCTACAGCCACGAATGGGACTTGGGTTTCCTTTCCCAGAGCACCGACTGCCCCGCTAATGGAGCAGCGAGTGACTCACAGCAACAGTGGTGCCTCTGGGTCCTGTCAGAAAAGTAGGAGTAGCTGAGGAAAAGTCCTCCCTCCCTAGGCTGCCGAGATGATACATGTCCTTCCAAATAAACTTTCCTCCTTCCTTTCTCCCCAGCTTCTGCCTTTCCTAGCCTCGGGGGGACTCTGGAGGCGGCCCCAGGTGGCATACAGCACCAATGAAGAGAGCCGTGCAAAACCTGTTGGGCGGTACCCGGTACCCAATAAGAAGGACATGCCGTATGACATTGTGGAGCTCATGGAGGAAGTAGAAATGAAGGTAAAGGAGTTCTGCTGCAAAACTCTGTCAGTGGAAAGGGTCCAAAGTCTGAGTAGGTCATACATCATAAGAGAGCAGTTCTGGTCCAGTTAGGTCTAACACAAGCCTGACAGGAGACTGAGGTGAGCAGCACTTCTTGCAAAGCTCTCTCCAGTCTACAGGATGGAGATTTTACTGGAAATCATTCAGTGTGTTGGCAGGATTGTAAGTCTCCCTGCTTCCATGAGACTAGTGGGTTGTTTCAGATGGTGTCTCATAGATGTTAATGTTCCAGCTAATGGGAGAGCATTTGTGTTTACTTGAGACACTATTAAGAGTGTTTTTAACACTTCTAATAGATTAAAAACACAGGAGGAGCTGGTTTGATGACAGTATTAAAAGGTTCAAGGGGTATTTCTGCTTTTGAGCTTTGACTTTTTTTCTCCAAAGCTGCACGGGTTGCAGAGTGGCAGAACAGTAAGCCTAATGCAGAACTGTGTATAAGGGGAAAAAGAGGGAATTGGACAAGAGTTTCCTTCCCTGCTGTTGCAGAGAAGGAATGCCACACAGTCCTTCCTGATGGCTAAAACATTCCACCGACCACAGCTCTGTGAAGACTTCTCTCTTCCAAGAGCTTCCCTCAGGGGACTGCGAGTCCATCCCTCCCTATCCTTCCTGCCAGCCTGTTGCATCTGTGCTCTGCTACGGTTGCAGTGGCCCTGGTGCAGTTTGTGTAATAACGAAAGGAGTCAGCAGACTTGTGGGTAGATGTACAGAGGAAGAGTCAGCTCAAATTTCGCATGCTGTGATGCAAACCCTTGCGTGTCAGTGCACAGAAGCATTCAACAAAGACCTATGTGCAGGATCCAATCAACCTAGCAGACTTGGATATCCAAACAGTGCTCCAACCTCTGTTGCCAGAGGTTCCTAAGTAAACTAATGGGTTGTCGATGAAGAGTGAAGAGCCTCCCGTTGGTTAACTAACAGTAAACAAAAGGGTGAGACAGGAGGAAGGCACAGGCGATTGTGTGGCAGTGGAGGGAGGTTGCTAGAGGGGTCTGTGACACCTGGGCTACTCTCCTTTTCCATAAACGCCATGAAGAACAGCAGCTAGTAAGCTGATGGAGTCTGCGAGCAGTTAGCACAATCACAGCAAATTGAGTGTTTAGAACCTCAGCAGGCAGCCAGGCACTGAGGCTGAACCCCTGCTGATAAATGCTGACTGCTGGGACCCCAGCACGGGTGGGTGCTGCATCAGCTGATCCTGCATGTGAGAGGCAGCAAGCCATTCTGGGAAAGGCAGCCCCGCACACCATCACAGAGATGGACTGGGCACTGGCAGTTAACGGGCAGAATGGGGAGAGTAGAGCAGCATCGTTGTGTCAGCATATACATCCACTGTGTGCCGGCACCTCAAACAGCATGCTGTTCAGATTGGGCTGGCCCTCTCTTACATCCTGTAAGGTCAGAGGGAAGAGAAGGGTTACAGAAGGTTCAGGATGGTCACATCGACATAACAGCATCTGTGGAGGGAGACCAAGTGGAGACAGCCTCTCAGCTTGGAAAGGAGCTTGCCGATGTGACTGTGGTCATTACTGCTGTGGCTGAAGTGAGCAGATCAGTCATGCTATGAAACTGCAGCAACACCTAATTAAGAAGCACATCATTACACGTTCAGTCATACGTCTAAATGGGCTCAAAGAGCAAGAGAATGGGTCTGCAAAGATTCTCCAGCGCTGCTGTGCTAATAAATTGTTCTCTAAGCCTAATGCATTAATGTTGTCCTCTGTGCTCTGTGTTAAGTTACAATTCTTGACTTTGTTTTCCTTCAACAGACTGGATTTCTGCCGAATGTGTTCAAAGCCATGTCTCATCGACCTGCTGAATTCAGAGCTTTTTTTGCATATTACAATGCCATTATGAACAAAGACACAGGTAAACCTTACAGCCACCTCAAAACTGCCCTTCCCCTTGTAGATGCAAAAAGTTGCTAGAACCGATGTTTCTGACATCATAAGATGTATTGTCTCACTGTGCATTTTCCCAGCCCATAATAATAGCTGGCAGAGGCTGGAACTGCGCAGCTGCTTCTGGCTTCGCTTGTATTGCATACAGCTTCATACTTTTTAGCCTGTGGTTAAAAAGCAGCGCTCAGGTAAAGCTCTGTTGCCTCGCTGCGCTGTGCTCTGTATCATGACAACGAAAGGACGGGCTGCTGCCTAAGGGATGATGAGCCAGGAGCTGAGTGTGCTGAAGGGCCCAGGCAGAGGCAGTGGTTTCACGCGCAAGGCTGCAGTCCCATACTACTGGAGCAAGGCGAGCAAGGTAGGTCTGGTGGTGGTGACCAGGACCAGCCAGGAGTCTAGATTTCCCAGGCAAGTGCACGGGGAGGAGGCAGATCCATGATCAAGGCAGAAAGTTGGCCTGGGGTCAGTCAGGTTCGAGACCAGCAGACTTACGCAGCCAGGCACTGCAGTGTCACAGCCAAGGGCCCAGCATAAAACAGCTCCCAAAGGAGGGGCAGGTCCTTGCTGAACCTGCCTGCAGCTCTTCCTTCACAATAGTTCTTGGTGATGAGCTGCCCGCAAGCAGTGCACAAAATTTATGTGAGGGAGGCTGTGCCCTCTGGGCCCTGATGCTCTGCACTGGGGACTTTGAACCCAGAGGTGTCTGTACCCTGCAGCAGCAAGGGGAGGACCGAGGTGCTTGCAGTGTGCTGTCCCGGACCCCTGTGGCGCAGGCAGCTTCTGGGTGCCCTGCCGTGGAGATGAGGGAGGGCTGGCTACAGCAGTGCAGCTGGGCAGGGCTATAGGGAACTCTGCACAGCTCTCCAGCCCTGGAGAGGAGGACTGCCTGTTCCTCCCTCATACTTCTTGTGGTACAAGGCACCAAGGGCCTTGTTCTTGTTGCTTTTGCTCTGAACGTACATTAGTAAAACCAGGATTTTGTAAAATAAGCTGGTGTGTGTAGACTGCTCCTCCTGCTTATGGGAGATGAGGGCTCAGGAGCAGTGTCTTGGCAAGATGGGGAGGCAGTGAGGAGTGCAGCCTCGTGCCTCTCTCACATGGTACATGCAGTCTCTGAAGCTTTCAGCTTGTGCTGCTGGAGTGGAGCCATGCCCTTAGCTGTACGAGGGTCTGGTTTTCCCTTTTCATTCCCATGCTTCCTTTTTGACTTGAAGAGTAGGACTATTTTGGATCTCACCCTTTTCAGCATCTCTCCTGCAGTGTCAAGCTGTTGCCACCTTCTGGTGCTGAACCACAGCAAGGCGGCCTCTTCTCCTGATTTCTCTCTACCCAGGAGATTTTAGTAGTTTTAGTAGTGTCTTTCATGCTCTTAGAAGACACTGGTTTTATGGAAACATTTTCAAACTCCAGTAAAGCAATAGCTTTTGTGGGGAGGGGAGGGACCCTGACCGTCCTTGTGTAGTTTTGAAAAAACCCTGCTGCTAATTATCTTAAAAAAAGCAAAGAGCATGAGTACTGATACACAGGCTGGTAAGTTCCTCAGATCCTGTGCACAGTCCTGTTGTGAAGCTGTGTGTGTGAAAATGATTAGGATTGATTCTGAGTATAACAAAGCATAGTCTTCTTTCCCACAGCTTCTTTAGAGCAGTCACAGGGCTAGACACTCTGCAGAAGTTGTGGTTTATCTGTCTGATGGTCACTAGAAGTTCTCAAAGCCCTAGTCCTAGGGCACCTCATTGTTCCTTTTGTTTTTTTCTTTGTGCATTCAAAAGCTGCCAATAATGTTTACTTGATGAAACCTCCTTAGTAGGTTTTAGAACACCACACTTTTCTGTGAAAGCAGCAATAGAGCATCAAAGGAAGAACAGACAAGACCCTCCCTAGCCATTTGCCTCTGAGACATGCACAGAGAAGTACCAAATGAGCTTCCTACTTGATGAGCAAGTAATTTTGCTCCTCTAAATTTTCCTGTTATGTAGAATTGTTATTTCCCTGTTGCACAAATCCTAAGTCCCTCATCCTAATTAGGTGCCTCACAAGCAACTATTCAGGTAAATTGGTGGCATGGATGATCAAAAAGTCACAGAATGCTTTGGGTTGGAAGGGACCTTTACAGATCATCTAATCCAACACCTCCCCTGCCATCTTCAGGCAGGGACATCTTTCACTAGATCAGGGTGCTGAAAGCCCTGTCCAAGTCCAACCTGACCTTGAATGCTTCACGGGGAGGACACCCATGACTTCTCTGGACAACCTGTCCCAGTGTCTCACCACCCTCATCATAAAATATTTTCTCCTTATGTCCAATCTAAACCTACTGCCTTTCCATTTAAAGCCATTGCCCCTTGCCCTGTCATCTAAGAGCTTTGGTTGCAATGTCTCCCTGCATGCTCTCTGGAGCTCTGTCTCCTGGGCTGTACTGCACACAGCTTGTACCTGGAGCCCTCTCCTCCCTGTTTCCCCAGTGGTACTTGTGGTGGACATTTTTAACAGCAAAGTGTGCCAAATCTTTTGCTGTCCCTGCAGGGCGACTGAGCAAGGCAGACAAAGAGCTCATAATTGTGGCTACAAGTGTTGTGAATAGATGTCCCTACTGTGTGGTTGCACATGGAGCACTTCATCGGATATATTCCAAGCAGCCAGCGCTGGCTGACCAGGTCAGTGAGGTTACAACAGTGTGCGCCCCACCTCCTTCGCGTGGTCCCTTGGGAGGTGGGAATGGCCGCCTCGTGTCTGCTTTCCTGAAGTTTTGATCCTTAATCTATATTTTGAACCTTTGATCTATGTGGTTCCCAGCAATCTTGAGCAATTTTGCTTGTCTGGGGCTCTAACTCAATACCTGGCTTACTAGGTTTATTGGTGAGCAGTGGGGTAGGACCTCAAGGTGGGGGTCTGCGTAGCCTCATCCACCTTCCAAGCAAGATGCAGTGAGGGATGGTTGACCTGCAGAGCATTCATCCTGCTGCCCACGTTCTTTGCTGTTTTAATCTGGTCTGTGGAGGAACTTCCTACGAACAGGGAGCTGCAGCATCTTGGCAGCATTGGGTCCTGTTTCAAGAAATTCTCCATAGCTTGCTCAGCAAAACTGTCACAGTCTCCAAGATGAGAAAGGGCAGTAAAACAGATGAGTCTTTTGTCTGATGGTAGCCAGGACATCCGGTTCAGGTGCTGAGCAAGAGCCTGTGTACTGCCATCTCTTTGGTCTGCGGAGCAAAGAAAGTGGTTAGACTGTTCGCTGGGGCCATCTGTGCTACCTCTGGTTTCTGCGTTCTCACAGGTCATTGTGAACTGGAAACTGGCTGACCTGAGTGACCGGGACCTGGCAATGCTGGAGTTTGCTCTTGCAGTCTGTCGAGCTGATAACATCACTGAAGAGCATTTCCAGAAGCTGGAGAGGCATGGTTTTGACCGGGAAGATGCCTGGGACATAGGCATGATTTCTGCTTTTTTTGCTATGTCTAATCGCATAGCTCATTATATTGACCTACGCCCAAACAAGGAATTCTATACCATGGGCAGGATGCCCCATGGAGAGAAAGAGGAAGCTGAGCATGCCTGACAGGGCTCTCTGACGCCTATGCATCTGAACGATTGATCAAGCTTTTATTTGTCAAGCTAGTACAGCTTGTTTCTGAATGCGTAAAAGGGTTAAACAGTTAATGCCAGATTGTAGCCATGAGGGCTGGGGGGGCTTCCCTTTTTCTCAGTGTTTGGGCCGACTCCAGTGCTTCTGTGCTCCCGGCACAGCTGGAAGATTGTAGCTTTGGTCTCCGCACTGGCTGTCCGGCTAACAAGCTCACTGGGTCACGATGTGACCTCACGCAAGCTGTTCTACGGCGTTCGTCAGCTCTGCGGTGTGAAATCTAATACACTTCATTCTGGCCTGGTGGTCTGTACGTACTCTTGGCGGCCGGCAGGTTACCGGGGGTTTGCAGTTCCTGGGCCTGGGGAGGATGGTGGAGGACGAGGGGCCTGGCTCTGCCCCCGCCGCGCAGCGCTGCGCGCGTCTGTGCCCCCGAGGCGGCGAGCGGGGGGCGGGGGCGGCTGCGGGGAGCACAAGGCCTGACCCCCCCCCCCGCGGCCGTCCCCGCGGAACGCGACCTCCGCGTGCGGGGGGGGGGCAGTCACGTGCCCCGAGCTGCGCCGCGAGAGGGCGGTGACGGGCGGGGCGGTGGGCGCGCAGGCGCAGTGCTCCCGGCGAAGGGTAGACGGAGGCGCGGCCCGGCGATGCCCGCACCCGGCACGCGATGAGCGCAGAGGCGGAGGTCCCCCGGGCGGAGGACGGCGCCGGCGGCCCGGCGCCCGGCTCGCCCGCCGGCATGGAGCCCGCGATGCCGCCCGCCTCCTCGCGGGCGGTGCCGGGGGGCGGCCTGTTCGGGTGGCTGCGCGGCCGCTGCCTGGGCCGCAGCGCCGCCGTGGACCCGGCGCGGGACACCTTCCGCGCCATGACCGGGCTGTACGCCTCCATCCAGCCCGCCGACTCGGTGTACCTCAGCACCCGCACGCACGGCGCCGTCTTCAACCTCGAGTACTCGCCCGACGGGTAGGGGCCGCGCGTGGCTCCCCGCTCCCCGGCTCCCCGCGGGCTGCGCCGAGCCGGCGCTGCCGGCCGTGCCCGGTGACTCCGCTGCCCCGCGCTCCCCGCGGCTGCCTGCCGCCGCTCCTGCCGGCGCCGCGCTGGCCCGCCCGCGCGGGCGGAGCGGAGCCCGTGGTGCCTGCGCCGGCACGGCGCCCTGCCTCCCCGCTGCGGACCACCTGGCTCGGCTGCGCCGGCTGCGGGCAGGGTGCTCCGGACTGCAGGAGCCGAGCCGGGCGCGGCTGTGCGCGCCGCGGAAGTTCCCCCCCCCCCCGGTACTGGGAGAGGCTGGTGACCCCCGTCCCTCTCTGCTTAGGGGGCCCCTTTTATAATGACCCGGTATGCTCCCGGCGGGGAGACCGTGAGGGCTGAGGTGGCTCAGCTGGAGGAGCGTCGAGACTCAGCCCGGGAGAGACGGCTTGGGTCGTCAGGCCCAGGCAGGAGGCCTTGGCGCTGTGCGCCTACGCCGCTCCGCCGAGCCTGCCTGCTAACGACTGCACAGCCGTCACGCCGTGAGCCGTCTGGTTGGTGTTCGCTCCGGGCTAGCGGCCGCGTTGCAGGCAGCACAGAACAGCACGGGTGGAGCGGGAGGGCTCCCCTGGACGGGGCGCGCTTGCCGCTGCCCGGCAGTGTGTCCAGCTCTTTTGTGCTCCTTGCAGGGGAAGGGGAGGTGATGAACTTGGACATAGGGTTGAGAACAGAGTGGCAGAACCATTTCTTTAACTTACAAAAGCGTTCATGTCAGATGTCCTCAGAGAGCTAAGTTTCTGTTTGAATTGTGATATTTATTCATTTACAGTTCCATGAATTTTGTGGGTCTGCACTGACAAATGAGTTTAGCGGTGTCCTGCTGTACTCTTGCGTAACAGTGTAGACAAAAGTGACAGTTGGACTCATTTAGAATAAAAGAAGTCCTGGCACACCAGCTCAATGCAGAGTGAGTTCAATTCAGAGACACCTGCATATTTGTATCTTGCAGTATGCTTGTGTGTGAAGTTTTCTTGTCAGAAAGACCTTGTAAGCTAGGGTGGTCTCAACAGTGTTTTTAGTTTGGATAGTCAGAATTTAAATCTTTGTTACCTGTGATGGCTAGTCAGCTTTTCTGTTTTCAGTGAGTTTTTGTCAGAACAGCGTTCTGGTTTCCATGAACATGGGAACTCATGATGGTTTCGCCATGGTTGTGCTGTACAGCTACGTCTCAACTCCTTATTTGTTCCTCTCTTTTTTGAAGAGGACAAACTTAAGCTCCAGAAACTATCAAAACCATTCTTCAGGTGACTGTTGCTGGAAAGTAATTTCTTTTGTAGATCCCCAGCCAGGTGCGCTTACGTTCCCAAGGCATCGCGTCTTCTCTGCTGTACATGGTGCAAAGAGACCAGTTGGCATCACTCTACTGGCTTAGCCGCGGTGACTAAATTGGAAGAATACCCACACGTGGATGTTCTGTGCTACTGTAGAAAGTGTCAGCTGCAGTAGCAGTACAAATGGACTGTGGTTTAAGATTATTTGTGCAAGTTTCTGGCAAAAGGTGTAGTTCTGTATTCTTCCTGCCTCCCTTGTGCCTGATGCTTGTGAGGCTGCACGGTGAGCTAAACTAGGGACCTTCTCTCCAAAAACAAACCCATCAAAAAGTTTCTCATGTCAAAAGGATGCATCCATGGACCTGTTGTTTTGTGTGGCTGTAGCACTTGGCCTAGCGGACCACAGGTGGTGTTAGGCATAGGTTGGGACCATGGCACTGAACCTCAGTTGCCTTAATACAAAATGAAACAGCCCAAGTCTTGCTCGCTTCTGTGTGATTCTCTGCTGGTTAGGCTCAGCTTAGAGCAGTCACACATCTGGCCAGACCCATCCATGCAGTGGAGACTTCTGTCTTTCTGTAGCCTCTCTCTAGGGAACTGACTGCAGTCAGGGGTGCTGCATCCCTGTTGCTTGCCCTTCTGTCAGCTTCTGGCTCCTCAAAACACTGTTCTGGGATCTTGCCTTAGGGCTGTGTGTGTGCTGCCGGTTGGGTCTGGCCTACCTGTGGCCAGCTGCTCGGTAAGGGCTCACTTTGTGGGCTGAGGATCACTGGGGCGTGCTGCCCTCTTGCCATAACACTGCTGTACTGGTAGAGCTGTTGCAGCGTTGGGGGAACTTCTGAGCTTTCCTGGAGGTCAGCTTCGCTAATTTAGCAGGCCAGACTTCACTGTCGCATTGTTGTTCTCAGACCTTTTCACCATACGTGAACCCAGTAAATACCAATACCCTAGGAGAGGCTGGTGCAGTTAGCCTGCCCAAGCTGTGGAGAGTTAATGGTTTCTGTGCCTCTTGGGACCCTCGTGAACTCTCTGCAGATGTCTCTCTGGTCTCATTCACAAATAATGTGTATCCTGGACAAGGTCTTTGATTTTATTTTTTTTTTTCTCTGAGAAAAGCTGTAAGTCGATACATGCAGGTCTTCACGTCGGGAAGAAAAGGTGCTTTTTTTTTTAAAGGAGGTGACCTCCTTGAAATTGTAGTTCCTGGAAGTTGTTGCTGGTTTTGGTGAATTAAGTGAATTAGGTGATACAGTAAGATACTAAATCTTGCTCCAGACTTTTTTGTCCTCAGAGTACTAATGGTAGTGTGGTTTAATGTCTGTTGCAAAATTAATCTCAAAAAAACAATGAATAACAATTAGCCATGTTCCCAGCCTGAGTCTCTGCTAATGCCCAATTTAGACTGGTGCCAGTTCCTTGCTATTGCTGCCTTTGACCGTCACTTCCCTAACACTACTACTGCATTTGGGAAACACCACCTTTTGTCAGAGAACTCTTTTTCTTTGTAGTTAATAGCATGTGATGTCTGATTGCAATCCCCTGACTTCTTACTATTTTAAAAAGTAAAACTTTTAAATCTAAACTTCATAATATAAGCTTTTAGTGAAAAAATGACTCAGTTGCAGAAAGGCTAGATATTTTAAATAAACCTTTGAATCAATCTTATTTCTCCCTTTAGCATTTACTGGCTTCATGCTATTCAGATGTAGAAAAACGCAGGCAGTCCACAGAGCTGCTTGAGTAGTTGGATTGTTGGGGAAGGGTGCTGTCCTTTAGAGTTTGGCTTAAAAATTCTGCTCCTGAATACAGGAGCATAAAGAATCATCTTTATGCTGCTTTTGGGTGGATGCCAAACTAAATAGCCATCAAAGTCGGTGTTACAGAAGGAGATGAGGAAACTGTACATCTTTGTATTGAAGAAGTCAATGGTTGCACTTCAGCACTTGCTGCCTGTTACAAAGTGATGGTGTAGCTGGGGTAACATCTGTAAGGGTCTTAGAGCAATATTGTCATAGTTGATAAGGGAGGGAGATTGGAGGGGGTTGTTGACCATATGTTGTGATCTTTAATGAGGGTTAATGCAGTGAAGGAACATAAAAGGTGGCTTGCCGCTGGTTGGCTTACATGTGTGAGTGGGCTGCCAGCACTCGATGCAGGCTGTGCTTCCTTTCTCAGTAGAGCCTCTGTCAGACCCTTGCATTTTACAGAGCTCTTCAGCTGATCTGACACCCTGAAAAGCAAACTATGATGTCTCAGAACCCCCTAAAAGGTGTTGCCAGTGAATGGACAGAGGGAGACCATCACATGGGCACAGTCATGGAAAATCTGCAGTAGAATTTCAGCATAGATGCCTCTCCACTTACAATTGGGTGCTGTGGGTTTGTTGTTTTTCTTTTTCCTGCACATTAAGCAAATATCCTCACATGAACAAAACAGCGGGTTTCATGCCAGAGCTTGATTCTTCTCTTTTTCTGAGACAGGAACCACTGAGTTTGTGCACTGCACTGCAGTGATGGGACAAATCACTCTCAAGTAATTTCTAAAAAAATCTGATGTGAATGCACTTCACAGTGTGATTTAAATAATGCCATCGTTGGATCTATGAAGTACATAGCCATTATAAAACAACCATGTTGCACGTTAGGAAAAAAAAGTTAATTAAAAGGTCATTGGTCTGCACCAGCTGTGCATTAACTACCCCAATAGGCAGTCAGGAGAAGAGTCATGGTTTCTTGAAAAGAAGTTAGAGAAGTTAACTTCTCCAGAATAAAACAACATGCTATTTTCTTATACATTTTTTGTGTCTTAAGTACTTGAGAATAGGCATCTGCAAGAAGGCAATAAAAAAATATGAACACTGCTGCAGATTCTATGCAGTGTAGATAGAAAGCCAAGCTAAGTAATGGTGAAGCTGTGTTTCTGTGAGGATAGGGAATGAAGGTTAGCTGGATGCACACAGCTGTCATTTTTTTTAATGAACACAAGTGTTTCTTCCTTGCTTTACTACCCTGCAGGTCAGTGTTGACTGTTGCTTGTGAACAGACTGAAGTACTGCTTTTTGACCCAATATCTTCAAAGCACATCAAAACTCTCTCTGAAGCTCATGAAGACTGTGTAAATAATATCAGGTAGGTCAGAAGGAGTAAAAGACCTCATTTTTTGTCTTAGCATGAGTGCTTTTCTTTCAACAGCATGATGTTTGTGTTATGCACTTTCTTGGGGAGAGTGGGTTTTGTGAAGCTGCCGTTTGCTTTGTGCTAATTTCCTTCTCTTTGGTATTGGAGGTAGGGGAAGGCTGGAAGGGGGAAGAGGAGGAATCTGAAAGTAGTGGTGGTGGTATATAATGCTGGCAGGTGGTTTTGCTGATGGAGAAGCTGCAGTTTATGGGAAGGGAGGAGTGTTATGATATTACCGCCTGTTTTAACTGGCCTTTGGAATGCCTTGAATGTACGCGGTAAATCAGAGCTTAACAACTAGTGTGTGATTTATGTTTGAAGTGCAAGTACAAGACCATAGCAAAATCAGGTATTTATATGAATAGGGCTGGTATTTTGAATCATAAGAGTAATTGCCATAGTTGCATAGAAATTTCCAAAGATTGTGTGCTTTAAATACAGGTATGACATAGAAGAGCTGGAAAAGTGAAATGGCTTCTGCAATTCAACTTAAACTCTGTCTTTATGGTTGAAATCCTTTGCCTGTTTCACAGAATCACAGAATGGTAGGAGTTGGAAGGGACCTCTGGAGATCCTCTAGTCCAACACCCCTGCTAAAGCAGGATCACCTACAGTGGGTTACACAGGATCATGTCCAGGAGGGTTTTGAATATCTCCAGAGAAGGAGACTCCACAACCTCTCTGGTTTTGTCACCCTCAGAGTAAAGAAGTTTGTCATATTGAGATAGACTTCCTGTGTTCCAGTTTGTGCCCGTTGCCCCTTGTCCTGTCACTGGGCACCATTGAGAAGAGTCTGGCCCCTTCCTCTAGACACCCACCATGCTTATAATTTATAAGCATTAATAAGATCCCTTCTCAGTCTTCTCTTCTTCAGGCTAAACAGACGCAGCTCTCTCAGCCTTTCCTCATACAAGAGAGGCTCCAGTCCCCCTAATCATCCTCGTAGCCCTCCACTGGACTCTCTCCAGTAGTTCCCTGTCTTTCTTGAACTGGGGAGCCCAGAACTGGACACAGAACTCCAGATGTGGCCTCACCAGGGCAGAGTAGAGGGGGAGGAGAACCTCCGTTGACCTGTTGGTCACTCTCTTCTTAATGCACCCCAGGACACCAGTGGCCTTCTTGGCCACAAGGGCACGCTGCTGGCTCATGGAAAGCTTGTTGTCAACCAGGACTTCTAGGTCCTTTTCTGCAGCGCTGCTTCCCAGCAGGTCAACCCCTAACCTGTACTGGTGCTTGGGGTTATTCCTCCCTAAGTGCAGGACCCTACACTTGTCCTTATTGAATTTCATTTGGTTCCTCTCCACCCAATTCTCTACTCTGTCCAGATCTCGCTGAATGGCAGCGCAGCCTTCTGGTGTGTCGGCCACTCCTCCCAGTTTTGTATCGTCAGCAAATTTGCTGAGGGTACACTCTGTCCCCTTGTCCAGGGCATTGATGATTATGTTGAATGAGACCAGACCAAGCACTGATCCTTGGGTCACACCACTAGATACAGGCCTCCAACTAGACTCTGTGCCACTGATCACAACCCTCTGGGCTCTGCCATTCAGCCAGTTCTCAACCCACCTCACTGTCCACTCATCCAACCCAAACCTCCTAAGCTTGCTTATGAGGATGTTATGAGAGACAGTGTCAAAAGCATTGCTGAAGTTGAGGTAGACAACATCCACTGCTCTCCCTTCATCCACCTAGCTGGTCATGCCGTCATAGGCGGCTATTGGATTGTCAGGCATGATTTCCCCTTGGTGAATCCATGTTGACCACTCCTGATAAACTTCTCCACATGCTTATTGATAACCCCCAGAATAAGTTGGTCCAGCATCTTTCCAGGGATGGAGGTGAAGCTGACTGGCCTGTAGTTTCCTGGATCCTCCTTCTTGCCCTTTTTGAAGACCGGAGCGACACTGGCTTTCCTCCAGTCCTCAGGCATCTCTCCTGTTTTCCGTGACCTTTCAAAGATGATTGAGAGTGGCCTAGCAATAACATCTGCCAGCTCCTGAGCACTCACAAGTGCATCCCATCAGGGCCCATGGATTTGTGGATGTCGAGATTGCCTAGATGTTCTCTAACCCAATCCTCCTCGACCAAGGGAAGGTCTTCCTTTTGCAAGACTTTCTCTCCTACCTCCAGGGTCTGGGATTCCTGAGGGCTGGCCTTAGGAGTAAAGACTAGAGCAAAGGCAGCATGCAGTAATTCCACTTTCTCTGTATCCTCTGTCAGCAAGACAACCACCTGCTTCAGCAGCAGGCCCGCATTTTCCCTATTCTTCCTTTTGCTGCTGATGTATTTGAAAAAGCCCTTCTTCTGGTCCTTGACGTCCCTTGCCAGTTTTAATTCCTAGTGGGCATTAGCCTTACTTGTTGCATCCCTACATTCTCTGACTACATCCCTATATTCCTCCCAAGTGGCCAGTCCCTTTTTCCACAATCTGCAAACTTCTTCCCTTTGAGTTTTTCCAGGAGCTCCTTTCTCAGGATGATGTGGGAAACAGCAAATAGAGGAAGCTGAATCGTCAGTATTATTGTCATGTAATTTTTTTCCTTTTAAATTCTATTCTTAGTTTTTCTGGGTCTGAGGATAAATTTTCACAGGTGAAGTTAAGACACTTTTTAACCTTGTGGAAAATATAGCAGCCTCTCTTCACTTGGATTCTCAAAGAAAGAGGGGGAAAAAAAACCCAACCCGAAAACCAAAAAATCCAAGAAAACCGTAGAAGCAATCTGAGCATTTCCCCTCAGAAGAGCTGAATAAAATGTGAGGTGCCAGTGTCTTTACACATTCTTCAGATATATTGATGTTTTTCACAACCTGCCTGTCCTTTTTAGAAGAGACTGAAGTTTAACATCAGTTGGATGTCTTTCAGAAAAGCTAAGGTAAAAGCTGGGACTAGCTGACACAAATAGAAGAGGAGATGTTGAGAACATGGTTTTCTGTAAGGAAATACAGCTTTTCATGTCTCACATGCCAGTGGTGGTCCTTTAAACGTGCTTAGTTTTTAGATAAAGCTAGGTGAGAAATAAAGCCATGTTACCAAGATATTGGAAGGCAAGGGCAAACAGGATTTACTTTGATTTTTATACATCCCTAATTCAGTATCTGATCCTTACATTCAAACTGCTCTTGCTAGGGTTTCAAGTGAATTAGTCTGTATCATGTTTTACGAAGAGCATTCTTTTGCAGGCTCCTTGACTGGTTGGCTGTCTCTGTTGCAGTCAGCTGTGCTAGTCTTGAAAATTTATCTCATTCCATGGTTGATAACAGCATTAAAGCTTCCTGCCATTCTTCTCTTATTCAAAGAATCGTCTTTCTTTCCACTTTGGTTGTCTGTGAGGCTTTGTAAGTCCGTTCTTTGTCTTAAATGTCTTTTCTCTGTGTAGTTTGATTTGCATAAAAATACCAGTACTACCTCCAGGCAGATAACTCTCAGATCTACTGTTAATCACCAGACTAAGGTCCTTCCTAGAAACGTGTAGTAACTTTCTGCTTTCCTTCAAAATACTTCTTAAAGTTTTATTTTGTCTTTGTAGGATAGTGGCATCTTTTTCTGTGTTTTCCTGCATGTCCCCATTTGTTTGTTGTTATAAACTTAGTTACAAGGAACTTTACTAATCATGTATTTGAAAATATAGTTCAGCATTACCTGGAGTATTGTTTTTGCTTAATGATCAGGACTCCAGGCACTATGCTACTGTAGAAGTTCCTTGTAATAAGCACCAAAAATAAATTCCATTACTGCTGTGCCCTACAGCAGGTGCCTCAGAGGTATGTATGAACTGAGAAGCATTTAGTGGTCCTCTTCCAGTAGTCTCCCAGTCACTAGGGATTTGTGTGTAATCATCTGAAGCAGACTTTTTTTTTTCCAACTCAATTTGGTAAGGTTTTGAGCTTACTTAAAACTCTCCAATAGCAGAGCTCCATAGCACAAATGTGTTTCAAGGCGTATTTAATAGTGTTTTTAAAACTTGCTGGATTAGTTTGAAGCCCTCTAGTTTGGTTTTTTTTCTGAAGTAGGAAGACAAGGAACAATTAATCTCTGTTTACTTTCTCCATATGTCAGTTTTGTATGGCTGAGTCATATGCCCCTTCAATTAGCTGTTTTTCAAGTGAATCCTAGTCTACTTGGTTATTCCCTATATGAAAGCTCTTCAATACCGTTTGTACCTCCCTGTCTATCTGCTTGTGGTGGGTGAAGCAGGGTTGCCTGTAGCATTGTGGTGGGTTGACCCTGGCTGGGGGCCAGGTGCCCACCAGAGCCGCTCTCTCACTCCCCTCGTTCACCAAACAGGGGAGAAAAGGCATAACGAAATGCTTGTAGGTCGAGATAAGGACAGGGAGAGATCACTCACTAATTATCGTCACGAGCAAAACAGACCAAACTTAGGGAATTCATCTAATTTATTACTAAGCAAAACAGAGTAGAGGAATGAGAAAATAAAATCAACTCTTAAAACACCTCCCCCCACCCCTCCCATCTTCCCAGGCTCAACTTCACTCCCGGCTCCAACCTCCACCCCCCCTCAGCAGCACAGGGGGACGGGGAATGGGGGTTACGGTCAGTTCAGCACACGGTGTTTCTGCCGCTTCTTCATCCTCAGGGGGAGGGCTCCTCTCATCCTTCCCCTGCTCCAGCATGGAGTCCCTCCCACGGGGTGCAGACCTTCGGGAGCAGACTGCTCCAGTGTGGGATCCCCCACGAGGTCACAAGTCCTGCCAGCAAACCTGCCCTGGCGTGGGCTCCCCTCTTCATGGGTCCACCGGTCCGGCCAGGAACTTGCTCCAGCGTGGGCTTCCCACGGGCCGCAGCCTCCTTCAGGTGCCTCCACCTGCTCCAGCGTGGGGTCCTCCACGGGCTGCAGGTGGAATCTCTACACCCCCTCATCCTTCCTCCATGGGCTGCAGGGGGACAGCCTGCTTCACCATGGCCTTCACCATGGGCTGCAGGGGGATCTCTGCTCCGGCGCCTGGAGCTCCTCCTCCCCCTCCATCTGCACTGACCTTGGTGTCTGCAGAGTTTCTTACATCTTCTCACTCCTCTCTCCGGCTGCAAAAGCTTTTCTTTTTAACTGTTTTGTTTCCCTTCTTAACTATGTTATCACAGAGGCGCTGATTGGCTTGGCCTTGGCCAGCGGCGGGCCCGTCTTGGAGCCGGCTGGCATTGGCTCTATCAGACACAGGGGAAGCTTCTAGCAGCTTCTCACAGAAGCCACCCCTGTAGCCCCCCCGCTACCAAAACCCTGCCACGCAAACCCAACACAAGCATCCAAGATAAAGGCAAATGATTGATTTATACAGGCAAGAGGTGTATTCTGTTTTAATTTTGTCCTGAAAATCTGAAATGTTGGATTCTTGTTGTTGTAGTCGGTTATTTTTCATTGGAGTTGTTGCTATTTTTACATGATGTAGCCTGGTTGTAAGTCCAAACAATAAAATGCTGTTTCTAGGGGTAACTTATCACATGTCTCTGTGTAGATCATTCTTGCCTTACTGTTCGTGTGGAACTACTTCTGGTGGTTTTTGGATAGGTTTTGTTTTCCTTTTTATGTCAGGTACAGCTTTTTTTTTTTTTCCAAGTGCCTTCATCAGGCACGAATTCCAAATGTAAAGCTGTATGCTTTGTCCTTCTCAAAGTAAGAGTATGCACAAATTGCCGTGCGAATGGAGTATGATAAACTTTGATCTGCATAATGCACACTAAATAATTTTATCCAGTGATTTTTCTCAGTGAACCAAGTAATTTTTCTAAATACGCTTTCAAAGTCTTGTATTCACTTGGTGTTTTTGATGTCTTGCATTTGCTTCAGTAACCTCTAGACTCAAATTATTCAATTTATTACCTAGCTATGCCTTTTCAGCGCTGGCTCCAGCCCTTCTATCCCCTTCTGTCTGATGGAGTGTTTTTACATTGGATATTCTTCTTTCCTTCTGTAATCACTTCAAGGTGGTCAAGCTGCCTTGTACTACTTCAGGCAGGAGTGATATATACATTGAATTTTGGCTGAAGACTAGAGATTATCATGACAAAGAATTACCACCTGAACAGGCGAAGTACTTAACCTGATCAGTGTAGTAATCCAACTAGTATGACCCATATTCTTTTCTACTTTCTCATCTTCTCCCAATATGTCATTAGTGACAAGCCTGTAATTTGTTAAGAAAGCAGGAACTCCAGACCCGCTAAGCGTATGGAGCACTTATGCATGTGATACAGATTCACTGCTGCATAAAAGTGTACTGTAGAACTGCAGGTCTGTAAATACCTTGTGAAATGCAGAGCAGTAGGCTTGCTCTTCTTGCAGTAGTTTGAGTTAAACAGAATTTCATGTTAGATTGTGATTCAAACTCAAATCCTTAAATGCAAGTCTTTATTGAAGGAGCCCATAAATTTGGGTAGCCTGTGCCACCTGTGCAGCTGCTCCTTCTAAAGATGATCTGAAATTCTCATCCTAAACAGTGCTCTGCACTTGCACTTTGATATGCATACCTGCTTTTGTGTGTTTGAAAAGCCCAACTTCATGTGCCTGCTTCAAACACATGAACTGTACTGTGGGGAAAGGAAAGGCAGAAATGTGGGAGCAAAAGCCCCTTTCTTTTTGATGGAGACTGTTGACCTCTCCAGGTGATAAAAAACCTTCCTGGATGGAGGAGGTCTGCATGGCTCCTTCTGGCTCCGCAGATGCAGTAAGCAGCGCTCCTGGGGCATTGTGGAGCTGGATAGGCTCCAAAGCAGAAGATGGGCAAAGGTGGAATGAAATTAGGGGTCTAGGGAAATACGCAAACAGTGGCAGTGGTCAGATTTAAATCTAATACATGTTTCTAACATAGCAATACCATGTGTAGTGTAAGCCATGGGGTTAGTAAAGCAAGCCACACATAGGACAGTTAATCCACTTGATTTGAGCACAGAGAGTTCATCTTCAGTGGGGAAGAGAGGAAGATTTACAGAACAGTAGGGGAAGAATGAGGGTAGATATGTGGGTAGAAATGCAGAGAGTAAAGGAGAGCATGGGTTTAATTAATCATGATCTGATAGGATCTTGTGTAGTCTGAAGTGAAGGTAGACTGGCTCTGTCTTCTGGTGCTGTCTCTCCGTAGTAGTGAAAGGATCTGGCAAAAACGGGGAAGATGAAGGCATAAATTACAAACAATCTAGGCTAGCAGACCTCTGTCGCAGGGACTACCAGACCAGTGAATGGGAATATCTTGCCAGACATCTAAAAGCTGACCAGTCCTAGGATGTTTGTGTCTTATAAAGACTTGTTAAGTTTAAAGCTGAGTATTGTCTAGGTGGGTAACTGATTTAGTTACCGCAGGGATTCTGTGTGAACGTTTGTTCCGCTGGTGTTTTGGCAGTTGTGTGATTGTTACGTGATACATTTAAAAAAAAAAAAAAACCCACAACCAAAACCAACCAAACAAAAAACCTGCACAAACTTCTGCTATGCTTCTGCGGGTTCACTAGTTTGCTACTACAGATGTACTACTGGTTTGTATCCCAACAGTACTGTTTTTTAATGTTTTTTATTTCTGTCTTAGCTTACATTCCTGCTTAAGAATATTTAAATTAGAAAAGGCACTAAGCAGCCACAGTATTTCTTTCCCACTTACAGGTTTCTAGATAATCGATTGTTTGCGACTTGTTCTGATGACACTACAATAGCACTTTGGGATTTGAGAAAGCTGAACACAAAAGTGTGCACTTTACATGGTCACACCAGCTGGGTTAAGAACATCGAGTATGATACCAATACGAGATTACTAGTAACATCAGGGTTTGATGGAAATGTGATCATCTGGGACACAAACAGGTACGTGGCTGTGTTCATGCTGTTACGTTTCTAGAACACACAAGAATAGGGTTCTTCTGTACAAGATAGAAAACCTGCTTCCTTGAATGGTGCTGTAATGCATTCTTAAATAGTCATTAGTTTATAGCCCTTACCAAGAACTTGCACCACCTTTATATGGTAGTTGTCCAGTAGCTAAAAAGAGAGCTTGCTGACATGCCAAAATGTAGTTCTTCCTTTTTGAAAAAGTTCTGGCTTTATTGCTGTGATAGCATAAAAATGTGACTGCTGACATTTCATTAAAATCTGATTTAAATAGGATAAAGGCAATACTCAAAGTTTTTGGATGAACAAGGATGCTTAGCACATTTTGGGTTCTTCTGGACATTATTAGGGACTTGAGTCAAAGCTAATTGCAGCCCTTTTCTTGTGGTTTTTTGCCGTCCAGGTGCACAGAAGATGGTTGTCCCCACAAGAAGTTTTTTCACACTCGTTTTCTTATGCGAATGAGGCTGACACCAGACTGTTCCAAAATGTTGATCTCAACCTCCTCTGGATATCTTCTTATTTTGCATGACCTTGACCTAAACAAATCTTTAGAGGTTGGCAGCTACCCAATTTTAAGAGCTAGGAGGACTACGTCAAGTTCAGGTGAATGATTGTGGAAAAGTCTGTGGCAGCTTCTGTGTTAGAGGTGTTTTATGGGATACTCAGGTAGCAAAAGAAGGCAAAAGTGGAGTTGGAAGGATTCTGCTGAGGAACTCTTTGACACAGTAGCTGCTGTGTTGTTCAGGGGTCACACATCTGTAGTGTTGAGTGGTATGTTGTGACTCGGGTGAAGTGTCTAGGATAATTTTTGGTCTCAAGACTTCAGCACTACAGGATATAGTAGTGCCTGTGGAATTTTGTCATGTTGAGCTGGCAGTCTGTATATTTATCTAGTCTATTTTTAGACTATAAACTGAGCTTTGAAAAGTGTTTTCTTAACAAGATGCTTTACCCTTACCCTTTGCTTAACATTTCTAAGGAGGGTTAAATGAGGGACATGCATAGTAAGTAGGCTGTGCTTAGCTGTTGTGTTCACATGGCTGATGCTGTTTGCAGATGTAACGTCATCGGGTTCGTCATCGGGTTCGTCATCAGGTCTGTCTGGTCCTCGAACTGTTGGTTCACCATGTCACCAGAATGATTCAGGTCCACTGCCTGAGAAACACATGTCACGGTCCTCCCAGCGAGAAGGTAGGAGAACATTAAAAAATAATAATAAAAAAAATCATGGACTTTGAGTCATTGTATCCAGAAGAGGCCTGAGTATAACAGTGACAAAACAGTGTGTTTTTGTCTCTGTGACTTTTAAAAGAATAGCATTGCTATGACTTTTATTAAACCAATGAAACATCATTGCACTCCAAAGTCTGGAGATCTAATCAGTTTTTTCTCAAGAAATCTGATAACAGCAACAAGATCTTTATTCAATGTTAGTACATTATTGCTGTTACGTAGAGGTGCTCCCTTTTCTTTGTGTTTTTTCCTCAAAGTTTGTGTGAATGGGCTTTAGGGGAAAAAAGGAAAAGAACAGAACACAGCTATGTTTTGCTCTTTGTTTTTCTTAATGATGGGAATATATTATCTGTAGTTTCTCCATGAGGAGTCAATAGCATGGAAAAAGAGTATGCACGCTGGTCTTAAATGTGGACAGTGTGTTTTGTGAAGTTCTAATTACAAATCAAGTCATACCTAACTATAGAGCTATGAAAACTGATGATCCTGTGATTAGCAGGCTTCCTCTGAATTTAGGATACACTTTCAGAGAGTTAGTGTGAACCTCGCAAATTGGTAAATACTTCGTGAATCACATACAATTTAAAATAAGTATGATGTTAAGTTTTAACTACTCATTGTTGAGAGATCCTCAAGCATACCTACAAGAGGAGGCTTACGTGGATGCATGATTCACCTGTGAAAAGCTTTTTTAGGGGTAGAAGGGAGGCAAGTTGCATACAGGTGAGCAGACTTCCGAAAGGACATCATAAAAGTTTGAGAAAAACTTGTTCTTACAAAAACCCCCCACTCTTTAGACTTTGTTTTAATCATAATGAAGAACGTATGTGCGGAAAGTTAACTCTAACTTAGTTCACAATATAAGGATTTAATGCAGGCCTTGGAAGGCTAATTTCAGAAAAGCAGCTATTTGAAATCAGGACTGAGCCCACTGGTATTAGCTTCAGTTGTTTGTATAACCTCTCTTTTGATTTATCCTTCATAAAGGTGCAATCTTTTCTAGCAGTCAGATGCAAGTGTCACATGTTTGACCTAGTTTCAGCAGTGGACTGAAGTGAGAGGCAAAAATCAATCTAGAGACTTCCTTGAGACTTACACTAGACTTCCTCTTTTAGGTGGATCACCTAGAAATAGTTTGGAGGTCTTAACACCAGAGGTTCCTGGAGAAAGAGATCGAGGCAATTGCATTACATCACTACAGCTACATCCAAAAGGGTGGGCTACGCTTCTTCGGTGCTCAAGTAATACAGATGACCAGGAGGTAAAACAAATATTTTATGTTTTTTTAAAAAGACATTGAGTAAGATGTATCAATCATATAACTATATTGAAAGTTCCTTATTTGGGGTAAATTTGCATTTGAATAAATTAGGCAGCTATTTCTGCTTACAGATCCATTACTTTTACATCAAGATTATGAAATTTTTTTCTTTTTTTAATGATCTCATATGACTTTGTATCCTGCATTCAGTACTCCTGCTGCCCAGCTTTTTCACAGAATACATTTTATAGTTCATGACTCTGTTAAAAGTTTTCAAACAGTAGTTGTGCTGTCAAATACAAGACTTAAAAATATGTACCGGCCAAAATATAGGAGGCGTGAACTTGGAAAAGCCAGGATTAGAGAGTTGTGTACTGGTGAATGTGGTTTAAGTTGAGCAGAGAAGCTCCTCAGAATTCCTCAAGTGCCTTCGGAATGTTTTCTACCTCCATTGGTAGTCCAGGGACGAAATGCTCCTGCTGTGCTGATGAATGCTTTCCAGAGGCTGTTCCTACACTGCTCTGAAAAAAAGTCATGGTGTATTTCTGCATCTGCTTAAAACTGCCACACCATAGATCTGCCATCTGATTGTGGTGGGTTGACCCCACACCAAAATCAAAATATCATCATCACAACACCAAACAAAAGTGGACAATTCACACACAGAATACACCTCTCATCCCTCCACCACTATTTCACTCTCAAGCTATGTTCAGTCCATGTTTTGCCTGTTACCTCTTCCAATTACTATCCTTATCTCGATTTTTCTCATGCCCCGTGTTGGGTGCCAAAAAAAGACTGTGGTGGGTTGACCCTGGCTGGGGGCCAGGTGCTCACCACCGCCGCTCTCTCACTCCCCTCGTTCACCAAACAGGGGAGAAAAAGTATTAACAAAAAGCTTATGGGTCGAGATAAGGACAGGGAGAGATCACTCACTAATTATCGTCATGAGCAAAACAGACTGAACTTAGAGAGGGAATTCATCTAATTTATCACTAAGCAAAACAGAGTAGAGGAATGAGAAATAAAATCAACTCTTAAAACACCTCCCCCCACCCCTCCCATCTTCCCAGGCTCAACTTCACTCCCGGCTTCAACCTTCCCCCCCCTCAGCAGCACAGGGGGGACGGGGAATGGGGGTTACGGTCAGTTCATCACACGTTGTTTCTGCTGCTTCTTCATCCTCAGGGGGAGGACTCCTCTCATCCTTCCCCTGCTCCAACATGGAGTCCCTCTCACAGGAGACAGTCCTTCATGAACTTCTCCAACATGAGTCTCTCCCATGGGCTACAGTCCTTCACCAACTGCTCCAGCGTGGTCTCTTCCATGGGGTGCAGACCTTCAGGAGCAGACTGCTCCAGCGTGGGGTCCCCCACAGGGTCACAAGTCCTGCCAGCAAACCTGCCCTGGCGTGGGCTCCCCTCTCCACGGGTCCACAGGTCCTGCCAGGAGCTTGCTCCAGTGTGGGCTTCCCACGGGCCACAGCCTCCTTCAGGTGCCTCCGCCTGCTCCGGCGTGGGGTCCTCCACGGGCTGCAGGTGGAATCTCTACACCCCCTCATCCTTCCTCCATGGGCTGCAGGGGGACAGCCTGCTTCACCATGGTCTTCACCACGGGCTGCAGGGGGATCTCTGCTCCGGCGCCTGGAGCTCCTCCTCCCCCTCCTTCTGCACTGACCTTGGTGTCTGCAGAGTTTCTTACATCTTCTCACTCCTCTCTCCGGCTGCAAAAGCTCTCTCTCTCTAACTGTTTTTTTTCCCTTCTTAACTATGTTATCACAGAGGCGCTGACTGGCTTGGCCTTGGCCAGCGGCGGGTCCGTCTTGCAGCCGGCTGGCATTGGCTCTGTCAGACACAGGGGGAGCTTCTAGCAGCTTCTCACAGAAGCCACCCCTGTAGCCCTGCCCCGCTACCAAAACCTTGCCATGCAAACCCAACACACTGATGAATTCCAGTGATGTTTATGTAACGTCAAAATGCCTTGGTCTCAACTCTCTTACTAAAACTCAAGTGAAATATAAAGGGGGTATCAATGATCTTCCTGGCAGAATCCATTTCAAGTCTACTTGAAGTAGTAAGTCATAAGACCAGCTACAGCTCATCTGCAACTTGCAGATTTCACTCCCCTAAATATTGCTTTAAAAACTAATGGCAGACTTTAAGGCCAGTGTTGGATTATGTTTCCCCAGATTGTGTTTGTGAAGTGTCACATAATACCTGCTGTATTGCACTGGGACCCTGTTTTAAGACAAACAAGCAGTCTGTAAAGCACTCAGAAATAATGAAAAAACTTCTTCACGGGCTGTGTACAAAAAGCAAGAGCCTGCAGATTGTGTTTGGGACCACCTGCTTTTGAAGAACTAACTTTGAGGGTAACTCAACTTCACTTATAACTTAAAAGCCAGCTAAAGTGTTCAGAACACCTGGATTCCACCAGATGGTCCTCTTGAAAACACCTTTTTTTTCCCTAGGGTTATTTCAAAATTATTGCTGTGACAGTTGTGCAGACCACTCTGTTTTCAAGATGGGTTTTATATTTGTTTCCCAAAACCTCAAAGAATCCTTTCAATACTTGACCAATAATAAACTGTTTAGTTAATTTGATAGCTGATGTAAATTCGGGTTGGTTTAGTTTTGGGTTTGTTTGGGTTTTGGGTTTTGTTGTGGTTTCTTTTTATTTGGGTGTTCTGGGGAGGATTGGGGGTTTTGGTTTTTTTTTTTTTTGTGTAAGAAAGTTACTCTTTGTAATAATAACCTCTTACAGGTGTGTAGAGGACTGAATGGAAGCTTAGAAGATTTGTTATAAATGTTAATGCTGGTTCTGTAAACTTACAATCAAACGGCTATACAACACCGTATTTTTTGAAAACGCAACTATTATATTGGGTTAGTTGATGCTGACAATTGACCTAGTTATAATTTCCCATACTCCCAGTGTCTGCCTTACTCTCTTCTATTAATATTCATTAGTATTGTTCCATTTGTGTTTATTTCAGTAGAATACATGGAACAGAACTAAGAACGCTTCTTTTGTCTTGTGGCTGAAACTGGCTCTTTCACCATGATAAAAACTTTGTCATAGAGCTGTTTTTGTATTTGGTTTGAGATTACATAATTAGATTACACATTAAAATCCCTTGGGTGTCACAAGTAACGAGCTGTCTGTAGAGCTGTTCATAACATTCCTTCAAAAATCTATTTCCCTCTTGTTTCAAGATTTCTTTCCTTTTGAAGTTAAGAGCACAAAATGCGAATGGTCAATTGTAAATTACAGTAGGCTGAGTTCTACTTCATTGTAGATTTCATCTAAATGTTTACTAAATTAGAGCAGATGCCTAACCAAAGGATTAGGCTTCACTCTTTCCAGATAAAAAATAGATTTAAGAGATTATATCTAGCATCCATTTAATTTAAAAAGCACCTTTGATGCTAGACAGCTGTTTTGTTTAGTTCAAAGTGGAGGAGATTCCAAGGTGCTGGCCTGTTTTCAGTGTGTCATAGTAGATGCTTAATCGAAGAGTAGATATGCAAGAGCATCGGTCGTTCCTGTGTTACTTGACGTGCAGCGGGAGGGAATGAGTATTTGCAGTGCTTTGCTTTTCTTTCAATGTTCCTTTTTCTGCCTCTTCTTTTAGTGGACTTGTGTCTATGAATTCCAGGAAGGAGCCCCTGTGCGCCCTGTCTCGCCTCGTTGTTCCCTGCGATTGACTCATTGCATTGAAGAAGCCAACGTGGGCCGGGGTTACATCAAAGAACTTTGTTTCAGTCCCGATGGCCGGATGATTTCATCCCCGCATGGCTTTGGGATCCGCTTGTTGGGGTTTGATGCATACTGCAGCGAACTTGTTGACTGTTTGCCCAAAGAAGCCAGTCCCCTGAAAGAAATCCGTTCCCTCTACTCTCACAATGATGTGGTACTGACAACCAAGTTTTCTCCAACACACTGTCAGATTGCCTCGGGGTGCCTTAGTGGACGTGTTTCTCTGTATCAGCCAAAGTTCTAGGCACATCTTGCATCAACAGGACCTTCAGATGTTTGTGGTTTTTACTTCAGTTCAGTTGAAGTGCATTCTTTCTGAAATACCTAAATCCAGATAAGGTCATAGTTACTATGATCCATGAACACAACAGGGGAACGAGCACTGTATGCGTTCCTCATACTGCATCCGCAAGTCCGCTTCTGTGTGCTGTTTTCAGCCTTCCAAGCAGACCTCTGATCCTGCTGATCCTGTGCCATTGAGTCATTGTTCTGGTTTGTTTGTACCATGATACTTGTTGATAATTTCCTTCAGTGCAACTTGAAGTGGGCTGTTTGAAACAAATGTAGAGGGGGCAAGGGTATCAGTTCAGCCAAAACTTGCCCAGGCTCCCCAGGTACGGCACCCCCTTGTTCCAAAGGAGCTGGACTTCGTCACATATACTTTGTTGGCCTTTTCTGTTGCTGAAATTACTATATGGTGATTATTAGATAATGAGCTGCTTTTCTCCGTAACTAACACAATTAGTTACTGCCACAAAAAGAAAAAATTTTGTTTGCATTTATGTATTAATTTGATTGTTGGTGATTGGCTAGAAAAATGAGTCAACTTTCTGTAATGTTTTGCTGCAGTTAAAACATTTGGTTTTCTGTGATTGTATATATTGTGTTTATTGCCAGAAGTAAGAGGTTCTGGATGGAGATGTAGCTGCATTCTTCCCCTCAGAGAATTTAGTAGGAAAATACTGGGGCAGGGAAGCAGGGGTTGAATGGGTGAAGACCCTGCCCTGTAACCACTGCAGACAAACTGGAAGTTTCGTAGAACGGAGGTGTCCTTGGTCAGCCTGTTTTGGGGAACTTTAACTCCTCGGCTGCCATGGTTTCTGTTGTAGGGAGTTTTCCACATCAGTAACATAAACCTTCATCCCATGTGTGAAACTTAACACTGCAGAATTTTCTGCTGATGTTAAGCCTATGTCCCTCCTACTGTTCTTCCACACCTCACCTGCACCGTTGCTGTGAGAGGAACTTGTCTAGGATGTGTTCGTAGTATCATCAGATAAGCCTTTCTTCACATGTACTGCCAGTTTGGGAACAGACTAAGAGCATGCCTGTCTACAGTAAGATCTATTTGGATTTAGCCAGGCTTATTGTAAGATGTGAAAAATGTTAATGTTCACTATTAAATCACATATTAAGTATGAATGCCAAGTTTTAGCCCTCAAGTTACTATAGCTAACCTTGTAAACGCACTGTTATTTCAGTCTTGGATGTCCATATCAGTTAATAATATTCTCATCATTTTTAGTGTTTCACTAAGGTTTTGCTGACCAATCACACAATCAATTCAGCAGGCAACTTTTCCTAAAAAAGGACTGTCGTATGTTGGTGTTCAGATTCACTAACTCCAGCTCGACAGAGCATGCTTTTTAAAAGTTGAGTCTTACAAAGCCTTTTGCAAAATATGTGTTTGTGGGAAAAAGAGGACATCTATGAAGATGAGATAGCTGAACATACATAAGACTGACAATCCTCTTGTAGTTTTGAATTTGTGTAGGTAGCATTCTCTGGTTATTGGCAGAGAAGTCATTGAAACTTAAGGCTCTTCTGCATTATGGGGAAAAAAAATATCTTAAATTTCCTCTGTTGGATAATTTCTTTGGTAATACAAAGCTTTCAATATTGGGTATTTGGTAATCTGAGAACTAGTTAATTACTCCTGCCTTGGGTTTTCATCATCTCTAGCAACTGGCTGCTAAAGGACTACATTCAAGTAGCTGACAGACTTCCTACTGTTTGGTAAAAGTCCTAAACTTTCTATTCTCATGGGTCTTCAACATAATTATTTGGTGATAGTGCCTCAGTAGAGTCTCCTCAGCTGGAGAAAGAAGATTTTTTTTTTTAAGTAAATATACACCGTTAACTTAAAATGCGTAAGTGTCCATAGTCTTCTCAGATAGCAACTCATAGTTTGAAGTGTTCCATAGCACATCTTCTGAGCAGTTCCATTGTTGTTGAAACTATTGTCCTGAACTCGAAAGTAGACTGATGAAATCGTAAATGAAGAGAGATGCCCTATTTTCTAAAACACTGACTCTTAACTTCAAACACTTTTGAATGCTTTTGGAACCGTGTGCAAGGAACACAATGCATAAAAAAGGTATTTTTTCACTTTAATTGGCCAAGCCATGAAAAATGGTGCCTGGTGCCTGAATGGATAAAATATGCAAGTGTATCTGAGACCAGTTGCATACATCACTGCCATTTGCATCCAGCTCCTTTTGCGGGAGTGTTACAGCCTGTGAACCCGAGCTTACATCTGGGAGAGGTTGGATTTGTTGGTTTTTTTAGAAGCAGATAAGTTCCTTCGTCTGTGACTTAAAGCAGTAGAAGTGTGCAGAGAACTTGAGGACAGTTGTGGAATACAAGATTTTTATGCAAAATAGGAGCTAAGCTGCAAGAGTGTTTGATTGGCCAAGCTGTTTGGGAAAAAAACCAAAAAAAACCCCAGTAGCAGTGTGTGGCAAAACTTGTGTGTGGATACTCTGTTCTTGACATTAGTCCAGTGGAAGTGCTAAGCTTCCTGTTCCTGAAGTATTTTGAAACAGAATGAAGTATGACTTACGAACACTTGCATTTCTCTGTCCTCCCCTGCATTGAAAGTTGTGGCCTGTTAGTAATTAAGGAACAGGTTCTCCTCCTGTCCCCACACTGCACCATGATGGCTTTTCCCCTAAGCACTCGCTCTCCCCACATCTAGGCTGCTGTTTTCTCATTTAATATTTATTACTAAACATCATTAAAGGGACTACAGGTAACATTTTGAAGAAATCTTAAATACTGTTGTTACAGGCTTGAACCATGTTTGTTTTGGAGGCAAAGCAGCACCCATGAAATCAAAACAGTTCTTGGGTCTGTTTGTTTTCGTAGCTGGTCTTGGTTTTTCCTATCAGAAATTCCCTGAACTGGTAGATTGCTTACGAGTTTAATTCTATGCCTGTTAATATGCACTGAGTGTTACTTTTTAAATTCTACCTCAAGATATGCTGGTTTTTACAAGAGTATTGTGCTGAAACATTGGACACAACTTTTCTGTCTAAAGAACTGTTACTCCAAAGCGACACGTGTCATTACATGTAGGTGCACAGCACCAAGAGTGGTGGGTTGACCAGCCCTGCCCAGCTCTGGAAACCAGGACCACTGGGGTGTTGTAGGACTGATGCTAAAAGTTGACCTGGTTAAGGGGTTTCATGATACGTTGATGCTTTTGTAGCATGTCCTGCAGATGCATATTAAGATGGATGCTGTCCATGTATGCTGTAGAAATGTTACAGGTTCTTCTGATTACATTTGTAATAAGTTTGAATTAGAGTAAGTAGGTAGTCTTAAATTTTGATCATTTGACTACTCCTTTTCAACAATACTTGGAATTTTTCAATGAAAGTTAATCTATTTTACCAATGAAGTTCACGTAACTTATTGAAACACTATTCAGTAGTTTATAACTGATATGCCTTGCAGTTGCATCTTGGTGGAAGGAGTGATTTTCAGTTGTCTTTCTGAATAGTATTACCTTGCCTTATTGAGTTAATGAAGTAATTTGTTGGTGAGCTTTGGATTATTTCTAGATAGTATAAAAAGAAGAAAAAAAAAGGTTTATCTTACTGTTATGTTTCAAAAGATAATGAATTCTTAACCTTCCAGAGCTATATAAAACTGTCTGAAATAAATACAAGAAAATGTTTCAAATGGTAGATGAAAGACTGCACTAACAGCAAAGTATGGTAGTGGTTCATACCAGAGGTTTCTTTAAACTGGTTTACTTTTGACCACTCAAGTGTTACATCATTTGATAAATTTTACAGTATTTCTACTGAAGATAGAACTCTGTTTGATTCTAAAGCATGCAGTATGTTTTTAAACGCATGGTTTCGTATTCATTAACTTCTGTAGTTAAAGAATTCTTCCATTCACAGCATGGCTGATCAGCAGAAGCAGATAAACTGCATAATTAAGATCTCTATAGGAATGTCAACATATAGCAAAAACCAAACTAGTGTTTGAAGCTAGTGATCCTTTTGTAGTAGTCCAGTGACTGTATGTTGTGGGAGTAAATGCATTTTCTGAGTATTCCATTGGAGGTCAGTCTTTAAATCACTGCAGCACTCTTAAGACATTTGTGGGGAGGGGGAGAAAAACTGTTAATGGGACTATACAATGACATGTATATGTACTTTCTCTGTGTGTGTGTGGGTGTGTATTCCAATATACATACAGCCATGGGGCATCAGTCCACTCGTCAAACATGGGTAGTTCAGGGAAAAATGTAACCTCCAAACAGAACTATTGGGGATAGGAAGAAAAGCACAGTGATGGCAGACACACACGTTTGCACTCTTGGAGTCTTGGTGAGGACAGTTTGATTGCCTACTACCAGAATTAGAATGTAAAGATCAGGTTTTTCTGGGAGCTTGGGGGGGGAGGGGGTGTGTGAGTTGGTTGATTTTGGTGGAGGGTTTTTTGTTTGGTGGGTTTTTTTGTTGTTGCTTTTTTGGTTTTAGTTGTGGGGTTTTTTTTAATTTGGTTAACAGTGATGTAGAGAAGGTCCTGATACCATAAAATGTGGGTCTGTTGCTCTAAAAAATGTGAACTCTTAGAAAAAAAGAAACACACTTGCCAAATGAAAGCTTTTTAAAAAATCTAGTTTACAAGATTCTAAAAAGTTGGAGTAAAAGGAAAGAGTCAACAGCCTATACTATTTTTATCCTGCAGGAAAAAAACTTCTCATTTCCTGATCTGAGGCAAAGGTGCATTTTCTTAAGCACTAAGTATCTTCAGTTAAGTATAAGGTTTTTAACACAATAACAAATTGTGCATGTAGAATATTTTGAAATACCTGAGATTTCATAGTAAAAATTGTAGCCTTTTAATACAGTATAGAAAGTATCAGAACTGCTCTGAAAATATTGTACTTACAGCCGTACAGTAACTTACTATTGTGGACAGTTTCTCTTGCTTGCATAATAAATTAAACATTTAATAATTCAATGAATTAAAAATCTATCTTAATGGATTTATCTTACACTGAGCTCTGTTCTGTAATGCTCACTGGCTGTTGCCTACTCCCTACAACTAATAGGAAAATAACCTCTGTGCACAGGTCTCTTTCCCTCCACCAGTTCCTTTGCTAACGTTTACTGTCAAGCATGCTTGTGAGAACAACTCACTCATGAAGCCTAGAAAGCAGGACATATGTTGGGGCTGGCATGGCAATTACAACCTAAGTGTAATTAACGATTCTGTTGCGTGAGAAAGTACCTGCGGGGTAAAGAGCTCCTTTTGTTCAGACAGCAACACCTTGAAGGCAGCATTGCTGTTGTAAAATTTTGCTGAAGAAGTCTTGCAGGGGTGAGCAGGCAACTGTCTGCCCACAGGAAACAGCCTGAAAACTACCCTGCCTGCTCTGCCCTGGATAGCTGTCTCCAAGGCAGAGTCATGGGTTGCCTGGGTCGAGTAACACTCTGCCCTGTTACACTTCCACTTGCAAAGGTTTGGGCTCCAGTGAAGCAACTAGGCACAGTGAAAAAACAGCGTTGCACAAAACTGAATTCTGTCTCAGCATCACCTGAGGAGCAGATCAGTGTCACAGTGTCATGCAGGACTAATGGGGCACAAGGGGCACTGCACGCTCAGGGCATGTTGTGCATGTCACTTGGTCACCTGCTGTTTCCTGTAAATGAGGCCTCAACACATGCAAGAGCAACATCTGGGTTTAAATCAGAATGTGGATTTGAGTTGGGGCAAAAGACTACAAGCTAAGCAGATGTAGCCCTGGCTTTGCTATAAAGGTGGTAATAGTAAGCTGCTGATGCGCTTCTCAAGGTTATGTGTCACAGACCCAGCAGTAGTGCTTTCCCATCACATGGTCCTGAAAAATGAGTCAAAATTTTACTCTGAACCCCTTATTCATACAACAGTCCTGTTTGATGCAGACCACCACAGCAGGCAGTGGTACACAGTCTGTACCCTGCCTAACATAATACACTATATTGTTTACCTGCCCTGACAGTGCATAAATGCTGTTTGGGCTTGACAGCGCTTGTCTTGCTTTCTCTTGCACCCTTATTATACACTGCATAATAAATGAGGGGAAAGCTGTCTCTGTACTTGTTAAGAGATAGGATGGCATTAGTTTCTCTTAGAAAAAAAACCTAAGTGGACTATCGCAGTCCAACTGACTTGTGACGTTTATTTCTCATAGCTGTTATTGGAGCCTCTCGCCTTTTCTAGCCACACTGTCAATTCAGAACTGCTGAGAGCTGTTGCCTTCATATTAGTTTATTTTCTGATGCAAAAGCCTGTGTTTCCCCCCCCCCCCCCAAGCACTAAGAATTGGTCAAACTTGACTACCTGATTAGCATAAAATAGGTATACAAGGTCTTTGGAATAGTAATATGCCTCAAAGGGACAGAGCAGTATTTTGCAATATTGCCCTCCTTTGCTGAAAGTAGTTATTACCCAACATCTAGCTCTGTAAGTCTTTGCTATGAGTCCCAGCTGCATGTTTTTAGAGAAAGCAGCAACTTCAGCCTGGCCCCTCTAGCTATGCAGACCATGTCCTGGTTTAGTTCCCCTTGCACCTGTAGCAAGGCAGCAATGAGACAAGGCAACAAATGATTGGGGATCCCACTCCTGAGGTGTCCCATGGAGAAGGGTGCTAACCACTAGGGAGAACCAAGGCCAAGTCTCCTTCACGCTACCTGCAGTAACCATGCCCCACAACACATAGGAACTGCTAGCTAGGCTTGAAGAGCTACTCTTTCCTGATCCTTGCCAAGTATCACTTGTATTCCTACATTGCAGCTGTATTAAGTATGGAGTTGAGGCACCTTGGTAATAGTCAGTTTGTTAAGACTGGAAATAATCTTGAAACTCACCTGAACAGAGTTGTTCTCATGTTAGCTGAAGCATCACAACTCCTTCTATGCTTTCTTCCCAGACTGACAACAGATCCTGTTCAGTAAGCTACATATTCCATCTCGGTAACTTGTGTGCCAAAATTACTAGACCCCTCTCTTCACTGATTTTCTGTCCTCTTACCCTTAAAGGATCTGTAATTTGTCAGGCATACAATTCCTTCTGTTGAGTTACCAAGCTGTTGGTGGTTATAAAGCAAAGCAGATACTTTAGCACAGGTCTGCCGTGATGGACCTGCAGTGCACTCCACCTAACTGTGCCACATAAGCAGAGACAGCAACAGACCAGGACTATACTTTTTTTCTTTTTGATACTGTAATGCCAACATCCAATTAGTGGCAGGCTTATGTTAAACTCTTACCCTCAATGCTTCATATTTCCCAACATTCAAGAAGTATATATTATCTTCCATGGACAAAGAGGATGCAATTTTTTTTTTTAATTCCATCAAGGAGTGATTACAAAAAAACAGTACACTGGGAAAAAATCAGATTCTGCCAGTAACAAACATTCAGTAAACATTTTATTTAAATGCAGATAATCACAACATCTGGATACAAGAATGCTCATTTGTGCCTGGCCATTTTTGACTGTGAAGCTAGGGACTGTATTATAACACGCTGATTAGAATCAGTATTTGGGGACAGTTTGGCAAATGGAAAACTCAAAGTAACAGCCACTCCAAAACTTGTGAAAATTTGGACCACTTTCTGAAAGCGTTCTTGCCCCTCATCATCCAAAATATTTTTTTTTTAATATATCGTTTCATAAAATAAAGTCCCCCACAAGAATCAAATGCTTTTTGTTAATACCCTCACCTGGTTTATGGTCATGCTTGCTCTTCTGTCCCTTTCTCTAAGGTCTGAAGTCTTACATCTCTCAACTCCCAAGTCTGTAAGATACACAACACTTCATATTTCTCTAAGGCTTTTTCAACAGTCACCTACAGAAGTTCTTAAACACGTCTCCAAATGCTGTATCTTTCCCTAGCTGCTTGTCTTTGGCTGTCATTTCTGCTACCCTTACAGACCTCCACTGAAGTGGGTAATACCCAGAAACCTCCTCTGGTCAGTGCTTCTGTACAAATCTGTCTTACAGAACTGTTAAGACTACACATCAGCTAGGCAGAACTCCAAGTTTCAGGTAAAAGTATCTTGTTGTGATTCATTATTCCACAGCCCAAATGAAAGAGAAGTAATTTGCAAAAGACAAGATACCTCAGTACATAAGAACTGCGTGAACTATTTTCACAACTGCAGGAAGCTGAACTATTTCATGAGCATTACAGAAAGGGCCATCTTCTTTCTCGCTGTATAGCTGTAAGCAACAGAAAAAGCAGCAATGCAAAAAAAAAAAAAAAAAGCGGAACAAACTCCATGTTTACAAGTAGAAGGTTTTTTAACAAGGAAGGACACTTTAAAGCTTTAGTAATCTGCTGTTTCATTCCTTCCATTTCCCTTTTTCACATGAAGGCACACATGTACATATACACACACAGAGATCCCACTTTGAACTGGAGTCAGCTTACACTGAAGTTAAGCATTCAGAAACCACTCTTACGCTGCTGAATGAAATGTTCATCTTAAAGCCAAGCATAAAAATGGCTGGCAGAAAAGTTTGAGCAGGCTTAGTTTAAGCTTGAACTTCAGTCATCCTCATCTGGATCTTACCCTTTAGCTTTAAACAATAAGGAGTACTTAGGACCCTCAAACATTTGAAAATGCAGTTTTTAAATCAAGATTTTGCAGTTTATCAGGCAAGGGAACAAATTTTCATCAGTCCCTCCTTGATTTTAATGTTCTACAATGTGGACAGTGGAGCACATTCCATCATGGAGCGTTAAGAAATTTTGGGAGTGATACAGAATAAGCTGCTGGACTAATATAAGTTTTTTTTTGTTTGTTTGTTTTTTAACCTTGTATTTGTCTAGTAGCTCCATTATGGGTAAACTCACCTGCCAGCAATAAATACATTAAAAAGTTCATCTTAATTGCACCAAGGTTTAGATGCATCACCATTCACCCCATAAATATTGAAGGCCAAGACTAATTACCTTTCATGCTACGCAGGCACTGTTCCCTGGGATTAAGTGACATCATATGTACCAATACCCAAATGAACAGAAGAGCCGAAGGAAGACAGTGGTTTTCACAACAGCTTTAGCAAGAATTCGTAGGTTGCATTGATTATCCCCCAGGACAGCACAGAACGATGGTAATTCAGATGGGCTCCTCTGAAAAGGTGGATCAGTTTTCTATCACGTTCCAGCCAGATCTTCACAAAGACTTTCGAGAAGGACTGAAATTCACCACCAATTTGAGCTTGCATGCGAGTTTTTACAACATTCACTGGGAAAAACAAGAATCCCAGCATTGCACCCAACAGCCCTCCACAGATAAAGTCATTGACCAAATGAGCGCTGTAAGAAGTTGCTTCAGGCAGACACTGTTTGATAGGTCCCCGTAGACCAAAGAAGAGTGCATTACTGGGCCCATTTCGGAGCAGAATAGGCACCAATCCCCGATAGTATTCTCTCATCCCATAGACTTTCAGTACCTTGAAAGCTTGGTAAGTGTTTGTAAATTTATCGTGGTGTTTGTAGTCCTGAAGCAAAGTCTGAACTCGCTCAAAAGGTGTAAGAATAGCTTCCGTGGTCCCTGCAAGCACTGCTGCCATGCTGCGAGTGAGGAGTTCAGGAGCACTTGTGTGGCTATGGAGGAGGGAGGAGAAATCTTCATACAAGCCAAACATTAGAGCCAGTGTTGTTGTTTTCTGCATTAATGGAGGAAGGATGCCACGATAGAGATTTCGAATTCCGTCCTTCTGCAGCTGATGTACTGCATCCTTTGTTTTCAAACCATACAACTGCTGTCGAAAGAGGACCTTCTGGATGGGAAAAGTGACTGCTATATTTGTGAAGGCTGCACAGTAGCCACAAAGATAATGTTTACCAGAGGTAGCTGTTATGTCATTGCTTAAATATTCCTTTGAGTTCTTCGAGGCAGAACCTTCTGAATCCATCATACTGTTTTTCTTATTGTAGTATATCTCAGTTCTCCTTCCCTATATCAAAAAAGAAAAGAATGAACATAAGCAGAGCTGCAGGTGATGCTGTAGCTTTTTTCCACACTACTGGATAATTCAACCAGCACCTGGAATCTTACATCCAAGGAAAGCCCATAAAATTTAAAGGAGAAAAGTGACAAATGCCAAATGTGACGTATGCTGCACTGTTTTCTACTCAAGTCTCAGAGACCTGAAAAAATGGCAGTTTTTCCTTTCTGTACACTTTCAAATTAAAATAGAAATAAATTGGGAAGGAAAGTGAGATATGAACTCAAGTGCTATACTACAGCTGACAAGAAGAAGCTTACACATTAGATTTCCCCATTCACTGTGCCAAGGAATTCAAACAGTGAAAAGTCTACTCTCACACTAATAAAATACGCATCACCAGGATGGTGGTGGTGGGGACAGAAGAGAGTCTAAGAAAAAAAGAAATAAAAAATTAAATAAAATACATGCAGTAGCATTACAAATTCTGATCATTCCACTCTGCCTTTCCCTGTGGCAGAAAACAACAGATAGTTTAAATAACAATTTGTCATGGTTTAACTCAGCCAGCAACTAACAGCTACTCACTCGCTCTCCCACCTCTGCCCTGGTGGGATGGCAGGGAGGAGAACCAGAAGGGTAAAAGTGAGAAAGAAACTCATGGGTTGAGTTAAAGATAGTTTAGCAATTAAAAATAAATAATTTTTTTAAAAAATTGTAACGGGGGGGGGAACCAGAGAGAGGAAAATAAAACCCAAGAAAAGCAAGTGATTGAAATGAAAACAATTACTTACTACCAACTGACCAGTGCCCAGCTAGTCCCTGAGCAGCAGTGCCCCCTCCCCCCACAAGCTGCCCCCCAGTTTTATTGCTGAGCACAAGGCCATATGGTCTGGAATATCCCTCTGGTCACTGAGGTCAGCTGTCCCAGCTGTGTCCCCTCCCAACTCCTTGTGCACCCCCAGCCTGCTTGCTGGTGGGGGGTGTGAGGAGTAGAAAAACCCTCAACTCTGTATAAGCACCACTCAGCAGTAACTAACACATCCCTGTGTTACCTACACTGTTTCCAGCACTAATCCAAAACATAGCCCCATAGAAACTTCTATGAAGAAAATTAACTCTATCCCAGCTAAAGCTAGTACACAATTGTAATCACAGACTTAAAGTGAACTACAAGAAGACTTCTAACAGAGTTTTGAAAATTTCTGGAAGTTCCAGATAATCAATCTGCAGCCTCATCTGCAGAGAAAGACAGCATCTTGAACCCACATTTGATTTTCACGTTCGGTCAAGAAGTTTAAGACCTTGAGCTTGGCTAGATCTGAGGTCCTGAAGGGCACATAAACAGAAACAGTTCTACAATAAAGCAGAGAAGTACTGAAGTAATCATTACCAGGCAACGCTTGTTTCTCATTTAAAATAGGATTACTTATTCAACAGTTATAAAAAGCTGGTTTTGCAGCTGATCGGAAAACTAATTTCCATTACAGCACAGCTTGAGTTAAGTCAGTAACAATCAAGTGAGGCTGCTGGTGGTTTGTGAACTTCAGATACTCTCCCTTACTGGCAACATGCATGAGATTTTCATGACTTCAAAATGGTATTTGGGGCTAAAAGCCCTGCTCCACATGAGGAACTGTTTCTCAAGGTGCAGTCACTACAATCTGTTATGTGAAGGACACCCGGCAGAGGCTCTACAGAAACAACCTGGATTGCTCAAAGCAACCTGATGGAATATTTTGACCAAGCACACAATTTATCTTTTAAAACAAAACACGTATATATCTGGATTGGCTTTTCTCCTAGTTACACTCTATGGAAGCCTTTAAGGTCTGGCAAGTGAAAATGCCATCTAAGTAATTTACCAAGATGAAGTGTTTCTGTCAATATGAGAAGTAACAGGGGATTCTTATTAGATGGTTCATACACCACTTCATATATGGACCAGTTTAGAATATTATTCAGGTTACTGTAGTTCTACTTGCATATACTAAAGAAGCCATGTTTGCAGATGTGCTAGTCTTAGACAGGGAACAGTGGTTCATGCTAATTGAACTAACACAACGTGGAAGAGTCTCACCAGAGACAACACCGTTAGGGAGACGATTCAAAAGGCCTTTGACAACTAGTCATTTACATGTGTGGCAGCAGCCTGCAGCCAAAAGGTATTTTTCCCTCAAAAGAAACTCGTAATAAATAAAAAAAAGAGAGACCTTTAGTTTAGTTTCAGAAGCTACACGCTCCTTTTGGTGTAACCACTGGATCTGTCCAGTAGGGAAGTTTTGAAGGCTGCAGCGACCCTCACGTAAAGAAGTCATCATACTTCTGAGTTGGGAACTTGCAAGAGCCAGGGACAGTAACTCCTCCCAGAAGTATTTATGACAGAACCCTTGCTTTCCCACATAATTTTTAAGGCCTGTGCCACCAACAAGTACTAGAGCACAGGAGCCACCTCCTTAGCATTTAACATAAAAGAAACAGCTCTCAAAAAAGAGCACAAGTTTTGGATCAATGGCATTTTCTATACATACAAGCCCCTGAAGCTGCTGCGGCATCCCATTTACACACAGAAGTTCCCTTCAATCCAAGAGCCAATTTCAGAGCGCTCTCAGCAAGGGGGCACACGATGTCAAAAAGGATCGCGTGTTCCTTGATCCAAGGTCTGTACATCAAGTGCCTGCCACTGTCACCATCTCGTGGTAAGCACACCAAGTGCTTATAAAGAAGGATTTCAACCCATTTACCTGCCTAAATGACCACGGCCTTCAAAATGCTGGCACGCGACCCACTAGGTCAGAAAAACACAAGAGAAAGAATAAAGAAAAGGACATTTGTTATCTGATACTGCATTAGAACTCTGTATTTGTAATACTGGTAAGAGATGACAGAGCTTCTCATCATCCCGGCTGCTGTGGAATGAACATGGTACCTAGCAAGTCCTGCTGGCCCAATCACAGTTCATGATTACTCTGGGAACTGAACGCTCATTCAATCAGTAAATTAGAGGAATACTACAAAGTCACCCTCTTTTACCATCAACTATGACAAGTGTTCACCCTAAACAATGAGCCAAACCCTGAAGACACACAGCTGCGTCAGCGAACACGGAAGACTTACGGATTTGTTCATTTGCTTCTCCAGCCGACCACCCAACGCTATAACGTATGCCAGATTACAGCTCGGGGCTCACCAGCCCGTGGCTCCTGGCCACGGCCACCGCCACCCCACTGGAAGCACGGAGCACTTCCCGAAGCGCGCAGCACGCTTCCCCACTCACTGCATTCCCGGCGCGGGGCTTCCCGCGGTGCAGCTGCCCGGGCAAACCCGCCGGTCCGCTGCCGCTGAGGAGACCTCAGAGCTCCCGACAGCGCTGACGGAGCCGCCCGGCCGCGGCGCCGGTGTGCCGGGGACGCTCGGGAGCGATCGCAGCCGCTCCGGGGCACGGCACCAGGCGACCTGAAAGCAAACAGGCAAGCACGAGTCAGGAACGCGGCAAAGGCGCAAACGTGGAGGCCGCGCCGGGGCGGCAGGAGACAACACCCGCCCGTCCCGCGCGGGCGGCGGAGCGGCCAGCGGCGCGGCGCCCTCCCGGGGCCGGGGCCTGGAGCGCTGCCCCGATCCCCGGCGGCGCTCGGCCCCAGCAGGCGGCCGGGAGCCCGTGGGCCGGGCTCGCCCTCAAGGTCAGGCCGGCGGCGGGGCGCGAGGCGGCGGCTGCAGCCCGCTCCCGGCGGAACCGCGCGCGCTCGCCCGCCCCGGCGCGCCTGCGCGGCCGCCGAGCCGAGCCGAGTCCCGCCGAGCCGGGCCCCGCGGGGCCCCGCCGAGCAGAGTCGGGCCTGGCGAGCCGAGCCGAGCCGAGCCGAGCCGGGCCGGGGCGCGAGCCCCGCCTCGAGACGCACCTGCGGCTGTTGCCATGGCGGCGGCGGGGCGGGAGGGGACGGTGGCCTCCGCCGGCGGCCTGGCCTCGCGGCCTCCACCGTGCGCGCGCCGGCGCCTGACGCAGCCGCGCCCCCTGACGCAAGGGGCGACGCTGCGGAGGGCGCAAGGGGAGAGCGAAGAAACCCCGCGTACCTCCCCTTCACGTGACCCCGGGGAAGGGCGGTGGCGGCACTGCCCCTTCCCCGCCTCAGCCAGTCAGGCAGTGGCCCCACCCCGCCCCCAGCCCCGCCCCCGGCGTGCCGCGCGGGTGCGGCCCGTGGCGCAGCGGGCCCCGCGGGGGAGGGGCGGGGCGGAGCGGAGCGGAGGTGAGCGCCGGGCGCGGGGGCGGCGGGACGGGCAGCTTGCGGGTGCGGGGTCTCGAACGGCGGCAGCGCAGGCTGCGGGCTCTGCTGCGGCGCTGGAGCGCCGCCTCCCGCCGGCGCTGCCCGGTGTCTCGGCGTCCGCGCCGGGAAAAAACTGCAGCGTCTCGTGTTGGTCCGCGCCCCTCGTGTCCCCCGTGCCCCGCCGCAGGGGGTGGGAGCGCCGGGCGAGGCCCTCCCGCGCAGCTCCCTCTCCTCGCTGGGCAGGGCGCTGGGCCGCAGCCCAGCCCGGGAGCGCGCCCGGGCAGCCCCGTGCGAGCCCTGAGCGCCGCCAGGTCCGGCAGGGCAGGGGGCGGCGGGGCCGGGCTCTTCCGGCAGCTCCGGCGGGGACAGCGGGAGCACCTCTGCCGCTCTGGGCAGAGCCCCCTCACGCTGCGGGAACCCCGGAGCTCTCGGGGAGAAGCTGCCGTGCGCGGCGGGTGGGCGTCCACCGCCGGCGGGAGGTTCGGCAGAACTTCTACCTCGATTTCTTCTTCCTCCAGTTTCCCGGCTGCCCGTACTGCCCCGTCCGTAAGGACGCGAGAAGCTAATTTAGGATCGAGTACCGGGTGTCTCGGAGGGGTGGTCCTGAGCATGGTCCTCATGCCAGCATGCATGCGTGAAAGAAGAAGGGAGCCGGGTTCCCGATTGCTCTTAACAGCATGGTATGTGAGATGAACTCTGGCATGAGAGGGTAACCACAGTCGTCCCTTGAGCACATTTCCAGGTGCGTGAGTGGGCATGAGCTGGCAGCGGTGGGGATAGGTAGGAGCAAAGCCAGAACTGCCCCGTGCAGGATCAGAGCCGCTGCTGCCAGCAAAGGCAGTCCTGGGCGCTCGGCTGACCTGAGGCTACCCGGTGGACATGCACGTTATCTTGTGTTTGTAGTGCTCCTACTGCACTGGAGCACTGATCTCTGGCTGCAGTGTGCTGGGTAACAGGCGCAAAACGGGCTGCTTCAGCGGGAGTGCTGATGGATGGTGGAGCTCCCTGTTTTGCAGTATTGTTTTTTCTGGTCACTGATAATAACACTGCTACTCTCAAATACCACGTGATAAATTTTGTGAGGTACCTCCCCGTTTAGTGAAGCTGCTTGTCCAGTGCTTTGTGGAGACTGGTGGGAGGTCATCGAGCACATGGGGCATTGGGAGGCTTGCCCACCTCTGCATGCACCAGGTGGAGGGCCAGCGTGGAAAGCAGGGGCTGAAGGCCTGCAGTCAGGAGGGGCATCATGCCATCAGCACCCACTGTTTCTCGGGGCAGGACCTCGGGAATGATGCTGGGCAGGTGGTGGCATGAGCCAGAGCAGAGGTGCTTGCACACCCTCAACAGCAGTGGTCTCATTCTGTGGTGAGATCGGGTGTCTGGGGTCCGTTATGAGCCATGCCTGCTTTGTTGCCAGTGCATTGCCAGCAGTCATGAATGCTTTCTTCTCAATCCCTCTTCTGCGTGGAGGGAGGGTCCTGCTGGTGTCCCTGGGTACTGGCCTGCAGGATGAACTCAGCCTACGGAGAAAGCTTCACACCGTTCCTAACAAGCCCTGTGTCCCAGACAGGACTGTCAGACCAGGGTTGGGAACTGGTAGCCCTCTCTCTCCCACAGTGCAGTCCTGTGAGCCTCTACCACCAGCAGCAGCCAAGCAGGTCCCATGGGCCACACTGTCCCCTTCCCACAGCAGGACCCAGCCAAACTTGCGGCGGCTCTGTGCTGTGTAGCGTGTGCATCAGAGATGCATCCAGCTCTGCACCCGCCCTGCCTTGGCAGCCCCTTGCTCTGCTCCTGGGACCTTGCTTTGTGCTGCCAGCTAGGAGCTGGCAGATGGCTCTCCCAGGGAGGTGGAGGCAGGGGCTGGGGCCCTCCGCTGGCCCCTCAAAAGAGGTCCGTGTGCTGTTGAGCAGTTGCCTGGGCTCTGTCAAGAGACGTGCTCTCCTGGAAGGCTGTGGTCTCAACTTCACCCTTCCCAGCTGCCAGCTGTGATTTGTCCAGAGCTGTGCTGCAATCTGCCACCCCGGCAGCATGTTTCTGCCGCTGCACTCACTGCGTGCAGCCACCTGCTCTTTCTGCCTCTCTGAGTGCAGGGGGAGTCCTGCTGGGGTGGGAGGGCAGAGCCATTGGCTCCCCCCTGTCGCTGCCTTGCCCAGCGATCTTGGTGCAGCACCAGAGGGAAGCATCATGCCTGCTGGGGTGGCTGGTGAGACCTGCTGAGGGCTGGCTGTCTACCAAGGACTGATAGCTTGTGGTGGGAGGAGACTGTGGTAGGGGACACAACAATGCCCTGGCCTGCTGGGAGCAGATGGATGTGCTTGTTCATACCTAGTGAGCAGGATTAAGCAACAAAGTTTAACCACTTGGAAAAAGCAGAGACCTCAGAACAGCTTGTTGGGGTGTTGCTGGCCCATGCGCGGGGCTAGCAGGGGAGGGAGGCAGGCAGGCCTGGGAGCGATGGTGCAGGGAGCATGCCATAGGATGAGTGCTGAACACTGTTTGGTCATAGCTCCTGTCTCTGCCTGTGGTGTGCCGGCCTGCTGCTCTGGGCCTGCTTCTGTACAGCTCTGTCCCCAGAGAGGTGTGCCTGGTGGGGACCTGCATGTCCCTTTTTACATGGGGTCCCTGCCCTGGCTGAGCCTTGCCTTCCCCTCCATGCCCCACAAGCTGTCAGGGCTCATCGCTGACTCTGTGTCCCATCCTTTGCAGGTGCTGATGGAGGTCAGCGGGCTGCCTGTGGAGCTGTGGCAGCTCATCTTGTCCTACCTGTGCCTCCCTGACCTGGGCCGCTGCAGCTTGGTCTGCAGGGCCTGGTATGAGCTCGTCCTCAGCCTGGACAAAACGCGCTGGCGGCAGCTCTGCCTGGGCTGCCTTGAGCACAGACACCCCAACTGGCCCAACCGGCCTGGCGTGGAGCCACAGTCTTGGAGAGAGGCCTTCAAACAGCACTACCTGGCCTCTAAAACCTGGACCAAAAACACACAGGACCCAGAGTCCTCCAACTGCCTCTCCCTCTTCCGGAGGAGGAAGGGCCGGCGCCGGCTCTGCATCGGCGCGGGGGGTGAGTTTGGCAGCCTCCGGGCTGCCCTGGCTGCTGCCAGCTCCTACGACTGTCTGGTGCTGCTGCCTGGTGTGCATGAGGAGCAGGGTGAGGTGCTGCTGAAGGTGCCCGTGGAGGTTGTGGGGCAAGGCAAGCTGGGGGACGTGGCACTGCTGGCGAGCATTGACCAGCACTGCCCCACTGCTCGCCTCTGCAACGTGGTCTTCATGCCGGCCCACTTCACCTCGGTGCTCTACAAGGTGAGGTTCAGCGGAGCGGGGGCAGTGGGAATGGCGAGGCTCATGACTGAGGGGGTTCCCCAGGCTGCGGGCATCTGGAGAGCATGACCAGATGTTTGTGGGACTCCCGGGGACTCGGGGGCTTTGTCCTCTGAATGTCTCTGCTTCATTACAGATTGCCACAAATGCCACACAAATCGCCACTAGCAAGCCTGCCTTTGATTAATAAAGCAAATATGTATATCTCAGGCTATTACAAATTACTATCAGCAACCAATAATACATTTTCAAGCAATAGTATGGCAGCAATCAGTAATCAATTGTATAGCAACAACCAATAACAGCAACAAACAAGTAGGTATATACTATTACAGTTTACAGCAAATTTATCACCGATACAACAGCAGATATGCTTATGACAGATTACTTATATGGATACATAATACAGGTAGCAAGAAAATTAGACAGATTTCATAAGGGGCCAAACCATCTGTCACAGGTGAATTACTAAGAGAGGTCATTGTTGTGGAGTAAACTAAAAGGGTTTTATTAATAGTTAAATGATGATCAAACGATAATTAATTGATGATTGACTAATAATCACATGGTAATCAAATGGTGATTAAGCAATAATTGAATGGTAATGAAGCATTGATTTAACAATGATTGAAATGATGATTTAAATGATAATTCAGATGGCAGTCAAACACTCTAGTACTTACTACTCTTCTAATAATTAAGCTACGGCTGGATATATATATAAAAATGTCACTAGCATACAATATACTTTTAGGCCTAATGTAGAATGTCACATACCTCATTATAGGTATCAGATGCCAGGTAAGAGGTCTCTCAGCCTCAAGGAATACCCTTGAGAGGTGATCCTGCTCAAGGGAGATCCCCACCGTGCAGCCTGCTGCTGTACAGGAGAGCTCAGTGGGCTCGGGGCAGGGGGGGGGCTACAAGTATTTGTAGCATAAAGTGATGGAAGTCCCCCGTTACACCCCCTTTTGGTGTTTGTGCAGGTGCACAGCTGTGGCAGTTTTAGTTTTGTCTAGTCCCAGCTCAGGCTGGCACTGTTAGCTCCTGATAAGACGTGTCCTAGACTCCTTAGACCCTGAGAAAATCTGGCCTGGCACCGTTCTCACAGTTTGCACGACAGAGCTGATTTCAGTCAGGGCTACTTGGCAGTGATGCCTGAACCAAAGCACTGTTCACTCGGTCAGAGTGGGGGCATCCATTACACCATTCCCAGGGGCACCCAACCACCCTAGAGGTGGGAGGGCAAACTGCACCAACCCCAAAACTGGGGCCAAAGGAGGACCAGGGACATAAGAGTTTCACATCCAAAGCGCTCCATGTTACAGTCTGGCGTCAGCTCGGTGTCCCCAGCCAGGGTCCAACATCTTGTAGCAGGTTTGTGTGGAGACTTCAGCCTGTTTAGGTGAGGAAAAGTACGTGCAGGACAGGACGTTCTCAGAGAGAGAGGCTCCATTTTGTATAAAAAATTAAGGCTGTTTTAAGACGACTTAGAAACCACCACTTTGAGTAACCAATAGATGCTGTTAATTTTCATTTTTCACCTCAAACAGGAAGTAGATGATGATATTTTTGTACTTTCAGAGCAATTGTATTTTTCTAGACTATTTCCACTTTTCCAGATGATAAGTTGCCATTACAGTCCCTTGTTTTTTGCACTTGGTGGTGGTATCTCAGGATGTCTCTGGTTTCTCAGTACCCAGCTGCACCTCAGAGACACAGCTGCACTTCTCAAGGATGTTTCCGGGTCCAGTTCCCAGGCTGGCAGGCATTTTTCTTTGTTCAATGATGTTTCCCTTCTCACTAGCCACCTTTGCGATTGCCTAGATGGCAAGGTGTGAGCAACCTGAGAGGCTGGGCGTGCAAGAGGCATCCCTGGGAGCCAGCACTCCCTGTAGTGCAGCCTGTGCCAGCCCCCCTGCCCCAAAAATGGGTTGCTGCTGCTGCTCTGCCCTCAACCTGGGCTGGGAGCCCTTGGCCAGGATGCCCAGGGTCTTCTCTGAACCTAAGCCAGGACACTGGATCACGGGCCCAGCCCTGTTGCCGTGGTCTGCCCTGACAACACTTTGGTCCCCATGGACAGCCGCTGACTGGTCTACAGTGGGATGTGCCCAGTGCAAGTGCTGCACCTGTGGGCTGTGCCTCCAAAAACGAGACCTTCCTCATGGTGAGTCAGCCCATCGTTAGTTATAATTTATGGTTTAATTTCCTTTTCACCTTTTTATTATGTGATGTATTTAACTTAATCAGTCTGAAAGTCCCCAGGAGAAACATAATGCACTGGCATGCAGTGGGAAAACTGAGTCACAAATCTGCTGAGAAAGTCCCTGTTTGTCCACAGCCACGTGCTGGGTTGCTGAAGCGGACATGTGGTGTCTCACTCAGCAATGTCTCCTGTATTTGGCTGGTCAGCATGGCTGCATTTTGCCTTTCAGGCTGTTGCTCTGGTCTCTGTGCACAGCAGGGTGATGGCACTGCCCACCCTGCAGCTGCTGTCGGTGGAACGGGACTAATTGCCCTAGCTCACCTGTCACAAGCTATTGATCTGTCTGCTTTTACTGTGGTGCACTAGACAATCAAGGGATAACCTGGGAAGAGAAAATAACGATTTAGGAGATGGCTAGTCAAATTAGGAGCATAGTGAAATTCCAAGCACACTACTCAGCTTTTCTGACCTGGCCCCTCTGTACCTTGTTGCATTTCTGTTGGCCTTTTCTGTAGGTAAGCAGAAACTTGCCCTGCCTGTGCAGGAGAGAGAGGTTTGGCCATGCACAGTCATCCTTGTGGTTTGCCAGCACCCATAATTGCTATGTGTATTGCCTAGCAAAGCAGGGAGGCCATGGTAGGGATGGCTCACAGTTCTGTGAGTACCAGCAAGTCAGCTGGAAAACCAGAGCCAGGGAGCAAGGAATTGATGGTGTCCTGCTGCAGTGTCACAACATAATGCCTGTGAAGCAGTATGGCATAAATTTTTACCTGTTTTGCTTTGCACTTGATGCATCGTGGGTGCAGTGTCCTTCCATCAAGTATGCTAACGGCTCCAGGGAGAGTTGTAGCTCTCCATGCCAGCCAGGTGACGTTTGATGTCATCTTACCTTCTGCTTCACCCAGTAAACTCCTGAGTCCATCAACAATGCCAGCTGGCAAATACATGTCTCTGGAGGCTGCAAACTCTTCTTTATAGGGAGCATTGCTAGTGATCTTGGCACATCTAGGCCCTGTATGCTCCCACACATGACTGCTAGGCCTTGCTGAGACTGCAAAGTGTCCAGTCAGGGAAGTTAAGGAAACATTGTCAGTAGGGAAGAATGTCAGTAAGTGTCACTTGGTGCAAGATACTTGTGAACTCAGCTTGCAGCCCTGCATCTGTGCAAGCTTGTTGCATCTGTGACACCTGAGTGCACGTTGTGTTTGTGAGTGTGAGCTTCTTTGCTGTGGAAGGCCTTCATGGTACATCCAGGACTGCTTTTTCTTGCTTTGTGCAATGACGTCACCTTGTGCTTATTCTTCAGACAACCTCAGGCTATGTTCAGTTCGACAATTGCAACTTCGAAAGTGGGCAGCTGCAGATCCATGCACCAGGGGCATGCCAGGTGAAGTTCTGCACCTTCAACCAGTCCAGCATCCACCTCCGCAACGTGGCCCTCTGTGTCCTGGAAAACTGTGAGTTCATTGGCAGTGAGAACGCCTCTGTAACTGTGGAGGGCTGCCCGAGCTCTGACCGCAACTGGGCCTGCAAGCACCTGGCCATGCTGGCCAAGTCCTGCGCAGCATCCATGCAGGAGCCTGACCCAGCCGGCTGCCCTGTGGCCAAGCAGAACAGCTGGGGAGAATCGCTGCTGGGACCAGTGGGAAGATGTGAGATTGTCGTAGGGGAAGAACGAAGCAGCTTTCTCTCTGCAGTGAGTGCTCAAGCCCTCCTCGGCTTAGCCCAGGAGGACACTGAACTTGGAGAGAACCTGTGGGCAGCAAAGGAGGAGGAGTACCCGGCCCTTGACTCAAACTCCAGTGACAGTGACTTATGCAGCGACGACGAAGAGGATGCTCAGGCTGTGTACAAACTGCCCTACCAAGCCCACAGCCTGAGTCACACGCTTGCTGATGTTACAGACAGAAGGCTTCAAGGCAACAGACTGCATGCCCTTCAGAGGGACCTTAAACTCAAGTCTCTGCAGCAGGAGCTGCAGCAGGACAAGGAAGCCCAGTCTTTGGCCAACTCTCTGCAAGGCTGCATCATCCGGCAGTGCCTTTTCAGGGATGGGAAAGGAGGAATCTTCATTTATTCACGAGGGCAAGCAAAACTGGAAGGAAGCATCTTCAGGGATCTGACCTATGCAGTGCGCTGCATACAAAACAGTAAGGTACTGTGAAGACTGCTGTGAGCCTGCTTCCCTCTCCCTTCTGCTCCACCAGCTCCTTTCCTATGCATGGCTTGGGTTAACCAGCCCAAACAAAAGGCAGGTCACTTGCAGCCACCTGCTTTCTGCATGCAGTAATGTAATTGCAGTTGGAGGCATTAACTTGGTGGCATGTTGGGGCTGTGTAGTCAGGCCTGCTCTACCTGTAAATTAAACTCTCACCCTGTAAAAGTGCTGCTGGTTATCATCACCTTTGCTTCTCCCAGCACAGCTCATACCACAAGTGCAGGGACTTGAGGACTGCAGTGTCAACCCCCTGGTCTCGTCCCTTGCCATGGCCAGGCCTGGCTGCTTCAGGAGAGCCTGCAGGGGTGGGTACCTGCCGCAGGCAGAGGTGGGGTGCAAGGAGGGATTTTGGCCAGGGACATGTACTGGAAGCTGAATGGAGATTTTCCCTCAGCACAGTATCATCTAACCATGCGCTTGCCCATAGCTCTCACCTCGGTGTCTGTGCTCCCCTTCAGACAGGACAGTGGTGGTGAGGACTGGAGGGAGAATCACACTGCCAAACCCCCCAGTGCTGGCAGTGTTGGGGGGGGGCTCAGGAGGCTCCTCTCCAGCCACCTGCCCAGAGCAAGACCATCCCCAGCGCTTGGTCAGGGTAGGGCCCATTTTTCAGTCTATTACTTTAAAAGACTGCAAATAAAAGTTTTGTGCAGGGGGAGGAAGGGGAATGTTTTTCTGCCTGGTTCTGGGAAAGGGCTTTGCTGTGATGATGATAGTTCCCCATCTGCAGTCCCCACAGAAGGACTGCAGAGTGCTGTTGCCTGTGCCCTGCAGAAACGATTTGCTTATTGGCAGTGGAGGACAGCTCCTTTCTTTCCAAGGGATACCTGTACCAGAGGTGCCCTCCCGAAGGCCACCCCATGGACACAGAGTGGTGGCAAGAGGGAGCAGAGGCATCTCATGTGGCTCTGCCGTCCTGCTCACCTGCTCTGAGCTGCTCAGGGGCTATTTTCATGGGAGCTAGGCTAGCAACAAGTGCAGGTCCAGCAATTTGGAATGTGTTCTGGTTTTATTCCCCTTGCTTTGCTTCCAGTTTGCTCAGCAGCCTGGTTTTAACTGGTAGCAAACAGGAGGGAGATGAGGCCAACCCAGCTGCTGCTCTTGGTGAGAAATTGCTCAGTTAGGAATAGCCCAGAGGCTCTTGTTGAAAGCTGACTGTCAGAGCATCAGACAACGGGAGACAGTGAAATGCTTCGCTGTGATACAGGGGCAAGGTGCAACACGAAGTGGGAGCATAGCAGAGCTGGCAAGGGCTTGGTGTCCTTGCGCAGCTAGGACCCTCCAGTGCAGGACAAGCCCAGACGAGGGTCTGGTGTGTGGGACCCAGATGGAGTGGGTGCCTGTGTTTCTCCTGTAGCTCCCCCTTTGGGCAGCCAAGCATGACTGATAAAGACAGGCAGCTGTCAAGCCCTGCCGAGCTCCACATTTAGTTGGGAGATTGAATGAAGCATCTTTCTGGAATGAGCAAATAAAAGGAAGTATAATTTAATTACCTTCTGATCTGTGTTGCTCACTGAAGTGGGATACGCAAAGGCAATTTGTAGATTATTTCTTAGTACTCATAAGACATGGATTTAAGACATGATTTTGTTTGGCTGGTAAATATTAATGATTGCTGCTGCGTAAATATTTAACTACTTATTTGCTTAGAGGAAACTAGGTTGTTAGGAGTGGTGTCACTGATTTCAGTTTGCTGGCTGGGCCATTTCTGCCCCCAAACGGCAGGATCTTTGCTCTGAGGGTGCAAGACAATGGACAGGTTGCATGCTGAGTGTGTGTGCTGCAGTGCACTGGCCCAATCATCTTCATGGGAGACTCATGGGAGGCTCCACAGCATTTGACGTGTCGCCTCTGAGCGGCTCTATGCAGCAGAGAGTCAGGAGGCAGCCTGTTGCCGACTGTACGGAGAGGGTGCCGATGCAAATGGAGAAGGCCAGAGTGGGGAGGGGGCAGCTCCATTGTACCATGAGTGGTGTGGAGATGAGATGGGGAATGGTCGCTCGCTGTTGCTGGTGGTGTGCAAGCGCGACGCAGTGAGTGAAGCCATTGGGCACACCTGAATGGGGGGCTTTGTCAAGCGGAGGGACGTGTCAGGCCAAGACAATATCTTTGCTCTAGTTGTGCAGCACCAAGCACTGCAGGTCCCCATCCCCAAGCTGACCCATGCCTGTCGGTAATGCCCAGCAAGCTTAACTGTAGCATAACTTGTCCACACACACTGATTTTCCTTTCAGCTGTGTGCCTGGCACACCCTGGGTTGCAGGAGAGGCAGAGAGGTCGTACGTGCAGAGAGGTTGCAAAAGGGAGAGCTATACCTTTTGGTCAAATCCTCTTCCTCATCTTTCTAACTACAACTACAGGTGCTTCTCCTCTTCCCTGCAGGTTATCATGCTGAGGAATGACATCCACCATTGCAAAGCATCGGGGATATTCCTGCGCCTGTCGGCAGGAGGCCTGATTGCTGACAACAACATCCATTCCAACTGTGAGGCTGGAGTGGACATTCGTAAGGGAGCCAACCCCCTTGTTCTGGTACGTACCCCTCCAAGCTGTGTTGGAGGGCAGCGTGCTCTTTCTCTCATGCACTGTTTCTCTCCGAGGGGCAGCAGGGATCCATCTCCCAGTATAGAAAACACTCACCTTTCTGTTAGTTTTACCCTTCAGCCTGTTTCTTAGGGTTTTGTTCACGAATTGGACTACAGCTAACCCCAAGGGCAAGGCACAGCAAAGCGCTGCCTGATGGTACATGCATGATCTCCTGCTCTATTTGATGGTATGTGTCTTAAAATTGCTGTCCGTAGAGGGGAGAATAGGGGGATGTTCCCCTATTAAATAAACACCCCAGTGTAATGAGTGAACTCGTGCAAGAGGGGGTAGTAAATCAGCACTGTACTGTAAATTGTTTCTCCCACACTGGGAATTGTGTTGTCTACCCTGGGAGTTGGTGGAGGGTCTCAGCTCTCTGCTCAGCCTTGGGCAGGAGGGGAGCAGCAGCCCGCTCTCCAGCAGAATGGCTTTTGCTCCGAATCGGTAGTGTCTCCAGCTGTGCAGCGGGTGACCTTGTCCCTGTTTACTGAACACTCTATCTGTAATCATCCTTAAAGGAACTAGGGCCTCACTGTGTGGGGGGAGCCAGAGAGGTAGATACAAACTACCATCTGAGTGACCTTGTGGCTGCATTGAGCTCTCTGTGTGAGCTCTGCGCAGGAGATGGGGCAGACAGAGCTGTGGCCCCGTGGAGGAGGAGGTGGCAGCTCAGCCACAGAGCCACAGGCCATGTCTGGTCTTGGTTGCAGGTTTGAGCTGCTGTTTGTTGCTTTGCCTGGTTTAGTGATTCCTACCCCACCACTCTGCAAGATGGTGGGCTGACACTGCTGTCCTCACAGGAGATGTGCTGGCCCCTGCTGTGGAGAGAAGCAGCCGTGTGGCTGTTGACAGCAGTCATTCAGGCTGTGCAAAGTGCTGTCTAGCACCTTGAGAAAAGACACCACGCTGTAACGCCAAGTCCCCTGCTTGGACTCCTGCCTCCAGCTCCTGTGGGGTGCCATCAAGGGTCCTTTGCTCTTGGTGGCCATGGGGAGGTGTTGGACTTGCAGCCCCACCAGCCCTGCCCAGTGTCAGATGGGCTGTGGGGAATGAAGCATCACTGGGTCCATGGCAGCCCTTGGAGATGGCAGCAGGAGCTGCTGGAGGAAGAAGAGGCTTCAGGCATGATGGAAAGGGAAATTTGGCATGGTGTACTAGAACCCCAAAGCAAGATGTTAAGTTAAGTGTGCCTTGACCGTTTGAGAGTGATTTCTTGGCAGCTGGATTAATTACCCTTCTGCCTTTTTCCCCAGCAGGGTTGGGAGCTGTTGCTTTTCTCTGTGGTTGCTGTCTCTTCTTGCTCACTTTTATGAGTGACTTTCCTTCCTTTTGCTTTTATTCTCTCTACATGTGCAAAAATAAAACTGTAGTGCAATAAGATACACAGTGGCCTTCGCTCAGGCATTGTCGTCGTTGGCAACGGAAAAGGCATCATCCGTAGCAATCAGATCTATGGGAATAAAGAAGCTGGCATTTATATTCTGTATAATGGAAACCCTGCTGTGAGGTATGTTAGCTAGCACTGACCTCTCTCTCCCCTCCTTCGCCTGTTAAGAATTATTCCTCCCACTGTGCACACTTTTCTTCTCTTTTTTTCTATCCCCACCATAGAGCAGAAGTAGGACCACAGTGCACTACTGCCTTTCTGTGACGTCCCTCTATCTGTTTGCTGCACCGAGGTCTTTGCCAAGCGCCAGTCCTGGGTTTTCCCCTTGAATCTGAGGAGGACACAGGCTGTGTTCAAGATGAACAACTCACACATGTCGTGGTGCTTTTTGCAGGAAAGGGGGAAATGGACCTTGGCACTCCAGTCATTGTTACTCCAATTCACCTTTCTGCTTTAAACACCTGGGGCTACTGACTTGTGTGTGTTTAATACCATTTGGTTTAGATGTTAGTATTGGTGTCTGGCAGGCTTTCTTCACGTTGATGCCATTAGCTTTACCTGGTGGTATCAACTGGTGGCAATGAACCCAGAAATGAGATAGCAGCTGGAGTATTGGTTGCAGATGTGAGGGGCATCTTGTCTGTACTTGCCACCCATTCCTTCCTTTCACCATGCCTGTGGGTGATAAGGAACAGGCATGTGACAACTCACTGTGGTGTTATAGAGCAGGGTGGGACACAAAGAGAAGAAAATGGTTGCCCTGGATCAACCCCAAAGCTAGGATGTGAGTATTCATGCTGGAAGTGCTGATAATTAACAGCGCTTCAGCCTTGAGTCCTGTAGTCCTAATGAATGCATCTTCTTGTGGGTTCATGATCTGTGCGCAGATCTGGTGAGGTTTAGACAGAGCGCGTGTATGGACGCAGTAACTTAAGAAGGTTACTGAGGCACTTAGCCTAGGTTGGGACCTGGAGAGAAGTCTGCACCAGACATATCAGGCCTGGAAACACAGGGGTCAAGGCCACGCTTTCCAACAAGGGATTACGAAAGTGCTCTCTCAGAGAGGTATTGATTTCTGAGAAAAGCCATGTTGTAATGGCAGGGCCCAGCAGTACAGGGGTAATACACTACAGGATGGAGAGATTCATTAGATATCCTTCCCTCTGTACATCGTTTGCAACCCCAGCTTGTACCTCATGACTGATGTATGACCGTCCGCGCCTGCTGGCACGTAAGAGATGATGGGGAGGAGGCAGGGAGGAAGCTCTGTGGGAAGACACCTTTTTTCTTCTGACCAGACACCTCTTTAGGAGGAGCCCCCCTGCTCCACTTGTGTGTGCCACTCTGTGCTGCCTTTCAGCCGTGCTGGCTTGCAGCAGACTCTGGCACTGGCTGAGGCTGTGTGCACTGGTGCTGTCCCGGTGCTGTCACATGCAGCTGCGTTGAGCATGGGGCTCGATGGGGGCTGTCAGCATGGCTGGGTCTCACCGACATGATGGCGTGTGCAGCTGTGGGCAAGCAGGGCTGGCAGAATGGGGAGGTTTATGGCAGGAGTAATGCCCTTTGCTGGATGCCTTATCCACAGCTGGAAACTGAATAATGTTCTGCCTGTCCCCAAGAAATGCAAGCCCAGCTCTGTCCCATGTTGCTGCCTGCAGCTGCCTGGCTGGGGGGACATTGCAAGAGGCTCCATGAGGAAGTAGGAGGGTGTCCTTCTGAGAAGTGTACCAGCAATGTGGGTGCTGAGTACCATTTTTAAGCATGATACAGGCCCTTGGGCATGTACATCTTCCAGTCAGGGGTACCCTGTGCAGCAGCTAAAAAGCTATCTGTTAAGACTCTGCTGTGCTGAGGCCGGGAGGTGCCGGGTGTGATGGTGCCTGGTGGTGCAAGGCAAGAGCAGTGCTGGAGGGCACTGCTCTGCAGCAGTAGGACTTGGGCAGCTGAGAGCCTCCTCATTTTCTTGAGGGATTGCCACTGGAATGGTTTCACGACTTCTCTTCCTCCTTACCCTGCAGGTGTTGGTGCAAGCATGGATTTCAAGTACAGGTGCCTTGTGTGCTCTTTTCACCTGGTCCCTCTTTCTAGAGGCAGGCACATGTGTCACATCAGGCCCTGCAGCCCACAAGCAGCTTTCCATTCTCTGGGCACTGCTGATAGCCTATGTTGTTCTGACCAGGTGGCAGGAGCTTCCCTCAGCTGCCAGACCCAGCAGCCCTGCCCAAGCAGGAAGCTGCAGCCATGCCAGGGCAACCGAGGACAGCAGAGGCACTAGCTGCCCAGCAAGGTGGGGTCCCTGGGAGCAGGACAGCAGCGTGAAGTGCTGCACCCACCCCTCCACCCCCAGCTAGCACTGGTGATCACGTGTTGCTGGTGATCACGCATCACTGGTGATGGCACGTCATAGGCGCTACTTTCCTACCCTGGCTCGCTGCTGTAGAAGCTCCTCCACTCCCTTCACAGCTCAGAGGGAGCAGAGCCATCTCCAGTGAGCATTTCTGGGTGGATTCTGAGGCAGAGTCTGTGCCAGGCACTGTGCTCAATTGCTCTTTTTCCTTTGTGATCAACCTGATTGCTCTCCTGCTCTGAACCTCAGCAGCAAACCAGAGATAAGGGGTCATATTGTGAAGGAGGATCTGGTGGTGCGCTCAGGGCTCCTGGGCTTTTTTTCTCCTGACAGGCGGTAGGTGGGAGCCCGGGGGACAGCGGGTGATGCCTCTACTCAGGTGCAATGAGGCCCACACATGCTCTTCAGGCTGTCATTCCCAGCATGGCACTGCCTCTGCTCCTGCCACCATGTTTAATGTTTCCTGCCATCAACCATGATCGCTGTCTTGCATGCTGGCTTTGGGGCTCCTCTTGGAGCAGCAGTCCTGTGCTGATAAAGCCTATTGACTCCTTCCTGGGTTGGGGAGGATGGAGGAAACAGGCCGAAGCCCTCACAGACTCCTCTGGGGCATCCACCTGGGTGGACTCCAGCCACTACATGGTGCATCTCCTGCGCTTTTCCACAGGGGCATTGGGGTCTGCAGCTTGTAGCCCTCTGCTCCACACTGCCCACAGGGGTAGGGAGGCCGTGGCAGCCAGTGGCAGGTAGCCTGCCTCCCCGCAGGGTGCGTTGCGTGGCACTGGGAGAGCCGAGCATGCAGGGTGGTTTGCAGAGGAGTAAGGTTAATCCTGAGGAGAAGGAGAGTACATCTCAGGTGTGGGGCTAACCATGGGTGCAGGCAGCCAGCGGGGTGGAGAGGCCAGGCTGCAGGAGGCAGCACTTGGTTTTCCCTGTCCATACGTTCCCTGCAGCTGCAGCTGGCTGCTTCTGGAGAACGGACAACTGGTCTGATGGGGTGGCCGTTTGGGTGTTCATGACCACTTACTGCTCTTCAAATGCTCTTATTGGCACATGTTTCTCCATGCCTCTTTTGTGCTTTCACCTCCTTGAAACTGGTTCAGTTGTCAGTAGCTCCGCTCTGCTTTGCATGCACCTTCCCTGCTGTGCTTCCCTCTTGCTGCACTTTGCTGCCCCGTGCCCAGCTCTTGCTGCCAGGCACAGGCAACAGGCTGTGACAAGTAGCCAGGGAGACTGGTGCCTGGGCAGAGACCCGCTGCAATGGCATCAGTGCAAACCATGAGCGGGCAACACTGCTGCTAGTAACTTTCTTTTCTTCTCCCGCTTCAGTGGGAACCATATTTTCCAGGGACTGGCTGCTGGAGTAGCAGTGAATGAGAACGGGAGAGGCCAAATCACAGGTATGGGAATGAAAATAGCGTTGTTATGTCCAGTTTGTTTCTGTCTTTAAGCCTCTGTCTGATTGCAAAATCTATCTTCTTGTGGTTCTTGGGTGACTTTAGGTGCAATAATCCCCTGGTTTGCATTTTCTAGTTGGCATTTCTGCCGTTGATGGGGGGAGCATGTCTTTCCACAGTGTGTATCCAAATTATTGTTCCCTTTGTCTCTGGCCCAGCTTGGACGTGGAACTGTGTTCCAGAGCAATCTGCCATGTGGACTGCATTTTTTCCCCCCTGTACCATCAAGTTTACAAGCTAAAGCTGTCAATGCCATTTTCCTACTGTCCTGGCAGCTCTTGAGTGGTTTTCCAGTTTGCCCTACACCTCGAAGGGCAGGGAGGTGGTGGTTACTGGAACTGCTAATGACTGGTGGCCTGTGCGAGAGAGCATTGCCGGGGAAATGGGGGAACAGGGAAGTTCCCGAGGCTTGGGCTGCGCTGCAGGTGGTGGGAGCTTTTCGGTGGGGCCAGGTCTCGGCTTGCCAGGTCTCCTTGCTCTTCCATGGGCAGGAGGCCTGTGTTATCACCTCATCCTCCCTGCCTGGCCCTAGGGAACATCATCTGCGAGAACCAGTGGGGTGGGGTGGACATCCGCCATGGGGGCAACCCCATTCTCAGGAACAACCTCATCTTCTGCGGCTACTCAGACGGCATGGTGGTGGGCGAGCGTGGGAAGGGCCTTATTGAAGGAAACGCCATCTACGGTAAGGAAGCAAGCTTGGGTGGAGAATGAATCTTGCCTTCTCCCCCCCCCCGCCCATCCTCTTGGGCTTGCTGGGCTGCCCTCTACCTCCAGCGTGCTCTGGAGCTGTGGTGGGTGCCCAGGAGGGGGCTGGTGGTGGGTGCCCAGCAGGCTTGGCTGGGAACGACACCAGGCCCAGCCCAACACAAGCACTCCAGCGGTTTTGCTGCCAGCACTGCCAGGCTATGGCTCACAAGGGGCCCCCCCTTCCTGCTGAGGAGACCACTGTTGTGTCTCCAGTGGAGGGCAGGAGCTTCCCTCTGAGCCCTGAGAGGAAAGCCGACCTTGCACTGTTGCCCTAGTGCAGGACAGGGTTGCAGGAAAGGACACGCACTCCCCATGGGATGACGGGAGCCATGTCTGCTGCTGTCCTGTACCTGGCTAACCTGGGGCTAGAGGAGTCTGGCAGGGTCTGTAATCTAACAACTGGGCTAACGTCTGATTGTGGGTAAACTCCCCAGGTGATTTTCGTAGGAAGCTGGAAACAGGTTTTTTAAAGGGGTTTTAAAGCAGCTGCAGACACAAGTGCTGGAGAGAGCCCGCTGCTGCCAGGGTGCAGGTCTGAGTCCTGGAGGAGCTGTGCTCCTCTCTGGCCCTATTTAGGACAGAAGCAGGATGCAGGCAGTCACACAGCATGGCTTTGTGTGCATCTGTCTGTCTGTTCCACTATTAATGCTGGAGCAGTGGCAGCCAGTAGTGCCGGTGGCCAGTCTCAGCCCCTCACAGTGAGGGTCAGGTACACAGGGAGTTCCCAGAGGCTTCTGGAACAGCAGTGGCCAGGGCAGGAGGAGCGTGGTCGTAGGGCCCAGCTATCCTGGGGGAGTCGAAGCTGCAGCTCAGCCTGTATCAGACACTGGAGAATATGCCTGGGCCCCTGAGGCCAAGCATCGGGGAAACCGAGCTCAGTGCTCCTGGAGCTGCTCGCTCCCTGGCCCCTGAGGCTCCCAGTCCTGGAGGAGGAGAGACGAGGACACGCCTGATCCCGGGAGAGGGTGCTGGCAGCACATGGATTTCCAGCACTGTGGCTACCCATCTGCAGTGAAGCCAGCTGTGTGGAGCTGGTGGATAGGGCTGTGCCTGGCTGTCCCACAGAGCCCCAGGCTGGGGGGGGTTTACCTCCTGGTGGCATGAGTTAAACTTGGGGACCTGAGCTGGGGTCAGAGTGTGGACAATGCGTGGAGAGGGTGGAGGTGGGGAAACAAAGGCACTGAGCTCACAGACTTGCCCAGTGGGACGAAGTCAGGGCCAAAGGATCGCTGAGAGCCCCTGACATGTAGGGTTAGCCTTCACGTGTGCTCAAAGAGGAGGATCACCTCTGTCCCACCTGCACCACATATGGACTATGGGCTGCTTCAGGACAGGGCTGGGGGTCTCCAGGCACTGCTGAGTCGGCAGGCTATGCTGCCCACACTGCAGGCAACAAGGGCTGCGGCGTGTGGATGATGTCCTCCAGTCTCCCACACCTCGTCAACAACCAGATCAGCCACAACAGCATCTACGGGGTGGCGGTGTTCTGCCACAAGGACGATGCTGGCAACTACACCCCTGGCCAGGGGGCCAGCGAGAGCTTCCAGGAGGAGACAGAGGGTGCCAGTGGGGAGAACAACCCAGACAGCGAGGAGGAGTACCCAGCTGCCCGACATCCCATCAGTGTGGCGCTCGTGGAGTTGAACAGAATCAACCACAACGGAGGTGAGCTTGAGGCCTGGGGCTCTTCCCAGGCTCCAGGTGAAGGGTTGGCATGCAGAATGGTGTGTTGTCCTGACCTACCAGCACTGGTGTCTGCTAGGGTCTTCCTCAGCTGCCACCAGGCCAGGAGTACCCTGGAGAAATGGTGGGCCGAGACCTGAGTATGGGTGGGGTTTTTGTCCTTTAGCTCCCAATCAGAAAGTCATATTGTGACAGAATGAACTGGGTAGCTTTTAGAAACAGAAATACATTTGTGGTCATCATGACTGAAGCTGCAAGCTCTTAACCAATAGCTCTTCTTTTTGGTTGGCAGCTGCTGGGTTGTATGTCAAGAGCAGCGAAGCACTCAACATCATCGCCAATGTAATTCACGCCAACCATGACGGTGGGGTGGCGGTGCTGCAGAGCAGCCAGCTGACACACATCACAAACAACAGCATTTCCTGCAACAGCCGGGGAGGCGTGCTGGTTGAGGCCAAGTGCCAAGTGGAGCTGCGAGGCAACGGCATCTATGACAACAGCAGCCATGGCATTGTTTCCAAGGGAGAGGGTGTCATTGCAGAGAATGACATCATTGGCAACCACAGGTGTGGCATCCAGCTGCTCCAGGCAGCAGACATGAAGGTGCGTCTTGCAGAGAGCTGAGGGGGCACCAACTTGTGTGTCCCTGCAGCCAGGGGTAGAGGCGAGAAAGCCTGCTGCTGCTGCTCTCTGTCCCTGGGTGAGGGGGAAGCCAGCAGGCCCCCAGTTAGCAAGCAGGACAGGAGGGACTGCCCTGGCAGTCGTAGCAGGAGGAGTGGACAATCAGGATCACATCCTTGACCCTGTGATTAGAGGGAATGTAACTTCCTGGCTTCATTAGAAGTGTGTTCAGCTGATCGGGGGAAGTTGTCACCCATCTCCTTTGCCATCAGAAGTCTGCATCTGAAATGTTGTGTCCAGTTTGGGACCTCAGGGTCAAGAGGGAGGTGGAGAAAAGGGAGAGGGTCCTGTGCAGGCCTACCAGGATGGGCAAGTGTGGGACACATGACTGATGAGATGAGGCAGAGGGAGCTGGGCTTGGTTTGTCTGGCAGAGGAGGCCAAGGAGGATGTAACAGCAGCCTGCAGCTACCTGAAGGGCATTCAGAACCCAGCCCTTCTTAGCAGTGCAAGGCAGTACAATGATGGTCAACAGCACAAGCTGTGGTGGTCCCTGGACCCTAGGAGGTCCAGGTGGGAGACTGGGGGTCTCTGGCCTTGGAGGGTAGTGCAGTCCTCAGGCCGCAGAGAGATGTGGAGTCACCATCCTTGGTGGTTTCCAAGCTTTGGCAGGACAAAGCCAGGGCTGCCCTCATCTAGTGCTGTAGACAGTCCTACTCCAGAGCTCCTTTCCACCTTAACTCCAGGTTTTTCATGGGCAATCATTGGGAACAGGCTGGAGGGAAGCGGGCAGAAACTGTTTGAGGGAAGATGTAGGTGAGAATTAAGTAAGCATTTGTTTCTAATTGGGCCAGCAGTGCAAAACTAGAGTGCACTGCTCAGAAGAAAGTGACATTTCCATCCCTAGTGGGTTTGAAGGGTGGCATGTCCTAGTATTTGTCAAGAGCGGTTTAGAAGTTGTCTGTAGGGCCCAGAGAGAGGAGGTGAGTTCTTCCCTAGCCTCAGCATTGTTGGGTCCATGCTTATTATTGCTCACGTGCAGCAGGAAAGCACACGTGTACCAGTGGAGCTGGTCATGTTGCCCCAGAGCGCTGGGTACCCACAGTGATAAGAATGTGAAAGGAGGTGTCTTAGCAGCAGCAGCTTTTCAGGTGGGCAGGTGCATGGGGGAAGGGCTTGCGTGAGCTCATGCCATTGCTCAGTGGCAAAGAGTACATTTCAGAAGTCCTATCTCAAGGCTGTATCCTCTTTGATAGTCATCCACAGGTGGCTTGTCACATCTGTCTGACATTTAAGGCTTGGTAAAGGACAGCTCAGTCATCTTTTCCCACATGTAGATTCATGATGGCTTGTAGGAGAGACCTCTCTTCCCTCAGAGTGGCTGAAGGAATCCAGTGCATTTTGGTGCAATGATATTCAACAAAGTCCATCTTCTCGCAGGCTTGCCCCTTGTATTTATTTAACTGAGTGGCACATTCAAGGGGGTGATTCCATAGGCCACTGTTGGAGATTCTCAGGTTGTGTGAACTGTGCTGAAGAATTGGGGTAGCTGGCATTTGAACTAGATTTTTTGGAAGTTAGATGCAATGTTCTAGCATCTAGCCAGTTTCTAATGTTAGTTCCTGGCTCAAAGTTGCCTCTGTTCTTTTCCTTGTTGAGGTGAAGCCATCGTGCATCAAAACGATAGATAAATGCAATTTAACTTATTGTGAAGGACCCCTAAAATTAGTATACTGAAAGCCCTGCCAAGACAAATGCTCTGCATGAGTCCCACAGGAGCTGCAGACTCCTTTTGAAAACCATGCCTGTAGAAAAGCATGGTCCTCTGGACAAGAAGCTAAAAACCACTGCATTTTCCATGGTCCCAGCTGTCTGGTCTCCTTGAGCACACAGGCAGGATTCATATTGCAGGCTTCATTTGGGGACTACAGCGGGCAGCACAGTCCCTGCTGAAGTACTGGTGATGTGGTGCTCTCATTTCTCATCCACTCACTGGCAGAGCCCAAGAGGTGCCTGAGAGCAGGTGAGATGATGTGCGGTTCTGGGTGGGGAGGAGTGCTGGGCAAGGAGCATTGCAGCAGCTGTTTCTGTAGAGCCAAGGAGGAGAAGGGACTGAACTGATCTTCCAACAGTATGGCACAATGAGAGCTGTAGCCTAGTCTGTCTTGGGAAGAGGAGACTCCTAAGTGGTCTTTTGTGGTATACAAACAAGTCACAGCCTGTCAGTACAGCTGTTTGAAACCTGCAGGGCAAGGAGCAGCAGCAGGTTCATGTTCAGCAGCATCTGTGCTTGCGTTTCACCAGGGGGTTGGGTACCAGCTGCAGGGAAGCTTGTAGCATCTAGCATGGCCAACAACTAAGCTTCCAGCTAGGGCCACTAGTAACGTGGAAGACCTTGGGAAAACTTGTGTGTGCATGGCTATGGCACATCCACTCTGAACCCTTGGTATGCTCCCAAACTGCCAGGGAGTGCTAGTGAGCCTGCGGAAGAACTTTGGGGTTTGGTTTTATGTTAGTCAAAGAGCCATATGAACAATGTACTTCTGCTTGGGCCTTCCCATCTAAAGCTTATTTTGCAGGTGACCAAGAACAGGATCCAGTCCTTTCGGGACTATGGGATTGCTCTCTTTGATGAAGCCAAAGGCCTGGTGCAGGAAAACCTCATTTTCCAGGGGAGATCCAAGAAATCCATTTTGAGACCAATATCAAATGCAGAGGATTGTGACATCCAAAACAACATGCTTCTCACCTTCAAGAAAAGGTGAGTCCCCTGGCACCATGGGGTGCAGTTGTGAGCTTGGAGCCACCATTGTGCTCTGTGTTAGGTGAGCACTGGAGGGCTCTGCTTTGTAGCCTCTCTTCCCAGCTTCCCACGCCTGCTGACCCATGGCACCAGCCCCATGTATGTGGTGAACCACTGCAGATGAGGACTGCAGATCAAGCAGAGCCCAAAGGTTCCTCATGAGATACCTCTAAAGTCAAATGAGGGGCTTGGATTATTCCTTGACAGGCCAGTGCGGGTCTTCACGATGTCTCTGGGCATAGGGACATCTGCCCTGCGCCCTGGCCAGCTCATTCTCATGCGGAGTGCTGCCTTTGAAGCCAGGCTGCTGTGTTTGCATATTGCACTGCTGTCCCTGCAGCATGGACAGCCACAGAGTGTTTGTAGCCTGGGACGAGAGTTAGAAGAAGGAGGAATGGTGAGAGCCACCCCAGTCTGCATTGTGCTTCTCTGCTGGTGAGGAGGAGGAGGGTGGCTTCAGGCACCAGATTCCACCTCCAGGCTTTTGCTCCAGAGCAACGTGAATGGCGAATGGGAAAATGGAGTGCTTGTTTTTCTTGGGCGTGATTTAGCTACCCTGGTCTTTGTGCCTGTGTGAGACTGTGTCTTCCAGTGGTCTTCAGAGGTACTGCTGTGGCTGCAGACCTCTAATGGGTATTGCAAAGCTTTCCATTGTTGCCAGCTGTCACCCAAGATCTCAGTGACTCTCATCATTGTAGGCCTTGTTCAAAACAGGCCACTCTAGACCAGGACTCTGCAGCAGACGCCTGAGGAGGGAAAGCTGGAGCCCTGTCACCTGTACAAGGGCTGGGTATTCAGTGGATTGTTCTTTTTAGCTAGAAATTTGACTTACCTCTCTGGGTCACAAATCTTGGTCCAGAGTGTGGGAGAGGACACAGGGAAATTGGAAGACTTGCATTACTGGAGGGAGGTTAGGCCATGTGGTCCCCCAGTTTGATGATGCTCTCACCTGGTCCTCCGGACTCCCGTAACATGAAAGTCAAATGCACTAGAGAGGACTCTTAGCCCCTCCTCCAGTGCCCTTCACCCCATGATTCCTCCTTTAGGTTTTCAAATCTGGCCCCCTTTCCGATATTCTTGGGAGGCCCCAGCATTGACTCTCCCTCTGCAGGATCTTGTCCCATCCCCCAGAACTTGCAGTCACTTAGAGGTGTTGGCTGTGAAATCACAAAAAGTAGTTTTTGTAGTAAAGCAAGATGTTCTGTCTCAATTCTCCAATCATTTCTGTCCCACTTGGGTTTTGGAACAGACATCGTGTGCTGAGCATTGTGCGCCTGCTAGCACTGCTCTGCCCCTTTCCTCCTTGAGCCTGAAGGGAGCGTTTCTAAGGCTGCTCTGGAAGCGCCGTTGCACCCTGCTCATGGGCCACACATGGGGTGTCTCTCCTTTTCCCAGGTTTGATATGGAGTGCATGCTGATCAACCCCCCAGCACGGCCTCACATCGAAGGAGGTGCCCTGGGGTCCTGCACGGTGACTGATGGTCAGAGGGTTTCCAGCATAACCTCCAGGGTGGATGGGGGCTGTCACAACCATGGGAGCATCTTCTGCACCATTCTTTGACCAGGGAGGGATGTTTCTTCACCAGTATCTCTGCCTATCTTTTCTCCAGAGCTGCCACTGGGAAGCTCTCACAACTCAGGGGCAGGGAACCCCATTGGCCTGTACTCCCTTTTTCATGAAGGATTTTGCAACTTCAGTGGCATCTCATCAAATAAAAAATAGCTGGGAAAACAGCCATTATTTTCTTCCTCTTTGCCCACTGAGATCACTGCTGTGGTAATTTACAAGCGAGCAGTTCCTTAGATGAAATGTGCTCCTGGCTGGGCCTCCCCAGCTTAAGCTCTGGACAAACCTCTCTTCCCAATGGGCTTGTGGCATTATTTATTTGGGGATCACTTGCTTTGAAGCTGCCTTGTCAGTGACCATCTGCATCTGTGCCAGAACACTCAGAGGCTGACATGTCCTGTGTGGTCTTGCTCAGTTTCTGTTTGTGCTGATTCTGACCCAGAAGGGGCACAGATCAGTGCAGACAGACGTCCGCACAGACATACATACCTGCAGTGTGGGTCCCTCCAGCAGTCGGGCTCTGACACTGTCTGCCCAGTACCTGCCCCTGGGTCCCAGTCTCCCCAGTTTCTGGCACCAGGGCATACGAGCCCCCAGAGGCTGCAGCCCCCCCCACAACAGACAGGCAGACAGACACAGACAGAAGTGCCTGGGCTCCTGAACCACCTCCTCATTGGTAGCAGCCCCATGCAGATGCAGGTCTCCACACACCACCGATGCTTGTGCCCACACCGAAGGGAGAGCCCTCACCCCGAGAAGAGTTAGAAATGGCGTTTGGTGAGTGGACAGGACAGACTGTGCTTGTCAGGCGTGGGCATGGCCAGACCAGCATCTGTCCTTGGCCACCAGCCACATGTTTACGCACAATGGGTCACTTTTTATCCCCTTATCCCTCTGTTTTCCCACATTTGTTCTCCCCAAACCACCTTGATTCCTGTGTTTCTCCATGTTTCATTCCCCCCCGCTGGGAATCCTGTAATAATCCTTGTGCAATCTGGGAATGCTCTTCTCCTGCACTCCCTAGCAGTGACCCCTGGGTCTGTGGGGTGCTTGGTAGAAGGTGGGTATCCCCCAGGTCATGGGGCTGAGCTCCCCTGGGACTGAGAGAAGCTGGGCAGAGGGGCTTATTGCTCTGAGGGTGTCACTGGGGATCCCCCAACGTCCCCTGGGGCTCACGGCTCTTGCTGCTGCAGACAGGGGCTTGTGTGCTGTAACCTTGCATGACCAGCTGGTGGTTTCTGCCTTGTCATCCCCTGCCTGAAGCTAATAGTTCCCAGCTGGATTTTCTCTGTTTTATTCACATAACAAGCTCTCCAGACAGGTTTCTCCTCTGGTGTAAGCTGGCATAACTGTGTAGCACAGTCTAATGTCATCTCCTTCTCTGCAGACTGATGCTGTAAGAAGGTCCAATCCACTTTTTTCTTTTTTAAAGGAGAAGTACTATAATTTCAGGAAAACTGCCACAAATAAGATGCTGTATTTTCAATGTGATCTACATTTTAGTACCCGAGTTGTTTTCCAAACTGAGAGAAATTTTCCAGAGCAGCTTTTGGAGCGACCCTTGCAGTAGGGGCTTGTTACGTGGTGCGCTGCAGGGCTGTGGGATGCAGCCCTGCCCACCCAGCAGGGACGGGCATTTGGCAAGCACACGGCCTGTGCCAAAGCCTGGAGGGTTTCATGTGCTCAGGAGTAGGTTTAAAACCAGAGGTGAGCGACAACATTAGAAGTTGGCAAATCTCCACCAATGCATATAACTATATATGCATTACTTCTGGGTGTACTGCCCAGAGTTGTCTTGAAGCACCACCAAAAGAAACCTTCCACCATTAAAAGACTGCTTGTTTTGTTTTGGTGCTGTACAGTCAGTGAGTTGGTCAAAGGCCAATGCCTCAGGATAAAGGCAAAGCTGACCTAACACAAGCCTTCAGGGGCCAGAACTGTTGGTTGCCGTTCCTGGGCAGAGTGGGAAGAGATGTGCACAGCACAAGGAGATCTTAGTAGGGGGGCAGGGGGGAGGGTGTCTCTTGAGATGAGTGTGGCTGAACTGAAGTAGAGTTAGAAAAATGGGAAGATGTGACCCACTGGGGCATTGCAGGGCAGTCTCTTGCTGTGGTGGTGCTGCTTGGGAGGAGAGAAACTTCAGGGAAGGAAGGCTTGTAGCTCCTAAGCTGACACCCACCGTCCAGCTGCTAACAGGGTTGCTTTGCTTTGGTGGATGGTCTTGGATCAGGAGTAGAGTTGAGCTGTAGAAGCAGCTGGCAGTGGTAGTGGGAGACATGCCAATACACAATATGCCTATGTGAGTGACTAGGTAAGCAGCAAGAGAGGAGCGAATGCACAGGTTGGTAGCAGGGATGGGTGTGAGGGAAGGCTGCGAGAACCCAAATTCATGCTGCAGAGTGGGAACCTAAAGTCCCAGATCCCATGTAGCTGTCTCAGCAGTACTGCCTGGCATGTACAAAGGCACAGATCCACAGTCGGGGGGGGTGGGGGTGGGATGGGACGACATGACCTTGGGGAGAGGAAGGGTGGGCTGCATGTCAAGTCAGGACAGAGCCAGGACGCTGGCACAGACAGAAGGATTATGGTGGTGTTTTTAAACTGGAAGTTGCCAGAAGGTTAGCATGCCTGCAGAAGCACCTGGAAATGCTCAGTACTACTGTGAAAATGCCTGTAGGGAAATAAATAGCATAACTGCAATAGATGTGGAGGCTCGGACTGTTCACAGTGGTGGTTACTGGCACACAGAAACCAGAGTGGGCTGAACTAGCACATACTTCTAAACCAATGCTGAGAACCTCAAAAATAAAGGGGGGTGGGGTGTGGTGGGGTGTGGGGGGGTAGGGATGGACACGACACACACGACCGGTAATGCCTGGGGCTGTCTGCAGTGGCCTGAACCCTGGGGTTGAAGAGAATATCTCACTGTTCAGACACTTCCCAGAGGGTTCTGAATCGCATCAGCCAGTCCCCCCAAAAAAACCAAACAAAAACCAGTGAGATTTGGGATCTTTACAATAGCTTGAATAGCCTCTTCATTCTGTGCTTTTTGCACTTTGGAGCAGCAAAATGCCCCATAGAGGATCCACATGCTGTCAAGCAGACATAAAAAAAAATTATTCACAAAATACGTAGTTAAACTCACTTCACATAGCAGATTATGAGCAAGCAGCAGGTCGCACAATCAATTATCCTTAAACTTTCAACAGGTTGAGCTGGAAGTACCGAGTTCAAATATTGTCTTCAAATGTTAATATTTATACTATCAATCACTATGGAAAAATCCAAATGTTCATGTTGACTTCATCTTCACAAGGAAAGCAAAAATAAAGTTTGCTTTCTCAATTAATCTTTCAATTTTATATCACATATACATGAGACCCTGACTGGTCAGTACAGTTACGCCTTTCAAACACAAAGAAAGTAATACTCTCTCCTGGTGTGGAGAGAATTCAGTGGGCATTTATTAATTAATCTTCAGTGGCATTCACTAATCATAAAATGTTTTATGTTCCTGTAATACAGTGGATAGGTTATAGAGCATAGTGGAAGCAGTGTGTGGTGCTGCTGTACTTGTGCAAAGCCTTAATTCAAAAGTGCCTGTTGTGACACAGTGGGTAACAGGCCCCAGCTGCCCCAAGCCGGCAGCTTGCTGAGGGCACAGTCTGGAGTTATGCTGGCTTTTTCACCACCTAAACACTGTGCAAAGCTAGTGCACATGCATGACCTGCACAGACACTTCACGGCACAGCACAGACCTTGCATTGTGCTCTGCGCATAAGTTAATTAGAGCGCATCATTTCCAGAAAGGCAGCACTGGTGAAAGCTGAGTGCCTCCCTGGTGCTGCTGTGCATGTCCTCCTGCTGCCTGTGCAGGAATCAGTTGTGAGACAATACGCCAACATTGCCACGAGAGGTTGACTCCAACCCAACAATGGCGTACAGACCCTGTACTTTTAGGTGTGAGAAAGAGCCTGCGCCCAACCTGTTTCACTGAATCTTTTATCTGATGGCCACAACCTTATCAAGAGGACTATAATGCTGTCTGTATGCTAGCAAAGTGGAGTGCTCTTTGGATGGTAGCAGATGAGCAGTGGGGAGAGCTTCTGGTCACCTTCAAACCAAGCAGCCATGGGACCTACCCTGCTCCCATGGGAACATTCTGCCACTCAGACAAGGACAATGATGTGACCCATCGTAGGTCCTGCCTCAGCTCCTGTGCTGGCTCAGGCATGCCAACGCTGCATGGCTACAGCATACGCTTGCTAAGGCATCAGCTGTGGGCAGGAGTGCTGGTTTTTGCACAGGCTCAGAGCCGTTTGGTGGCAGTCCAAGGCAAGCCACGGCCCTGGCCCTCCTGCTCCTGGCAAGCCTCTCCAGGTGGCACCGTGCTCTGGCAAGGGTTAGCGTTCTCTAACTTGTGGCTGCCATGTCCATCAGTCTCCCACAGGGCAGCCTGGACACCTGCCTCTGGAGCAAAGCACATGGCCTCTCTCGCACTTGATGTGCTCTTGAATAAGGTGACCCCAGAAAGTTGAGCAGAGTGTTAGAAAAAGCTCTTTTTTCCATCAACGCATCTTTCTCCACCACTGCTGGGTTTCTCCTTTCAGCCTTTCCTGTTGTCTGCCAGGGATCAACCTGTCTACTCACACTCCCCTCTCTGTGATGTGGACAGGGACAAGAGTACTTGGCTGGAGGCTCTGAGTCCATCTAGGCTACCTACATCTTGCTGTGGTTCACACCTGGCAGGCCCCACCACAGGACCCGCATGCAGCCCTGTCCTGCCTGCTGCAGTGGGAGCTGCCCAGCACCAGGGGCATCTCTCTGACCCCAAGACAGGATCTTGGGTCCCCTTCCCCTACTGCCACATCCCTGCCTTGGCACTTCTTTCCATATAGCAAAGAACCCCTTCAAAGGGGAAGGCAAATAGCTGCTTTCCAAAGTGCAGCAGCTAATAGTGAGACACATTGCAGATGAGGCATTCTCCCATTTGGACTAAACTAGCACTCATTTTCCCCAAATCAGGGGTGCTGCGCTCAGACACAGTCCGAACAGGCTCTGCTGCACACAGCAGTGATGTTAAGACAGGCTATTAACATCCTCATCCCTGCTGCAAGTGGCTCCAAATCATGGAAAAGAGCTAACTACCTGCTCAGTTGGGCAACCCCTGCTTTCTACTTCTCTGCTTGCTTTGGTACACAGAGGTAGCTTTGCAACAGCAGCTAATTTTTCATCTAAATGCCATGGCATTGTCAGGGTGATCCACGTCTGTTCCCCTTCTCATACCTATATCAACTGACACACAGTAGCAATGAGCTAGAATTAGATAAAGAGGATAAACTCGTATATCTCAGAGTAGTACTTCTTACCAGTCTAAGTCAGAACTGCTGGCTCTGATATGCAGAAGACCAGATCCTAATGAGAATTAAAAAAACAACCACAAAAAGGGGTTTCAACCAGATCAGCTCCCTGAGCAAACTGACTCTACTGAAGACTTGAGAACAAGGCCTGAGTAAGTCAGAGGCTTCCAAAGTTCAACATGAGGAAGTGCAGAGTCCTGCACTCCTCCTGGGGAGGAGCAGCCCCATGCACCAGGACATGATGGGGGCTGCCCAGCTGGAAAGCAGCTTGGCAGAAAGGGACCTGGGGGTCCTGGTGGACACCAAGTTGAACATGAGCCAGAAACGCGCCCTTGCAGCAGAGGCTAATGGTGTCCTGGGGGGCATTAGGAGAACCATCTCCAGCAGGTCGAACGACATGATCTTTTCCCTCTGCTCAGTGCTGGTGAGGCCACGCCTGGAGTGCTGTGCCCTGTTCTGGGCTACCCAGCACGAGAGAAACATGGACATATTGGAGTCTAGTGAAGGGCAACTGAGATGCTGAAGGGACTGGAGCATGCCTCCTCTATGAGGAAAGGCTGAGAGAGTTGGGACTATTCAGCCCAGAGAAGAGAAGGCTCAGGGCGATCTCATCCTTGTCTATAGATAACTGAAGGGAGGATGCCAAAAGGATGAGCCAGGCTCTTCCCAGTGGTGCCCAGTGCCAGGACCAGAGGCCATGGGCACACACTGAAACACAGCAGGTTCCCGCTAAACATCAGGAAACACTTTTTTACTGAGGGAGACCAAGCACTTACACAGGCTGCCCTGGGAGGTTGTGGAGTTTCCGTCACTGGAGATACTCACATCATCTGGATGTGGTCCTGGGCAACTGTCTCTGGGTGGCCCTGCTTGAGCAGGGGGATTGGACAAAGTGACCCCCAGAGGTCCTTTCCAACCTCAACCATTTTGTGACAAAAATATTCCTATTTATTATCTGCAGCCTGTAATTCCCATGGCATTATCCTCTACCAAGAAAACTAGATGTTTGGGTCATTTCTAATGAGAGCTGTGAACAGTAGGTCATTAAGGCATGTAAGGAGTTACCCTTAAAGCCCCAAATGATGTACTAACCCCAAATTACTGCCTGAAGCAGACACCTCAAGGACTGGTCTTGACATCCCAAGCTTCTGTTTCACATAAGTTTTTTCTTTTGGAAGTGAGCCTCAGCTTTTCACAAGCCCCAGATTCCTACAACCTTGCTTAGTAAACACCTGCAATGAGGCTTACAGTGCAGCACTCCAGGACTTGAATGAAAACGTACAGAAACTAACCCAGAAGCCTCTCTCCCCAGGACTGGGAATCCACAGCTGTGGATTCAAACTAATAAACCTTTCTGAAGATAACACTAGCTCTTGAGTCAGCAGATTTTTCCCTTCTCCAGGCAAGAAGCCAGGATAGGGAAAGTGGCAAAAATATTTTGTCTGTGTTGCATCTTTATACTTTTTCAACACAGAATTACACTGAAACTCTAGAGAAACAAACACACAGAGCCAAACGTGTGTAAGTAGTGCTTTGCTTAGTCCATCTCTTTCTATGCTTTCTACTCTGCCATGTGTGAAAAATGGGTGGAACGGGCCACAAGCCAACAGGTCACTGCCAGAACCAACCAGGCAGTAGTCGGTGGAGGACCTGCAGTTTCAAACTGTTCTCTTGCTCTGGCACAACTTACACCCTTCTCCCCTCATACAGGCAGGAAGACAGACAGATGTTTTATTACAGCTTTTTCTACACAAATAGAAGAAAGAAGCAGTTTAATGAGGTGAACATGTGTTCCATCCCAGCCTCAAGAGAGGGTTTCAAGCAGGGTCATGTACTGATGCTGGACAGCCAAGTGCAACAGACAAAAGCATCCCCATGATGCTCTGTGTGCAGAACAGCAGGTGGGAAAGGAACTGTTTTATCCCTGCTCAGATCTCCCAGACATCTTAGTTCATTTTCTTGCGCTTCCGTTGGTTCCCTGATGCCTTCTGCACAGGCAAGGGAAGAGAGAGAGTGCCCAGCTTGTGGTTCTGATCATTCTCAAGTCCCTGCAGCCCCTTTGCCTTGGAGATCTTCAACCGCATGGCCTTTGCGATGTCCATCATCCTGGAAAACACCGGAGAAATACTGTGTCAGTGGGGCACACGTCTTCTGTACCATGACACTGCACAGAAGATCAACAGCCTTTTGCCTCAGAGGAGAAGCCAGGAGGCACCAGCAAGCAGGATGCGTTCCCTGCATCTCAAGGATACCATGGAGACAGAAGCTGGAAGTATTGAAAGACTACAAGGTAGAGCCTTCCTGGGGAGATGAGAATGCTACTGAGCTGTGCACCACCACCTTGGAGAGCATTACAGAGCATTATAAACCCACACTGCCTTACTCAACGGCCACCTGACTTGAGGAAAAATAATGCTGCTCTCCACCTCCCTACAAAGAGAAGAGGCATATTTGTGTTCAGCTGCTGATGGTGGCAGCCCATGGTTGCTTCTCAGTGCACTCATCTCCTGTGTGTGGTACGATGAATGCAACCTAGTACAGCAAGAACATCTCCTCTTAGCCACTAAAATTCAGCATCCTTAGCGGTAAAGAAGAGGGGCTTGGATGACATGTAGCGCAAAGAGCTTGGGCAAGAAGGTGCAAGTCACCTGAAGGTGACACCTGAAGGCGACACCTGAAGTCTTGTTGAACAGAGAGAACAAAGTGCATCTGAAGGGAAGCCACCAGCAAAATAGGTGTATGGGCCTCAGCTGGGGTCCTGAGAACACACAGGTCCCAGAATCCTCCCAGATGACTTTATGATTTTTGAAATACAAACAGATTCAGTTGGGAAGGGTTCTTCAGACCAAGCAAGGATCGTCCCATCAGGTGAAACTCAGGGTTATGTGTCTCTCCTCAATTTTTCCAATAGGTCCCAGTCTCATCCACCCTTTTCTCAACAGTATCCTATGCCCTGTGTTCCCAGCTCCAGTACAGCAGTTAAGAACAAAACCTGTGTGTCAACTGCAAAAACCAACATGTATTCCTTAAAAAATGTAGTTCAAAAAAGAAAAAAGGAAGAAAAAATGGATGGAAACCAACAGCAAACACTGATGTTAAACCCACTACTACCCATCAAAGAATGAAGAATTGGGGGCAAAACCAGAAGTTAATGCATCAAGGCTGACTAGGGAGTTTACAAAACCAAAAGGTGACTACGGGCTTTGATAACTTCCAGTTATTACAGGATGTTAACATTACATCCCTCAGCCAGAACCCCCAGGACAGTCCACAACATTTTTCTCAGTTGTAGTGAAGGGTTTGTGTCCCTCCACAGTTCCCACCCAGCCACACAACCTCCAAGCAATCCTGTTAAGAAAGACCAACATGATTGAGTTAGGAAGTGCCAAAACTTGGCATCACCATCACCCACAGGACAGGGTGGGAGAGAAATACTGATGAGCACGGCTGAACAGTCACCAACAGGGCCACCTCACCCCTTCCCAGACAGTGTTAACAAGCTGCCTGCTGAGCTCACACAGTGGACTGGCTGATCAGAACTGCTCAATTCCTGATTCATTCAGCAGGGGCCAGAGACAGTACAGCGCAAACAGCTCCCCAAGCAAGAGGAGCTGGCAGCAGGCTCCAGCTGACACCTGCTGGGAAAAGCAGGTCTTGCAGCAGGTGCACAGCACTTATGTATTCTTTCATGGAAAATTAAAATCTAGAGAACAACTGCCCCTGAAAGTTAACACAGCAAAGGTGGTTTGCCCTGAAGCTTATTCTGTAAGCTGTTTTCCACCCGTTCACCTTCACTTACCCTGAGCTGGCAAATCCTTATTTCATTACTATGGTCAGCAATTCTGCCTACAACCTCTCCCCATGATGCTTTGCTGAAAAATCCCCAAGTCCATCAGTATTTCAGAAACAAAAACAATCTCCTCAGTGCCAAGCCCAGAGTGGGTAAATTTCAGGGGCCTGGGACTCCTCCATGTAAACACCAACTACATGCTCACCTTGCAATTGTGAGAAAAAAACCTGTTTCTAGTTTTCCTGTTGCAGCCAGCTGCAAACCTGTACTTACACCTGTAACTGACAGGGACTGGAGCTCTACAGGAAGAAGGGGAAGAAAGGACACGAAGGTGAAGAGCGATGCAATTTGTCAGGCAAGAAATGGGGCTGGGTGGCAGTGGATAGGCCTTGTCCTGGAATCTGCCCTGGCTGCTCATTTTGGTGCTGCCTGCCTCAGTTTCCTTGCCTGCAAAATTGCTGAAGAGCCTCTTGATGCACCTGAGGACCTCTTTGCAACAAGTGCCCTTTTAAATTTTGAGATGTATAACCACCCTCCTTTATGAGCACTAGGGCTTCCAAAAAAAAAAAAAAAAAAAGCTTCAAGACACTCATCAAAGAGAGTCCAGTTACAACAGGAAGGACTTGCTAGAAGGTATCACTGTACTACCCAGATGCCAGAGAGGCTACAGAGCTCTCCCCGCAGGGGCTCTCTGTAGGAGTATCACAGCATATCTCAGCAGGTATGAACAAACATGATGACTCACCTGCTTTCTTGGAGCTTCATGTCATTCTGCAGGATAGTGAGGTCTGTTTGGAAGTTGTTAATGTGCAGAGCCAACGCAATGACGTATGCTGTGATTTTAGCCTTCATTGACACAGAGATTAAATTCCGGACACTGCACAGCAAGAGGGAGAACACATGAGATGTGGATGTGAACTCAAAACACAACCCCCACGACACTATGCAGCCTCAACAAAACCACCAACTAATGACACTTCAGTCTCTTTCACAGGACGGAGGATAGCAAAGGGAAGCTGTTCTGAGGGCATCCAGTGTAACTACTAATGGCACCTCAAATACACAAGCCACACAACACAGATTCCTGGCTGGCAATCCTCTGGGAACTTTTGACTGTAACTGGTTTGAGCCTTCAGACAAAAGCTGGCCCATTTGGACTCAACTTCTCTGCTCGTCAGATTAACAGCAGCTGTGCAATAGCTGAGCATCATCACCATGTCCCTTCTAGGGCTGCTGGCTCCCTGAGTGTGGGGAAGGCACTGTGGCAAGAGTGAGGATACTATTTGCTCTTGCCTGTATTTTGGTGCTTCCACTCAACAGGATTGCTGAAAGTGTTTATCCAGATTTATATCTGGTTAGTTGTACATGGCAACCTTCTTAAGGGTGCATCCAAGGGCCACCTGGTCAAAGGCAGCCTCCAACAGCTGCCCGAGGCCCTCCCTGCAGTGAGGCAGCACTCAGCGCTGCACAAGCGGCTCTGAGACTGCTGGAAAGGAGGATGTTGCAGAAGCTTCCCAGCCTCTGCTCCAGTCACGGGGCTGCGGCTTCTCCTGGCTGACCTCCACAGCAGGACCAGACCCAATACCAAACTTTGCCACTGCTGGTGGGGCAATGCCTGGGTAAAGCTTCAGCAGAACTCTTTGGCCTGTATACGTATGGGTGCCACAGTGTGAGTGTCGGCCCAGGGCAACTTAACCAGTGCAAATCTTTATACAGTTTTGTCTGTGTAGGTTTCAATGGAGAATCCAAGTCAGTCAAGTCAGGTTCATCTAAAAGCACCCACTACACTAATTAAACCATGCAAGTGTAAAAATAGCACCATTATTTATCCATTGCATGACCTCTGTTCTGACCCACTCTGGGATGGTGGAAGAGCTGACACATCCATCTGTCAGCTGCCTTGGTTCACAGTGGAAACGTACATGCAGACAGCTGCCTGTTTAGCTGCACAGGTGAGAGCCAGCTGCACAGCAAGCGGCTGTTCTGCCATCCTGCATCCAGAATGGTCAAGCAGATGGCTGGGCACCCCACTTGGTCATACTAACTAAATCCGCAGGTGCAGGCTTGCTTTTGCACACACAACCCTGCGTCTCCCAGTCACATTTTAGACCTCGCTGTCTAAAACGGACTATCACCAGCCACAACCCAGGGCTGGGGGGTGTGAAGGAAGAGATGCTATGGCTAACTTCCATTTTGGTAGGAGTTTTCCTGATAATGTGCCCATGGCCCTTCAAGCTGAGCTCTGCCATATCTCTACCTCAAGGACATAGCAAAGCAGACATAGCTCCTTACCTGCCATTGTTGTAGGTCAGTGAACTGAAATTCTTCATGAGTTTCCTGCTAATAATGTGTGGGCATTCAGGACCCATCGGATCTAGGACAGAAAAGGTTTTTGCAGTGGAATGAGAAACATATACTCTTCCTTGTACTGCCCATCTCCAGCCATCATGATAACACATTTGTTACTACAGCACTTACTGCCTCTTCCCATGAACACAGAGAACCCAAAAGGAACCCAGGCACTTGATTTCTAGGTCTCATCACTTTTCAGGTCAGAAAGAGGCTCCTAACAGCTTTTATCTTCTTTATAAATGAGATCTCCCACTTAAAAACAACATAATCTAAAATGCATGCGTGTGCACCTACGCATATATTTCTTTAATGGATTCCTGCCTTTTAATAAATAATCCTGTCACAAAATATTATTAAAACTGAAACAACACTAACAAATTTCTATTAGCACCAAGGCTAGTTATTTCCACATCCTCCTTGACTAAGTCCTACAGGGTTACTCCTGTGTCTCCAGCAATGTAGCTTGGCTTGCCATTTCCTCCTTTCTCAGCCCCTGCCATTGAAAATGCTAACAATGACATTTTCAGCACTGACAAGGAGACTCAGATACACAGGTTCTATGGAAGATAGCAAGTCTGGAAAATCTCAACCAAAATATTTTGTGCAGTGCTTTTAAGAACAGCAGTTCCTGCCACATTAAAATCAAGATCCTGAAGACAACAGAGGTATGATCGCTGTGATCCACGCATTGAGCTATTAAGCAAAGGATGATGAATATATTCGTGATTGTCAAAAGCACAGAGATATAAAGGATGTATTGTGTACTGTATGCCTCTTGCACCTGGAATATGGAGGCTGGATGAGGGAAAGAGCTGATAGTTTTCGGCCTCTTGGCTTAGGACTAAAGTGTTTGTAAGTATAGAACTATTTATAAACTAGAATCTCAAAATTTCTAATCTAAGCTACCCTGTCTCCTACCAAGAGGATCTCATGGTGCCACACTGATGCATGGCAGTTACAAAGGGAATGAAAAGGATTAGACATACATCTCCCAGCAGATGCAGATCTAACAACCCTCAACAACATGTAGATCACCAGTCTCAGTATGAAATGGGCTGAAGGTAACTTCGGCAGCCAACTGTTTGATCACACAGCTCATTCTGGGCAGCTTTACTGTTTTCTACTGCAGTAATTACAAACCAAGTCTCAGCAGGTGATTAAAATTGGAGGAGCTGAAAACTCTTACGTTTCTTCTTGATCACTTTTAGGTAGCTGAACTTAATAAGGGTGTCCAGGAACCAGAGGCATCGGGCTTTGTGATCTCTGTTCTTCTCATCAGCAGGCAGGAACTTCAACTCCTCTAAAACAAAGGAGCAATGGCTGAAGGAGAGAGAGGGGAGGATGAGACTCAAAGAACCAGGAACCAGTTTACACTGTCAGGACAGGCCACACCTGTAATTTCAATGCTCACCTGTTTGAGAAGAGTTCCCTGCACACCTTTAAAGGCTGCTTTGTGAGCATACTTTCCTGTCAATGCTCTTCCTGCTCACTTCAGCCCCTCAGCATAAGGCCTTAACAGCCCTAAGTGTACATCCATGTCACTTATCGAGCCACTGCAGCTTCCACAGCAAGCCAGTACTTGGCTGGGACAGTGCCCAGCCATGGGCATACCATGCTCAGCACAGCTCTGTGCTCCCCCTTCCAGGCACCTGCCTTCAGACCCCACTTCGGATTTCTCTGCTCTCTTCCTCTGCAATCAAAGGGCAGCCACGCTTCTGAGCACACAACTTCCTCACCTGTAGAGCTATACCCCACATTCTCCAAGGTCGGTGTTGCTTAGCTGTGATTGGATCAAATGTCCTCCCTCTGCACTGTAAAGATCAGCCTGGGTATTGTGGAGCTGGCAGCAGTAGCCATGCTGCCCCATAGAAAAATTATAGTTTCACAGGGCCAACCTTTACTATTACAAGGCTGTTTCCAGCAGCATTACCTTTTATCTTCTGTTTTCTTGGTGATTTCTTCTGGAGTGATATTAACAAAGACTGCTGCTGGAACCCGCAATGCTTCATACTCTGCTGGGGACAGAACTGGAAGGATTTTAAAGAAAAGAACAAGCAGGCCTTTGCTCTCCCTTCTGGTCTGAACAGCCCGCAGTGAGATAAGCTCTATCACTCTTGCTTCAGGAGATGTGGGGCAGGGAGGGAGGGAAGGAAATTGTAAATAGGCAGGAGGTTACAGCAAGACTAGGAAGCTGGCCAGTAACAAAGGTCTCTAAAAGACTGTGGCTTGACCACAGGTCACTCTTCCTGCATGGCTGACTTCATTACTATTCCCAGTTGAACAGGGAGGCACAGGATCCTGCGCTCTGTAGGAAAGAGGCAGGACATGGGATTTGCAGGCCCAAAGACCTCAACACAGCATGTCCCTGCTCTCAGCTTTTGGCTTGTGAGGGGAGAAGGCTCGGCTCATTCACACGCCCAGCAGCACTCACTCCCACATGCCAGACCACTGACGTTCGAGGCTTACAGGTGCACGAAACCACTCTGCCACAGAAAAAGATACTATCCTCAAACTTGTAAACATTTTCTGGTTTGTCAGCATCTTCATTACATGGTGGGAGGAAGATGGAGATGTTCTGCACATCATCTTGGGCCACATCCTGGATCAAAGCTTTGGAGGGAAACAGGAAAAAAGACAGGATTTGGACCATGCAAAAAAACCACAGAGAACATGACCACAACCCAAATCTTTCCTTTAAACATGTCTACTTAATGGTAGTTCTTGGGTCAACATCAGTTTAGTCACAGCTGGAGCTTTAAAGGTTTAAAACTCCAGTTCAGTTTATCTCACTTGGGACAGTAGTAAGGAAAAGGCCACAGCTCTTTCCTATTTTGTTTCATTACTGCCACATGTAGGTGCTGACTGTACAGAAAGCATTCCAGTAGGCACAGAAAGGCTGAGAGCTTCTGATGTGACTGCTATGTATTGAACATGCTGGCTTTTAGACTGGTGTCATCACTTCTACCAAGAACTTTCTGCTCCTTGAAATTTAGAAAAGCCACTCCAAACTACAGAAACATCTAGGAAAGAAGTGCACCAAGACAAACTGGCTGCTGGTGCCGCCCCTCTTGCCTGCAGGGTGGTCAGAATATGGTTTTGGTACCCTGGGTTCCACTGGACATCCACTTCGCACAAAGCAGCTCTGAAAGCACAGTCAATATCTAAGCTGGAACACAAGGGGTGAGAGTTGACAGGTTCTATAGTCAAGAGACATCTCTCCCATTCATAGCCAATGAAACTTAGAATCCCAGAAGTGCTGGTGGAAAGGCACTCTGGAGGTCTCCTAACCTCCAGCTCGGAGCAGAACTATCTACAGCACTAGATGAGGGCAGCCCTGGCTTTGTCCTGCCAAAGCCTGGAAACCACCAAGGATGGTGACTCCACACCTCTCTGCGACCTGTTCCAGGGCTGCACTACCTTCCAAGGCAAGAAGGTTCCCCCAGTCTCCCACATGGGCCTCCCAACATCCATGGACCACTGTAACTTTTGCTGCTGACGCTTGTTGACAGTGCTGAGAAGGGCTTAGCTCTGACTGCCCTTCAGGTATTTGTGGGCTGCTGTTAGATCCTCCTTGGCCTCCTCCTTGCCAGACTAACCAAGCCCAGTTCCCTCTGCCTCTCCTTATCAGTTGTGTGCTCCAGGCCCCTGCCTGTTCTTGTTGCCCTGCCAGGACTCCTCTGTCTTTCTCCGCCTCCTTCTTGATCACAGTGGGGGTGCAAGGAGGTGACACAGGCTGGAAACGTAATACAGATGCAGCCTCAGCAGCACTCAGTAGTGGAGTTATCAACTCTCCTAGAAACATCACCTCAGTGATGTTTTGGAGAATGAACTTTCCCTGCAGTAGTGACAATAACTAAGGCCATGGCAGACTTCTCTTCTGCAGGCTCCTCCATAGCAAAAGCCTCAGTCCATCAGCCTGGCTCACAACAGCACTGGGGGTGGCACTTGTTGGGGCTGTGACTTGGTTTAGGGCATGGACCATTATCCATAGACGTGCCACTGTGAAGCCAGGGTACAGCTCACGTTAATGAACTTTCAGCATCTCAGTTCAGACCAGGTGAATGTACTGCCTTTATCCCTGTAAACTGATAGCCAGTGACTCCCAGAAAAGCTCCCAACAATGGGTAGTGATGGACACTGGTGCCACAGGGACCTTCCCTCATTCAGGCGACTCTCACACTACGTCTAGCAGAATCAGATGAAAGCAGTTCCTTTTCCACCAGAAAGACCTGTGAGTTCCTCCACATGTACCCTTCTCAGCTGTCAGACCAGCTGCTTCCTTGGTCACTTGAAGAAAACCCCTTTCTTCTTCCTACCATACTTGGCAAGGAACAGACAGAAAAAGGCACTTCTGATTGCCTTCATTAAACCCTGAGACAATATTCTTACCTGTTACTCCCTTTGCATCTATAATGTTTGCTGCTGCTTTTGTCACAGCAGTATTCACAATATCGTTGCCCACTGCATTCATTCGCCGAGAGTTCAGAGCTCGCTTCTGCTTGCTGGTACCAAAGGCCTCAATGCACAAGTCCATCTGTGCAAGAGAGATGCAAATTAAAACACACTGCTGCACTGAAGACACTTTGCATCTAAGAGGAAAACGCAGCTACCCACCACCCGTTCCACATTCACATTCTCTAAGAAAACTTCAAACATTTCATTGGGCAGAACCTAACCATAGGACAAGCACTGATCTGTGAGGGGGCAGGAAGTAACTGGGATTGTAATCAAGTCTGAAATAATTATGAAAATACTGCCAATTTAGGCACTAATAATGTGCTGCCTCATAGACCTCCAAGGCACAGAGTGTGCTGAACCTGCACAGGTTCACCCTGCAGTAAACCAAACATCACAGTCTCAGACAAGCATCATCTGCCACTGTTAGCTGGATAATCACAGTAGAATATGATATGAGGTTTCAACTTTACCTTCTCCCTGTAGGATTTCTTCTGATAATCCTTTGTGTCGTCAGGTATTAAGTTATCTATAAAAGAACAAAAGGTAGCGTGCTTGGCTTGCAGCAGCCAGGCCAGCATACATATTTGGTATCCCTTTAGCTCTAATCCATTACCGAAAGACTTGGCACAACACTTCAAGATCTCCTCCACAGGACTTTGTCAATTAAAGAACACACTGAATAGAAGAGTATGTACTTAGAACAAAAAAGGAAAAACAGGGCAATTTTTGCTATAAAGCCTATGAGCGTTAAGACGATACCCAGGTACTGCTGCACAGGGGAAAAATAAGCTACAAAAAGACCACATTCTTTGGGTTATCCTCCCGAGTTCAGTAACAAAAAGCAGTTCTGCTGAAGAAAAGCTGTTTTAGTTTTCAGTGATCCAGCCCCTTGAACTGACAATTTCCCAGACTCCCTCAGCAGAGCATACCTAGACAAGGCTGCACTTATTCTGAAGAGTGACAACTTGTTACTGACTCCAACACTTCTACCCTCCCACCCATAATGCTCTCTGCTTAACCTTCACTCTAAATTTCACCTTGCTTTCTTGTCTGTTTTACACATAATGCAGTGCCTTAGAAGGAGAGTGTAATGTATCCTTGTTCCTCCATGTTGAGGGAATAAAGCAGAAATGAGGAAGAAAGAGCAGCCAGAGAGACAACAGAGAGCACTGCTGTCAACAACCATGCAAAGCTGAATGTCTACATAGGCTAGCACTCTCTGACTCTGATGCTGGGGTTAAACACAGTATCTTCTTACCTGACAGCAAGGGCTGCATGTTTAATATTTCAGCATTATACACTTCCATTTGCCCAGAGCCCTCATCTAACACACCAACAAAATACCTGGGAAGAACAGGGGCAAGTGATTAGCGAGAGACAGTCCAGTGGAAGTAATGTTTTAAAATCCATAGTGCAGAGCCATGCGTATTCGCCATCCCCTGCCAATTCTTTTGCCTTGCAAATACAAGTTTTCCAAGCACATTCAGGATGCCACAATAGAACAAGTTACCTCCAAGGCAAACACTATATATATATTTTAAATATAAATACGTATATAAAATATACAGACTTGTTGCTCTAAGTAAATGTAGAAGCCTTAAGACAACTAAGCTCCGTAATGCACAATGTCTAGGCACCAGAGTGCTAGTTGCTATTCTCTTTGGTCTTTCATAATGTGTCAGGACCTGGGGTTTCTCAGTGCTTCTATGCAGTTTCCTGTGTTTTTAAAACTTGGTGTATTGGGTTTGCATGGCAAGGTTTTGGTATCGGAGGGGCTACAGGGGTGGCTTCTGCGAGAAGCTGCTAGAAGCCTCCCCTATGTCCTACAGAGCCAATGCCAGCCGGCTCCAAGACAGACCCGTCGCTGGTCAAGGCCAAGCCAATCAGCGACGGTGGTAGTGCCCCTGTGATAGTAGAGTTAAGAAGGAGAGAAAAAACAACCTAGGAGCAGTTTTTGCAGCGAGAGAGAGGAGTGAGAAGGTGTGAGAGGAACAACTCTGCAGACACCCAGGTCAGTGCAGAAGGAGGGGGAGGAGGTGCTCCAGGCACCAGAGCAGAGATTCCCCTGCAGCCCATGGAGAAGGCCATGGTGAAGCAGGCTGTCCCCCTGCAGCCCATGGAGGAAGGATGAGGGGGTGTAGAGATTCCCCTGCAGCCCATGGAGAAGACCACAGTTGAAGCAGGCTGTCCCCCTGCAGCTGGTGGGGGTTGGTGGTGGAGCAGCTATCCACCTGCAGCCCATGGAGGACCCCACACTGGAGCAGGTGGATGCCCGAAGGAAGCTGTGACCCCGTGGGAAGCCCGCACTAGAGCAGGCTCCTGGCAGGACCTGCGTACCCGTGGAGAGAGGAGCCCACACCAGAGCAGGTTTTCTGGCAGGACTCGTGACCCCGTGGGGGACCCACACTGGAGCAGTCTGCTCCTGAAGGACCGTGCGCCGTGGGAGGGACCCCACGCTAGAGTAGGGGAAGAACGTGAGGAGGAAGGAGCAGCAAAGACAACGTATCATGAACTGGCTGCAGCCCCCATTCCCTGTCCCCCTGTGCTGCTGGTGGGGGGGAGCAGGTAGAGAAATTGGGAGTAAAGTGAAGCCTGGGAAGAAGGGAGGGGTGGGGGGAAGGTGTCTTAAGATTTGGGTTTGTTCTCATTGCTCTCTTTTGCTTGGTAATGAATTAGGTTAACTTTTTTCTAAGTTGAGTCTGGTTTGCCATGACAGTAATTGGGGAATGATCACTCTCTCTGTCCTTATCTCGACCCACGAGCCTTTCATTTATACTCTCTCTCTCCTGTTCAGCTGAGGAGGGAGAGTGACAGAGCAGCTCAGGTGGGCACCTGGCCTCCAGCCAGGGTCAACCCAGCACACTTGGGCTCCCTGCAGCCAGTTCTCTGCTTAGTACAAGTCACTTTAAGTCCTCAGAGTTTCTCAGAAATGTGACTTTGCTGTCTCTAAAATAGGATGATTTCTCTTAGGTAAATTCCTTTTCATCCTACATTTCAGAGGGGCAAGCCCAAAGAGTTTGTGCTGCTCCTCATCACAGGAGAAAAGAAACACCTTTGAATATAACAAGGCAAGATTATTCCACATTGGCTTTCCACCCATTTGGTTGTTCTATTAGAGAACAAGAAAGATCTCACATAGGGAATACTTCTAGGACGCCAGTGGAATGTGCCCCAATGCTACAAAGTTCGCATTCTTCAACCAGGACACGTAAAGGCTGGTGATTTCACCAACGCTTCCTTTCACAGTGCATGGCACAGACAGCAGCATCGTGCTCTGGCCCTGAAGTTAAATGGTGATTAATGACCATGGGGTTTCCTGGGCAGGAGAAAACGATCTTGGCAATTTCTTAATCTTAATTTCTTAGTTTCTTAATCACAAAGCTGTTATTGCATCTCCTCACACCTTCCTTCACGAGACCTTTTCAAATACACTCTATTTGTATGTAACATCACAGCTTCCAAAGGGACGTAACATGCACAAACACTGCAGCTGCCAGGTGCTGGAATCTCCTGTCAAAATCCTCAATTCAAATCATGGCCTCGGTGGGAACTACTGAGCCAGCTTTAAGAAAGGCTACCACGAACTTCGTATCTGAGCAGTTCCTCTACTTCCAGCTCCACGTTCCTGCCCCCAGTTTGCCAGCAAGCCATACCTGCACAGGGAGTTACATTTGGTAACTGTGCTGCTGAAGTTATTCCCCACATATGAAAGCCTTTCAGTTTCTGAGACCTGAAAAACAAAGAAAAATTACTTGAATACAGGGCTGTGAGAAACCTCCTCTGCATCTGCTTTATTTTCCCTGGTGCCACAGAGCTCCATATTCCCAGGCATCGGACACTAGTTGTGTGTAGGCAAACTTCACTTTGCCCATTTTGGGTATGTTTTGCATCTGATCAAAATCTTTAAAAGACAGACAATATTTCTTGAAGCTGAAACTACCCATGATACATAATTCTACCTCAGCTTTCACTGGGCCACTGATGATGAGGAACCACTGGAAAGAAATCATGGTAATAACAACTTAGAGTTTATCAGCGTAGCAAACTTGGGTGTCACCGCAGTTAGAATGCCTTGCTGTGTTGACCACCGTACTTTAATCCAGAAGCAACAGTCTGTGAAAGAAACTGAGTTTACTCACAAAGTCACTAGTGAAGAGAGATCAGGCCTCTCTGCCAGTCAATTTGAAACACTATTTCCAATGCTTTAGGGTCCTTAACACAGTTGCTCAAAGGTTCTGCAAGCTTCCAGCCAGGACAAACCTCACGGATTTCAGCCTGCACCAAAGGCGTGCACTGGGCACAGCCACCACTACAAGTAAGGGGAACTCAGTTTAAAATGTAATTTTCAATTTTCCATTTAAAATTTTCCTTTTTTTTTTTTTTTCCCATTTAAAGCTCTAGTACTGCCAAGTGACTGCAATGCATTGACTAAAAAAAGAGCTAGCACCACCAGGAATGGCTTAGCCACCTAAACTGATTTCAAAATGTTTGTGTCTATAGTTCCCCTGAGGATTTAGGCTGAAAAGTCATTTATCCCTTGAGTGAATCACGCATGTAAACAGCTGTAAAACTTAACAATAGCAGCAGAAAGCACCTTCTGACTTTAAGCTTGGTTCTCTCTTCACCGAAAGAAACAGGTATCTCCTTAGAATGTAATTTACCACCACCACCAAAAAAAAAAAACCTTTGGTAAAGAATTCACTGTGTAAACATAACAGATTTTGTGATCAAATGGACCTGACTAGCTTTCAAGTAACAGCTTTTAATTTTCAAACATGATTTCCCCTTAGATTATCAAAATAAATCATGAACACAGACACACACACAACTGCAGTAAATCAACCTTTGCCTGAGAATACACAACCATGTATCAGTCAAAATTTTTCAAATAAGTACGTACTCAGTTCTGATAGAAAGGTTACTAACTCTCAAATATCGCTCTCATTATCTCATTAATCAAAATGTCCCATATTGCATTATTCAGGTTCCTTTCTGTCCCAAGAGCGAACCCACAATGCCAAGCCTGAGGGGGCACAATCTGATCCTGACATGCTCCACAGACATCACCGTGCCTCAGCTCGGCAGGGCTGCAGGACCCGCACCCGCTCCTTTGGGGTCCAAGGACACCTTGTGCATCTCTGCACCCCTTGACGGGGAGCCTGGCTTGCCAGCACGGAGCGCTCTACAGGGTGTGGGAACAGCTCTCCCCCTGCCCACCGCTGCGCAGAGCTTCCCTGAACATTCCCAGAACACTTCCCTGTTCTGCCACTCCCCATCACACCCACCTCCATTGTGGCCACAATCCACATAAAAACCAGAACTTCCTCTGAAATCCTAGAGATTTTGTGAAATTTGGAAAATGATTCTCTCTCTCACACAGGCTGGGGCTAAACTGACTATTTTTTTACAAGAAATTGCTAGAGAGCAAAGCTCCACACAGATTTTCTGAGCCTTGCTCACCATATGGTAACGAGAGTAGCTGGAGCAGGGCAGCAGCAGGAGCCTGGAGGGGAAGAGCAGTCTCCCCAAAACAGGACCGCAGGGACTGCGGGTCTGATCGCGGTTTCTAGTTCCTACTTGCAGGAGCTGCCATGACCACAGCCATAATGGGGAAAAAGGGTGGAAACCCGTCACGACCTGCTGAGGTGGGAACTCCTCGGCACGGGTCTGGGTGCAACCCTCACCCTGATCTCTAAAGGAAGCCGCAGCACTACGGCCTCCCGACGCGCCGCCGTTCCCTGCGGCTGCCCAGGCTGCAGCGGGGCAGGCCACGCCGCAGACACGGGCGGGCTGATGGCGTCAGAGCTGCCCCCGCCACCACGGCCCGTTGCGGGGCAGGCGCAGCCTCAGGCTCCCGCGGCCGCCCTTACCGCAGCCACCGACGCTGCAAACAGGAGGACTGCCTACAGGCGGCCGCGGCAACACGCTCCCCGGGCGGGCCCTTACCAGGATCCTCCGGTGCTTCTTCCGGGGATGGGCCCTGTCCTTGTTTCGGTAGACGGTGAACCGCATGGAGTCGGACCGCCGCAGCCTGCCGTTGGAGAACTGCACTGCAAGGCGGTGGGGAGATGCCGTGAGCCCGGGCGGAGCCCCCTGCCCCGCGGCCCCCCTCCCGACCCACGGCCCCCTGCGGCGTCCACCCCGTCCCCCGCCTCACCCAGCACCGCCGGCTGCTCCGTCTCGGGGTCCCCGCGGTAACGCCAGGTGGCGGCGGCCATGGCGCGGGGCAGCGAGGGGCAGGTCCCTTCCCGGGGCGGGCAGCCCCGCCTCCCCGAGGGGCTCTACACGAGGGCCCGGCGCCCACGGCAGGGAACGGCTCACCGCCGCCACCGGGCCCGCTCCTCCGCCACCGGGCGCGCGGCCTGGCCGCACCGGCGGGGAGCTCCCGTCCGCGCCACCAGGGAAGCGGGGCCTGCCCAATCACGGCCGTGCTTGTTGCAGAGTCTTGAGAGAGGCGGGGCACGTGCGGTGCCGTTTCTTATAAGTAACGAGACCGCTGATTGGTTGGCGGCTGGGTAAGGTGGGCTCGTGCTGTCGCCACGCGCTGAGGGAGCCGCTGCGCGGTGGCGTCACTTCCGGCCGCCGGCGCGGCCGCCGCAGCGTAGGGCCCGTGGGGGCGGAGCCGCGGGAGCGGGGGACGGGGCCGCAGGGCCGAGGACGACGGCCGCGCCCGGCCCTTCCCGCCGCCCGGGGCGCCCCGCCGCGGCCCTTCCCGCCCGGACAGCAGAGGCAGCGGGAGGGGCAGGGACTGCAGGTGAGCGGGGGCGGGCCCGGCGGGCTGTGCCGGTGCCAGGCAAGGGGGGAGGGGAGGGGGGGGGCGGCCGGGGGCGCGCGTGGGGGAGGGGGCGGCGGCGGCGGGTGACGTGGGCGGCTGGGCCGGGGCCAGGCGGAGCGGAGAGCGTGCCTGCTGTGGGCGGCCGCCCCTTCCCGGCTTCCGCCCCTTCCCGGCCTCCGCCGTGCCGCCCTGGGCAACCCCGCCGGGCCAGCTGGAGGGCGGCGAGCTGCGGGCGGGTGGCCCGCGGCGCCGGTGCGTGCGGGAGAGGGCGGCCGCCCGGCCGGCAGCGCAGGAGATCGGCACGCCGCCGGCGGTGCTGCGGAGCTTGGCGGGGCGGAGCGGGCTGTGTGGCGGGCGGGGCGGAGGGCTGCGGATGGCAGCAGCGACGGATGCTCCGCCGGGTTGCGGGGAACGCGGTTCTGCAGTGCTGGAGAAGAAGCCGTAGGACACCCCGCGGGCCGGTGGGGGCCTCGCTTCTCCCGGACCTCCGGCTCTCTGCGCAGGGTTTCCGTCCGCTGGGGACTCGGGTCTTCCCCCGCCTCTTCAGGCGCGGGCCCGCGGTGCCGGGGTCACACGGGCGAGTGCGGAGCCCCTGCGGTGGTCGGGCGCTCCTTCTGCCAGGGTCTGGTGGAACGAAGCTGGCACTTGGCCTCTGCCTCAGGGCTCCTTGAAGCGCGTTTGGCTCTGGCCTGGTCAAAGTGCAGAAAGCTGCGTTGCTGAGTGTGACGAGGAATGGCTGGAGGGTCTTTTTGTCTTGTGTGCGGTGGTGTTTGTATAAGATACAAAATTAAATAGCTGGATGTATTTTGAACTGCTAATGATGGAAGGGTGAGATGTAGATGCTATCTTGAGTCTTGAGAGGGACATAAAACTTGGATATTCCTGGTGATGGAAAAAAAAGAAAAAAGGTATGACTCAATTCTTCAGGGCAGTGCCTTTCAGTGCATTCAGGAATGAGCACAGGAACAACAGTCTTGCCTTTCTTACCTGTCAGTTAATTTAATGTTCTGTAATTTTCAAAGAAACATCGTCAGATGACGTTATAAATTAGGTTTTACTTTCTTGTATTTGGTGTAATTATTGAATCATAATTCTTCTTGTGGACAACAGCATACGTGTACTGTTGATGTACAGAAGTTGGGTGCACACCAGTTGCTTCTCTGGAATGTATGTTTTGTCTCTGAGGGATTGACCTAACTCATTGCCAGTTTTTCTCATGGTCATGCTACCGCAGGTAAGCTCTGCAGTGGTAGAGCTGTTAACTGTGTTGCACTCAGCTGTAAATCCATATGTTATACAGGAAAGACAGATCCAGAGTGGCTTCTGTGTGAAAACAGAGAAGGAAGTTACTGTCTTTGAACTGACAAAAAGCTGCTTAATTTCTTTTTCCACCTTTCAAAAATTACTCAGTAGGATTTTAGTTAATTCAGCATAATACATTCAAATCATGTAAATTGTTACCCTCTAGTGTGACTTTTAAATTGTGGTTAAGGCAATATTTTCTTTTTAATTCTTCATTAGTACATGCTTGTTTTGGGTTTCGTGGCAAGGTTTTGGTAGTGGGGGTGCTGCAGGGGTGGCTTCTGTGAGAAGATGCCAGAAGCTGCCCCATATTGGACAGAGCCTGTTCCAGCCGCTGGCCAAGGCTGAGCCCATCAACGACGGTGGTAGCATCTCTGTGATAACATAGTTAAGAAGGGGTAGAAACTGCTGTGCAACAGCAGCCAGAGAGAGGAGTAACAACTCTGCAGACACCAAGGTCAGTGCAGAAGGAGAGGGAGGAGGTGCTCCAGGTGCTGGAGCAGAAATTCCCCTGCAGCCTGTGGAGAAGACCATGGTGAGGCAGGTTGTCCCCTTGCAGCCCATGGAGGTCCATGGTAGAGCAGGTGGACATGCCCTGGAGGAAGCTGGAGCCTGTGCTGGAGCAGGCTCCTGGCAGGACCTGTGGACCCATGGAGAGGAGCCCATACTGGAGCAGGTTTGCTGGCAGGACTCGTGACCCCATGGGGGACCCACGCTGGAGCAGTCCATTCCTGAAGAACTGCAGGCTGTGGGAAGGACCCACGCTTGAGAAGTTTGTGGAGGACTGTCTCCCATGGGAGGGGAAGCAGGAGCAGGAGAAGAGCATGAGGAGAAAGGAGTGGCAGAGATAATGTGTTATGAACTGACTGCAACTCCCATTGCCTATATCTGTGCTGCTCAGGGGGAGGAGGTAGAAGAGTTGGGAGTGAAGTTGAGCCTGGGAAGAATGAAGAAGGGTGGTGGGGAAGGTGTTTTCAGTTTTCTTTCTCTTTGTCTCAGCAGTTCTCATTTGAAATACAGTAATCATCTGTTCAATCAGTTATGTGGATATAGTTACTTGCTTAGGCTCAAGACATGTAATACTAATGAATCCATTGCGGTGGTGGCAAACTAATATTTGTTGCTTTGATTTAAACCACTTCCCGGCAAAAGTAGATTTATTCACTATGCAGTTAGCTGTAGTTTCAGTGGGGTTAAAAGTGTAGGCAAAGGAATCACCAGAGAAAGTGGTTGGACATGGCTGTCTAAAATTCTTGAACCTCTGGTAAATAGCGAAGTTGAAGAGCTGGATTTAGAAATTATTGCCACATTAAGCAAGATAACGTCATGCTGGCACTGAGCTGTCTGTGGCTGCCTTTTCTTTTGGAATCCTTGCCCGCAGACCCTTGGTTCTGCATGGTGTTTGTGGTTTGATTCATGAACTGGGGATGATGGTACAGGAGAAGCTGGCAACTGAATTTCCTTTGCAGCACTGGGTTCTCATGAGAATGGTGGCAGCGACAGAGGCTGACACGGTACCATGAACTTCAGGAGAGGTTTTCTGAACTGGTAACATAACTGTGAGTTCAGATCAATCCTTGGTGGTGGTGGTTTTTCTTGTCATGCCCTTAAATGGCTGTATTGCCAGTTCTGTGTAGCACCACTCTCTGCTTTTCCCTTTGTACATAAATCAAATTGTGATACTACCCAAACAGCTTTCTTCAGGTGTTTTACAATGCAATGCCTAAAAGCCTGTTGTGCTCTTGGGAACAGCTGTTTTATCATATCTAAATACAGTTTTTTAGCTTCATAAGGTCAAGAATAGAATTCATGATCTTCTTTTCCTCTTTCTTACTGATAACTAGAAAACATTGTGCTTGTGTAAGTTGACCAGAAAAACGTACATCAACTCTTTTGAGAGAGATTGATGCCTGTGAAAGCTATGGTAGTGTCCTTGAAGGCCAAATGATGAGAGGATTATCCAGGAATTATAAGGAAACAGTGTTCAATCTGTTCAGAATATATAGCTGTACAGGTGTGTTAAATAGTGGAATTACAACAAAGAAACAACCCCCTGGTGACAAGCTGGATGGGACATCAAAATGCAGGTATGTCACATTTCAGTCTCCTCCAGTGTGTCTTCCTCTGAACTATCACACTGTGCTGCAGGATCTGCAGACCAAGAGATGTATCACTGGACTGGGAGGAGGTGAGTGGAATTGTGAGGAAGCAGGAGGATGGCCATACCACAGGTAGTGTACATTTCTGCAGATAACCAAGACGGTCTAAGAAAAATGCAGCCTTTTTAAGGAAGCTTTTTGTTGCTCCTTTCAAAGACGCTGTTTGCAGATGGCAGGCTGTGCTGTTACTGTTTATTAATGAGTTGATGTTGCCATAGGCTGGACTATCTACTGACAGTACCTTTCAGATGATGAGAAAATACTAATCCATATGCTAATCTCTTCTCTGGAGGGGGCTGATGCAACCAGCAGCAGCTTTTGCAGTGCAGTTTATCCTTTCTGATTCTTAAACAAGTTGTAACTCATCCTCCCTGACAATACAAAGATAAACTGAGTTGAACTATATATAAAACGTGGCTAAGGAAACACCTCAGATGAGATGCTGTAAGCTAAACCGTCAGTCATCAAAGTCACTGGTTGCAGGTACTTGTCGGACACACACAAAAAATGCCTTTCATGGCTGGTGCTCCCCATATTGTAGCATACACAAAAGCAGTGTAACACTGGAGTCTAGCTACATGGGGCAAATCCAGAAATAATTTTAACTACTGTTAACTAAAATTCCACCATATGTTCAGTTTGAAAACAGTCTCAGAGCAGACAACACACACCCTCTGTGTGTTCTGTGTGTCTCAAAGGGACAAAACTTGCTGAAGATGTCAAAGAAAGTAAGGACTTTGGTTTCTTCCTGCCTCTACCCTCCCACCGTCCTGCTGGCTTGTTAAAAAAACAACGTACCTGATAGTAGAAAGTGTTTTCTGAAATAACACTCATATATGACTTGCATCTAGATTTATTTTTGTATTTCAGGCTTCAGGGGAGCTTTTTATGAGATGGATTATTTCAAGCACAATGGTTAAGCACAGCACAAGTCTATTGTAATGTTTTATAAAATGTAATTAAAGCTAAGAGGCAAACAGTTATTAATGTTATAATATTATATTGGCACATTTTCAAGCTTTGGCTATATGCCAGGGATTCCTGCAGGCTTGGTACCTAGACTATCAAATGCATTTAAATACAGATTGTTGGGAATGGAGTTTGAGGTGCAAATAATAGTGTCCTTTATTTATCTGATAAGGAAAAAACAAGTACCTAGTCTAAAGTTTTCAGTAGTGTATTTGTGAGATTTCTTCGGATATCACTCTGCTGAATGATATAGTTGAGGCAGCTTTTGTTGTTGGTTTTAGTAACTGTGGTGGGTTGACCCTGGCTGGGGGCCAGGTGCCCACCACCGCCGCTCTCTCACTCCCCTCGTTCACCAAACAGGGGAGAAAAAGTATAACAAAAAGCTTATGGGTCGAGATAAGGACAGGGAGAGATCACTCACTAATTATCGTCACGAGCAAAACAGACTGAACTTAGAGAGGGAATTCATCTAATTTATCACTAAGCAAAACAGAGTAGAGGAATGAGAAATAAAATCAACTCTTAAAACACCTCCCCCCACCCCTCCCATCTTCCCAGGCTCAACTTCACTCCTGGCTTCAACCTCTGCCCCCCCTCAGCAGCACAGGGGGACGGGGAATGGGGGTTACGGTCAGTTCATCACACGTTGTCTCTGCCGCTTCTTCATCCTCAGGGGGAGGACTCCTCTCGTCCTTCCCCTGCTCCAGCATGGAGTCCCTCTCACGGGAGACAGTCCTTCATGAACTTCTCCAACGTGAGTCTCTCCCACGGGCTACAGTCCTTCACCAGCTGCTCCAGCGTGGTCTCTTCCATGGGGTGCAGACCTTCAGGAGCAAACTGCTCCAGTGTGGGTCCCCCACAGGGTCACAAGTCCTGCCAGCAAACCTGCCCTGGCGTGGGCTCCTCTCTCCATGGGTGCACAGGTCCTGCCAGGGGCCTGCTCCAGCGTGGGCTTCCCACGGGCCACAGCCTCCTTCAGGTGCCTCCACCTGCTCTGGCGTGGGGTCCTCCACGGGCTGCAGGTGGAATCTCTACACCCCCTCATCCTTCCTCCATGGGCTGCAGGGGGACAGCCTGCTTCACCATGGCCTTCACCACGGGCTGCAGGGGGATCTCTGCTCCGGCGCCTGGAGCTCCTCCTCCCCCTCCATCTGCACTGACCTTGGTGTCTGCAGAGTTTCTTACATCTTCTCACTCCTCTCTCCGGCTGCAAAAGCTTTTCTTTTTAACTGTTTTGTTTCCCTTCTTAACTGTGTTATCACAGAGGCGCTGATTGGCTTGGCCTTGGCCAGCGGCGGGCCCGTCTTGGAGCCGGCTGGCATTGGCTCTATCAGACACAGGGGGAGCTTCTAGCAGCTTCTCACAGAAGCCACCCCTGTAGCCCTGCCCCGCTACCAAAACCTTGCCATGCAAACCCAACACAGTAACACAAAATCAAGTACTTTAAAAACTTTTTGAAAGAATCTTTAGGGGGAACTTGAGGTTGCGTTTGATTTTTTTTGTTTGTTTATTTGACTGTGTATGTTTGACTTCTTGATAGTGGCTCAGGATTGCAGTACAATTTGACATAGTAATAAAATTTTAAATAGATTATTCAGAGTTGTTATTTTTCACACTATTTTATAGTCGGTTAACTACATTTTTTAAAGAAGCGAGATAAAAGTGTTTGATTCTGCAGTAGTTTTAGTGCAAGTGTACTTAAATACTTGCCTTGTCCCATCTTGCTGCAGCTTAAGTATTGAAGCAGAAGGATTTGATGGAAAAAGGGGCTGTAGGTCTACATAATATTATCAATACTAATCATTCAACAAGAAATAAAGAAACCATATGAAGAAATTCTTACCAGTAAAAGCAGTAGAAATATGCGCTAATAAAACCTGAACCATGTTCAACAAAAAATGTGGGAATTCAGTATCTAATCTCTACTTTGTTAAATTCTGTTGGAGTTGACAGAGGTTAATAACTAATGGGAGATTAATACACAGGCTCTGTAATTGTGAACACTTGTACATCGTCTTCCCAATTAGGTATTTTTAATCCTGATGCTTTCTTAATATTGAAGGCTTAGTTTTAGAAATTTAGGCCTTATCTTCATCCACATATATGAGGAATATTTTACTATGTGCCACCATAAATGTTTGATTACATCATCAAGCTCCTCTGCACAGCCCCAAGGGAGCTTGGAGAGGCAATGGCAGGAGGGGGAGCACAAACAGTACCCTGGGGGGCTGCTCCCAGGTCGATCCCTGGAGCCAGCCCATTGCAGGCCCAGAGGGGCACAGGTGGGACCCTGAATCAAGGACCCGGAGGAAGGAGCACCCTGTCCAGACCCCTGCCAGGGCAGTCACTGCAGGGCCTCTGCCCAGTATCATGGTGAGTTGCAGAGCAGTTCTGTCCAGAACTGCTGGGACACGTGGGCTGCAGGGAAAACCAGCTTGGGATCCCACAGGACTTATTACGGGATGTTTAGGGGAGGAACCAAAAGCGGGACAAAGGAGGAGTTTAGGGGGTTTGGGGAGGAACAAGTGTGGGAACAGAGGAGTAAGGGGAGGAAAAGGGTTGGTTGTGTGTAGGCAGTTGTCCGGCCATGCCCTGTACCTGATCAGGGCCATCTGTCCTGTTCCTAATGAAATTCCTTCCTGGCTCTGTTCTGGGTGAGGGCTCTCTGGTTGGTGTGAGTGCAGCCACAGGGCAGAGGGTCTCTGTGTCCATGGGGTGTTGACTGGAGCATGTGTGGATGTTTGAGTGTCTGATGGCCAGCAAAGATCAACCTGGATGAGCTGGTGAATTGGGCTGGGATCAAGGGGGTCTGTGGGTCCCCAAGGGCAGCTCTGGGTGTGAGAGTGCCTGTGTCTACAGGGGTGAGAACATGGAAGGTCAGGTGTGGGACCACGGGAGTCCTGGCTGACTCTGTACCTATGGCCTGGCAACAGGAGCCAGGCTGTGGCCTCAGGGGCTCATATGCCTGGAGACTGGGACCCAGGGGACAGCTACTGGGAGGGCCAGCTGCTGGAGGGGTCCACGTTGTGCAACTGTACATATGTTCTTGCAGGTGGACTTCCATTCTGCTCTGCCAGATAGGGGAGCAGGATGGGCATCTGCTGCTGCCTGTGTTTGTGTGAGTTGTGAGTGTGTCTCATAGCATATATGAGTGTACTGTGCATTCGTGCCCACTGGGAATGCATCTTCTCCTGCTCTCCTTCTGGGACCTGGGGATGTTTAGTAGCAGGAGCCTCGCCTCTCTTGGGCTGTTGGATCTGCTGTGGTGTGTTTTCTTCTAGCAGTGAAGAGGCAAGTATTTAAGTATCTACTGAGCACACTTTTTATTCAAAGGTTAATTATCTTTTTAAGCATATTATAAAAATGTTAGGAAGAAAATGCTTCCTTACTGATTTTTACCAAATCAATTTTACATTAAAGAAATTAATAGTTCTCTCCTAAAACCTTCTGAAAATACCAAAGCAAGCTGTAAAATTGAAAGCCAGACAGGTAAGTGTATGTAAAACTATGCCTCCAGTGACTTGTGGTTTAGTGCCTTCCCCAGGTAGAGGTGGCATCTAAATATTGAATAGCTCACAATTGATTTTTATTTGATGGACCTATGTAATGGCTATTGAATTCACACGTACTTGCCCATGGCAAGTTCTGTAGCTTTACTGCATTACGTCAAGGAGTGTTTCTTTGGTTCTGACCCTGCTGGTTTCATTTCATAGGCCTTAGTCCAGAGACAGGCAAAATAGTTGTTTTCCAGTCAGGATTTCATAGATGTTTTTTCATTGCTTGCCCATAAAATTTTCCTGGCTCCGACTGTTTGTATTTATAGTAAAACTACTTGTAGCTAAACAATTTGGTATAGTTTCTTTTCACTTGTGGTCATTTGTTTGATTATAGAAGTAAGCTGTTCCCTTTCCTGCTGCTCTTCAAAAGGCTGCTCGACTCAATGTCTGCTGTTTGTACCACTGATGCCTCCCCTGAGTCCCACTGGCTGGATCTGATTCAGCGGAAGATTTCATCTGACATTCCTCGGCTCCCCCGGATGTGAACTGGAGCTGGCTGTCAGCCTCACGAAGGCTGCAGAGACTGGCTACTGAAACCATCACTACTCAGTTGGGAGAATCTCTGTCCTTCATCTGAATAGGCATTTGCACACCATGTGGTGTGATGGGATGCTACCCATCATGTGCTGGAGATGTTGGGTTGTTTGCTAGGGGATGATGGGGATGTGCAGCCCATGGGTGGTTCAGGGGAGTCTTTATGGCCAGCTATTGCTGACAGGTGAGGTATCACCGAAGTGGGAGGGAAAGACAGATGGAATGTGCATATCCAGAAATACACCACTCATACGCATTTTGATATTGACTTAGATGCATTGCATGTATTTAGTAGCCTGAAGTAGCTGATACCTCACCAAAAGCAGTATGTGCGTAGTATGCAGTATATACAACTCAAATCTAGTCTTATAATTTTCAATTGATCTTGTACAAGATCTCAGCTTCATTGTGGGGTCTATCTTGATTCTGTTTGAGGACTTCAGCCTTTATGGTGTAGTAAAAGTTAAATACCAAGCCAAATTAGAATCATAGAATCGTTTTGGTTGGAAAAGACCTTTAAGATCATCAGGTCCAACCGTTAACCCAGCACTACCAAGGCCACCACTAAACCCTAAGTACCACATCTACGCATCTTTTAAATACCCCAAGGGATGGCGGCTCAACCACTTCCTTGAGCAGCCTGTTCCAGTGCTTGACAACCATTTGGGTGAAGAAATTTTTCCTAATATCCAATCTAAACCTCTCCTGGCACAACTTAAGGCTGTTTCCTCTCACCCTATCAGTTCTTACTTGGGAGAAGAGACCAGCAGCCACCTCACTACAACCTCCTTTGAGGTAGTTGTAGAGAGTGATAAGGTCTCCCCTCAGCCTCCTTTTCTCCAGGCTCAACAACCCCAGTTCCCTCAGCCACTCCTCATAGGACTTGTTCTCTAGACCCTTCACCAGCTTTGTTGCCCTTCCCTGGACACGCTCCAGCACCTCAATGTCCTTCTTGTACTGAGGGACCCAAAACTGAACACAGCACTGTAGGTGCAGCCTCACCAGAGCCGAGTACAGGGGGATGGTCGCTGCCCTACTCCTGCTGACCACACTATTTCTGATAAAAGCCAGGGTGCTGTTGGCCTTCTTGGCCACCTGGGCACACTGCTGGCTCGCGTTCAGCTGGATGTTGACCAATGCCCCCAGGTCGTTTTCCTCCAGGCAGCTTTCCAGCCACCCTTCCCCAAGCCTGTAGCGTTGCCTGGGGTTGTTGTGACCCAAGTGTAGGACCTGGCACTTAATGTTATTTGAAGCAAAAATGTGGTTTGTCTTGTTTCAGGTGCACAAAGGATGCAATCACTTTTGGTGATTGTAAACAAGGACTCTCTGAATTCTGAAATCGCAAATCCTTTGTCAAAACAATGACTCTTGCCTGTTTTCTCTGGTTCAAATACATATTGATGCCTGGGCAGAAAATACCTTGGACTGTCCCTGTAACCCATTTTCCTTTCTGGAGTACAGCTTAATCTTTTTACTGATATGAAATCCTGTCCTCATGTAGTTTGGTGTTTTCCACCTCCAGTCTTCTCTGAACATTGGTTTGAATGTGTTACTATGTAGTCTTCTGAGGCATGCCACCTCCTGGGATTGGCTTGATAAAGGCAATGCATGAGCTCTTGGGTATTTTATATCTTAGCATCATAGAATGGTTTGGGTTGGAAGGGACCTCAAAGATCATCTAGTTCCCAGCCCCCCTGCTGCAGGCAGGGACACCCTCCACTAGACCAGGTTGCCCAAAGCCTCATCCAGCCTGGCCTTAAACGCTTCCAGGGATGGGGCGTCTACAGCTTCTCTGGGCAACCTGTGCCTCTCAGGGAAGAATTTCTTCCTCACATCTCATCTCAATCTACCCTCCTTTAGTTTAAACCCATTACCCCTTGTCCTATCACTACACTCCCTGAGAAACAGTCCCTCTCCAGCTTTCCTGTAGGCCCCTTTAGGTACTGGAAGGCTGCTATAAGATCTCCCCAGAGCCTTCTCTTCTCCAGGCTGAACCACCCCAACTCTCTCAGCCTGTCTCCATAGCAGAGGTGCTCCAGCCTCGGATCATCTCCGTGGCCTCCTCTGGACTCGCTCCAGCACCTCCCTGTCTCTCCTGTACTGGCGACCCCAGGGCTGGATGCAGTGCTCCAGGTGGGGTCTCATAAGAGCAGAGTTGAGGGAGTGAATCATCTCCCTTGACCTGCTGGTCACACCTCTTTTGATGCAGCCCAGGACACGGTTGGCGTTCTTGGCTGCAAGCGCACACTGCTGGCTCATGTTGAGCTTTTCATCAACCAACAGCCCCAAGTCCTTCTCTTCAGGGCTGCTTTCAATCCATTCTCCACCCAGCCTGTAGTTCTACAGTGCATTTCCTAAAATGACCTAAAGCAGTGTACAGACTAGGAACTGCTTGGGTGCTTGTGAACAGCTTGCTTCTGATGACCCTTGAAGCTGGAGCAGTCTCTGCTGGGCCCTGTGCTTTCTGCAGTGAACGTACAAGTGGAACGATTTTGTTCTTGGTTGCAGATGGGACACAGCAAAGTGCTCCCATCTTAGCTGCCTTTGTAGGTGGTGGTGGTTAGGGTCCAGCACTGCTGCATTTTGGGAAGTCACTGTAGTTAGTACCACGTTGTCCTGCAGTTCTGCTCCTTACGGAAAGGAGATGCCCTTGGCTTTCCTGGTGTACTGGGTGCCTGGTGTTTTCTGGGGTGTTTGTTGGTGTGCTGTAGCATTGTATACTGTGTGGATCAGCCCTGCATATAGCCTTACAACTGTGCTGTGAAATGGTTCCTTGGAGCAGTCACTCTTGACTGGGGAGGGAAGTGAAAAGAAAGTCGACCAAGGTACAGGCCCTGCAAGAGCATGCTGATGCTGTACTGATGGTTCTCTAAACAGAGCGAAAGAGTTTCTTTGTTGCTCTGGCAACTGTTGCTCATACCCACCCTCCCCACTATCTCCTCCTTTGTCCAAATTCCCTCTCGATCCTGTATTTTACTCCTGTGAAGCTAAGGACAGAGTGTTATTTCTGGCATACCATTTGGCCCACCTCAGAGGCGAGTAAAAGCAGATAAATGAAGAATTGTTTGGCAGTCCCCTGTCAACTTTCCAGAGGTGCCTGTCTGGAGGGCAGCTTTCCTCACGGAGGAGGTTGTCCCTGCATGGTGCTTGCAGGAACAAAGGAGGGCATGAGTTTAGCCAGGTATGCCCAAGCAGCAAAGGCAGGCAGCAGCACTGCTCACAAAGCAGCCCTGGCCTCTGCCACATTCCAGACACTTCCTGCTGGGACTTGTGGCTCTTGTCACAGGCTCCCGTCTTCCTTTTGTCTTGCTGCCTAAGGTCAGTGAGTTTCAGGGTCTGCTCTTTTGTTCCTCCCACCTCTTAGAACCACCAGGAAGCATTTCCTCACTTTTCCCTGTGTTATACTTCGGTCAGACAAATGTGTAGAAATAAAAACTGTGCAATTCCAAAGTTTGTCTTAACTATTTTTTTTAAAATGTCATCTTATTTTTACTGTCAACTATACATTGCTAGTGAAAGAGAAATAACATCACCTATTATCTGTATTCCTATTTCTTATTTTAAAAAGTGCCAGGCTCAAATTCTGTTTTATTACATAACTTCATTTATAGAGAGATAAGGGAGACCATGACACAGTACGTAATTAAATCTCATGGTGCTTATTTGAGGCATTCAGGCATCATAGCCTCAGTGCTGCCAAATGAGGGGATTTTTGGTGCTGTGGTAAGCCTGGACCCTCACCATTGCTGGAAGGCATAAAGTGTAATTTATTTCCTCCTCCTTTTTCAAATACACAGGAGCCAATTACAGTTGGAGGCAACATATTTTTGCCAGCAGAAGGTTCAGTTTTTCATTGTTTAGTAAAACTGTGGTTCTTTGCAAGCCTGTCCTCTTTGGAGAGGGGCATGGTTCTTTGTCTGGTGGACTGGGTGGTGATACCTTTCTCCAGCAAAGACCTGCGAAGTGTATGTCATGTGCCTTAGAGATGGAGGAGGTGGTTGAATGCAGCTGCCTCTCGGGTGGGGAACAGCAGCTGCTCTTACATTATTAGCTCCAGCCTGGCAGCTGAGGCAGGCAGAGGCCATTTCGTGAGATATTTTTGTGACCTAATGGTTTTAGTCTTTGTGTTTTTATGTTAGTTTGCCACCTCTTCTGGCATGAATTCAGATCTCTTTGCCTACTATATTACTGATTCCTTCATTTTATGTAGCCTGATGTTAGTTCAAGTGCAGCAAAAGCTGCAAACTTGAGCAGGTCCCTTTGTTTGTCCAGGTTGCCCCTAAGGGATTTTGTAAGCCTGGGAATCAGAAAATGGTAGTTGTTCATCACACCGTAGTGTCCATAGTAGGCTCAAGACAGGCTAAAAAGGAGAGTATCTGCATCTAGGGCCTTCCTACCCAATAGGTGCCTGTAGTCTCTCTTCCTGACAACACAAAACCTTGTTATTTAGTGACAAGAGGTGTTACAGAGCGCAATTGCTCTGCCCATCCCTTCCGTAACTATTGACACTGTCAAGTTTTGATTGAGGAGACTAGTATTTTAAAGTCCAATACAGTTTATAGCTGTGGGCCTAACAGAAAAAGGGGCCTATCTTTGTCCTGCTCTGTCATCCCTCTCTGGATAGAGAACCTAGCATGTGTTCAGCTTGTGCTTGTTGTGCTCTGCCAGCGGATGGTGTGACTGGGAAACCTCGCCCAGACCCAGCCTGAGCTTCCTCGGCAGTTTGGGGGGATTCAGTCTGATGTGGTGCAGAGCGGGAGCAAGCCGGGGGTATTGTGCAGGGAGTCAGGGCATGCAGACCGTGCATTAACTTTGTTACCTAATGAGAAACTTAATCTCATGCTGCTTGCAGAGTAACTCCTGAACTAGTTCAAAAGACATGTATCCTTTATAAAAGAGGATCAAGAACCCTTCCACTTTCCCTTGATGTGTTGATGGTGACAATCCAAGGGTGGGGAGCACTCACCTAAGTTGAGCTGAGTTGCTGCTGGAAGCTCATGGATCCTTCTAATTCTACAGCTGCCTGCTTACACATGCGTAAGTGTGTAAATCCATCAGTGACCTTCTGCGTATTGCTTGGTTTTTTGACCTTTATCCGCACGGTCTTACAGCAGTACATGTCTCAAAGGTGGTAGTCCCCAGTCTGCATGGCCTCCCTTACAGCCTTTCGCCTTGCAGCAAAGGAGAGCGCAGAGCTTGGAGCTGCTGCAGATGGAAGTGAGCCTTTGTGGCCTCATGCTGCATTTGCTCCATGCCTGCATCTTGGGAGTTGCTCTTTGCATTTCTGAGGTTTTGCTTTTTCTGCTGATCCTTCCAAGTAAGTAGTTAATCTGTCTTCATCCAGGTGGGCAAAATTGCAAAATAATTAATGATTTACATCAACAGCTGTACCTGTTTTCCTCTGAATGAATGGGTGTACTTGGCAGCCACTGCCTGAGCAAAGTAGTTGTGTGAAGTAAAACACCTGTGGAGAGTTTGAAATACAAACATTATTTCTGAGCAAACTTTTATTTACTGGTCAAAGGTGACTATGGGAAGCTTTGTGTGCAATCTACTTGTATAGCTTGTGACCATGCAGGTATGCAAATGCAGCATATGGTTTGTTCACAATGTGTGTATTTGAGGACAGAATTTATAAACTGGCATATTCACATTTGATCCCTCTTCAAAAGTATAATTCTTCCTTGGTGACCTTTTATTTTAGCTACTTTACAGTCTTTTTGTGTCACATGGTACTGTGATAACGCTACTGAAAAATAAATGTGAACACAAAAGTGTGTGTGTATGCCCCATACATGCAACCTTTCTGTTCCCCAAATCTTATACTCTGTTGATTTGTCTTCAGAAAAAGTAGACATATCACTGAAAGTCACCAATTTAGTCTTAAGGTGAATCTACTAAGATTTGACTTATGTTCTCGTAATGGAAATGTAAGAAAAAAACATCCCTGAGTTTGACTAGTTACCTAGCTGAGTACTGCATCATTTTCTCAAAAGCGTCCCATAACTTCCTCATGGGCCAGAAGGGTTCATAAGGAATAGTAAGTACGGAGACGGCTCTTAATGTTGGCAAACTTTACTATCTTTCTACCATTTTATTTATTTTGTGGGAAAAACAGAGGAGTTTCAGTGCCTTCCAGCTGACAAAATACACTGGATAAGAAAATGTATTGCACTTCTGTTTTGGGTTTGCATCAGGGGTTGATATCGGGGGGGGGCTACAGGGGTGGCTTCTGCGAGAAGCTGCTAGAAGCCTCCCCTATGTCCTACAGAGCCAATGCCAGCCGGCTCCAAGACAGACCCGCCGCTGGTCAAGGCCAAGCCAATCAGCGACGGTGGTAGTGCCCCTGTGATAGTAGAGTTAAGAAGGAGAGAAAAAACAACCTAGGAGCAGTTTTTGCAGCGAGAGAGAGGAGTGAGAAGGTGTGAGAGGAACAACTCTGCAGACACCAAGGTCAGTGCAGAAGGAGGGGGAGGAGGTGCTCCAGGCACCAGAGCAGAGATTCCCCTGCAGCCCATGGAGAAGACCACAGTTGAAGCAGGCTGTCCCCCTGCAGCTGGTGGGGGTTGGTGGTGGAGCAGCTATCCACCTGCAGCCCATGGAGGACCCCACACTGGAGCAGGTGGATGCCCGAAGGAAGCTGTGACCCCGTGGGAAGCCCACACTAGAGCAGGCTCCTGGCAGGACCTGCGTACCCGTGGAGAGAGGGGCCCACACCAGAGCAGGTTTTCTGGCAGGACTCGTGACCCCATGGGGGACCCACACTGGAGCAGTCTGCTCCTGAAGGACTGCGCCCTGTGGGAGGGAGCCACGCTGGAGCACTTCATGAAGGAGGAATCCGAGGAAGCAGTTAAAAACCTGCCTACACCACCTGGACACTGACAAGTCTATTGGCCCAGATGGGATCCACCTGAGAGTACTGAGGGAGCTGGCGGAGGAGATTGCCAAGCCACTCTCCATCATTTATCAACATTCCTGGTTAACAGGGGAGGTCCCAGACAACTGGAGGCTTGCCAGCATGACGCCCATCTGCAAGAAGGATCGGACAGAGAATCTGGGGAACTACAAGCCTGCCAGCCTTTACCTCAGTACCGGGGAAGATTATGGAGCGGTTCATCTTGAGTGCCCTCACCAGCCATGTGCAGGACAACCAGGGGATCAGGCACAGCAGCATGGGTTCATGAAAGGCAGGTCCTGCTTGACCATCCTGATCTCTTTCTATGACCAGGTGACCTGCCTAGTGGATCAGGGAAAGGCTGTGGATGTTACCTACCTGGATTTTAGGAAAGCCTTTGATACTGTTTCCCACAGCGTTCTCCTAGAGAAGCTGGTGGTTCACGGCTTAGACAGCTGCACTCTTCGCTGGGTAAAAAACTGGCTGGAAGGCTGAGCCCAGAGAGTTCTGGTGAACGGAGTTAAATCCAGTTGGCAGCTGGTCACAAGCAGCGTTCCCCAGGGCTCAGTCTTGGGGACAGTCTTGTTTAATATCTTTATCAATGATCTGGATGAGGGGATTGAGTGCGCCCTCGGTAAGTTTGCAGATGACACCAAATTAGGCGGGAGTGTCAATCAGCTTGAGGGCAGGAAGGCTCTGCAGAGGGATCTGGACAGGCTGAGACCAACTGTATGAGGTTTAACAAAGTCAAGTGCTGGGTCCTGTGCTTGGGTCACAGCAACCCCAGGCAACGCTACAGGCTTGGGGAAGAGTGGCTGGAAAGCTGCCTGGAGGAAAACGACCTGGGGGTGCTGGCTGACAGCTGAACGTGAGCCAGCAGTGTGCCCAGGTGGCCAAGAAGGCCAACAGCACCCTGGCTTTTATCAGGAATAGTGTGGCCAGCAGGAGTAGGGATGCGATTGTGCGCCTGTACTCGGCTCTGGTGAGTACCTTGAATACTGTGTTCAGTTTTGGGTCCCTCAGTACAAGAAGGACATTGAGGTGCTGGAGCATGTCCAGAGAAGGGCAACAAAGCTGGTAAAGGGACTGGAATGCAAGTCTTATGAGGAGTGGCTGAGGGAACTGGGGTTGTTGAGCCTGGAGAAAAGGAAGCTGAGGGGAGACCTTATCACTCTCTACAGCTATCTCAAAGGAGGTTGTAGTGAGGCGGGTGTTGGTCTCTTCTCCCAAGTAACTAGTGAAAGGACAAGAGGAAATGGTCTCAAGTTGCATCAGGGGAGGTTTAGATTGGATATTAGGAAGAATGTCTTCAGCGAAAGAGTGGTCAGGCATTGGAACAGGCTGCCCAGAGAGGTGGTGGAGTCACCATCTCTGGAGGTGTTCAAAAAATGTGTAGACATGGCACTTTGGGACATGGTTTAGTAGACACGGTGGTGTTGGGTTGATGGTTCGACTTGATGATCTTAGAGGTCTTTTTCAACCTTAAAGATTCTATGATTCTAAGAACTGTAGCCCATGGGAAGGACTCACTTTGGAGAAGTTCGTGGAGGACTGTCTCCCATGGGAGGGACCCCACGCTGGAGCAGGGGAAGAGTGTGAGGAGTCCTTCCCGTAAGGAGGAAGGAGCGGCAGAGACAACGTGTGATGAACTGACCACAACCCCTGGCCACATCCCCCATGCCCCGTCCCCCTGTGCCACTTGGGCAGAGGAGGGAGAGAAATCGGGGTTACCCCACCACAACTTCTGATAGCTAAAGGTAGCATTTTGATGTAAGAGCTGACCACTTGTTCCAGTGCAGAAGTGTCTCCCGTCTTTTCCATTAACTCTCTTTTCTATGTTTCTCTGTGAAAAGCAGATAGTTGACAGTTCTGCACAGTAGCTGAGGAACTGTGCAGAAGGTAATTTGCAGCAGGTGAAGCTGGATTAAATTAGATGAGAATTAAAGTTCAAACTTTTCAGGGGGAAGTTACCTAATAATGTGAGCAATTTATCAAAGGTTGCAGTAGATTATTCACAATTAGATTTTTTTTTTTTTTTAAGCCAGGATTAAAAGTTTTACTGAAGAGTGTGTTTTACTTTGGACAGGAGCTGTAGTGGAGGTGAAATGACCTGCGTTACTCAGTTTGCAGCAGAGCTGCCTGTAACATGTCTGATGCTGAGGCAGCTGTTATACTAGGTCAGCTACATGGCAGAACCTGTATTTTCTTCCTCATCCTCCTCCTCAGGATTGCCAGGTTTGATCCATTACTAATGTGGCAGTGGTGAATTAAGATCAGTTGGTTTTCATCTCTCTTTCAGTCATCATCTTTCATTTTTAAACCTGGGTTCGCTGTGGTCTGAATGGGACTTCAGCCATTTTTTATATTATAGTTTATTCTGTTTTGTTTTACAGGATCATGGATTTTCCAGGACACTTTGAGCAAATCTTTCAGCAGCTCAACTACCAGAGGCTTCACGGCCAACTTTGTGACTGTGTCATTGTGGTGGGAAACAGGCATTTCAAAGCCCATCGCTCTGTTTTGGCAGCATGTAGCACACATTTCCGAGCTCTGTTTACTGTAGCAGAAGGGGATCAGACTATGAATATGATTCAGCTGGACAGCGAAGTGGTGACAGCAGAAGCTTTTGCTGCTCTGATAGACATGATGTATACTTCTACACTAATGCTTGGGGAGAGCAATGTTATGGATGTCTTGCTGGCTGCTTCTCACTTACATTTGAACTCTGTTGTTAAAGCATGCAAACACTACCTTACTACCAGGACGCTGCCAATGTCTCCACCGAGTGACAGAGTTCAAGAGCAAAATGCACGCATGCAGAGGTCTTTCATGCTCCAGCAGCTTGGACTGAGCATTGTGAGCTCTGCGTTAAATTCCACTCAGAGCACAGAGGAACAACCAAATACCATGAGCTCCTCGATGAGAAGTAACATCGAACAGCGCACTACTTTTCCTATCCGTCGTCTCCACAAACGTAAACAGTCTTCTGAAGATCGGGCCAGACAGCGCATCAGGCCTACCATGGATGAGTCCGTTTCCGATGTGACTGCTGAGAGCGGGCAGTCAGTAGTTCATTCACGGGAAGATTTCTTCTCGCCCGATTCACTGAAGATTGTGGACAACTCTAAGGCCGATGCTGTTGCTGATAACCAGGAGGATAATACTATTATGTTTGATCAGTCTTTCAGTGCTCAGGAAGATGCTCAAGTGCCCAGCCAGTCTGACAACAGTGGAGGAAACATTTCACAGATGTCCATGGCATCCCAGGCAACACAGGTGGAAACCAGCTTTGACCAGGAGGCTGCTTCTGAGAAGAACAACTTCCCATGTGAAAATCCGGAGGTCAGTCTGAATGAAAAAGAGCACATGAGGGTGGTAGTGAAGTCTGAGCCCTTGAGTTCCCCAGAGCCTCAAGACGAGGTGAGCGATGTCACTTCCCAAGCAGAGGGCAGTGAGTCTGTTGAAGTGGAAGGAGGAGTAGTGAGCGCAGAGAAGATAGAACTGAGTCCTGAGAGCAGTGATCGTAGCTTTTCTGACCCACAGTCCAGTACTGATAGGGTGGGAGACATCCATATTATGGAGGTGCCAAATAACTTGGAACACAAGTCTACTTTCAGTATCTCAAATTTTCTAAATAAAAGCAGAGGTGGTGGCTTTGGTGCTAGTCAAAACAGTGATGACAACATTCCAAATACCACCAGTGACTGCAGAATGGACAGTGATGCCTCTTATTTGATGAGTCCAGAGTCGGGGCCTGCTGGTGGCCATTCATCCGCCACCGTCTCTCATGTCGAGAATCCATTTAGTGAGCCTGCAGACTCTCATTTTGTTAGACCAATGCAGGACGTGATGGGTCTCCCCTGTGTACAGACTTCTGGGTACCGGGCGGCAGAACAGTTTGGCATGGATTTTCCACGGTCAGGCTTGGGCTTGCACTCCCTGTCAAGGGCAATGATGGGCTCAGTAAGAGGTGGAGCTAGCAGCTTTCCTGGTTATCGCCGCATAGCCCCCAAAATGCCTGTGGTGACCTCTGTCAGGAGCTCCCAGCTGCAAGATAACTCCTCCGGTTCCCAGCTGATCATGAATGGGACCACTTCGTTTGAAAATGGGCATCCGTCACAACCTGGTCCACCACAGCTGACAAGGGCATCTGCAGATGTCCTTTCGAAATGCAAGAAGGCCTTATCTGAGCACAACGTCTTGGTTGTAGAAGGTGCACGCAAGTATGCATGCAAGATCTGCTGCAAGACGTTTTTGACCTTGACAGACTGCAAGAAACACATCCGTGTGCACACAGGAGAAAAGCCTTATGCCTGCCTGAAGTGCGGCAAGCGGTTCAGCCAGTCCAGCCACCTGTATAAACACTCCAAGACAACCTGCCTGAGGTGGCAGAGCAGCAATCTGCCTAGCACTTTGCTTTAACCTTCTCCACTCCAGGCCTGAAGGAGAATACCAGTGCAGACGTCTAGTTCCCTGAAGCACCACAGGAACACAAACACTATTTTTTTCAAGGCTGCAGGCTCAGAGGCTGCTCTTGTTGGTCAGTGAACACTTAGGTGTGATTGTGCCACACACACAAAAGTCTTGGTTCTGTCAATTGGGGATATTACTGTACCTACCTCACAGGGGTGTTGTGAGGCTTAAACAGCTGTAAGTGAAGAACTTGGAGATCCTCAGAAGTCACATGTAGATGTGTCAGGTGTTATATGATGTATGTTCAGGCCTTGGGCTGATGGGGATACAATCCCTACAGCTAAGCAGTTCCTTTGCAGGGCAGAGGGGTGAGAGCGTGGTTATCTCAATAAGTAGCAAGTTTCAAGAATGAGAAACTGAAGTGCAAATTTCCTCTTTTTTTTTTTTTTTTAAAGTATTTTGTAAAAGTGAAAGCATTTAAATAAATGACCTGTAAAACAAGTTACTGCATTATGTATGGACAGTAATGCAAGAGCTGTTCACTGTTACTAATATAGAGTGCATATCTTTGAAAGAGAAAAACAACTTTGGATGCACCTGTCTGACATAATGCTTTAAAATATGCTAATTATAAAAATAGTTCTAGGGTTATGAATGTATGTTTGGCTGTTTTGTAGTAAAGGACACTGTGTAATGAAGGTGCTTAAATTAAATCCAAGACAAGTAACTTTTGGACTGCCAGATGTATGTATACTTTGAATACAGCAAGATCTGGATGTTTGATTTTTTTCTGTAGAAACTCGTATTAAGTGATAAGTGAAGTACTGTTTCTTGTTCGTGCTATTCTTAGCAGTATTTTAACCAATTTGTATCTCCTATGTTAAAATTCTATAGACATAGAAGTCTGAAAAGAGCTTGTCTTTGTCTGCTTTGTTATTTTGAAGGAGAGAGTTAATTTGTGATGGCCTTTTTTACTGTGTAAGATAGTCTCTTGCTGTTTCCAGATGCTGGTAGTCAAATCTGATCCCCGTTATTGCGTAAGCATATTGTCCTTTTCTGACACTTTTCAGGCTTTAATTTCCTCTTCTGCTCACTTACTTTACTTCACAACTATGGATTGTTCCTCAGATCAAACCAGTCAGGTATGATCCTCATTTGCCAGATTTATTTATGTCTGTCTATAAAATGTAGTTGTCAAATCCAGTCCTTCCAGTTAGTGTCATAAATTTAAAAAAGCATAAATTTAATTTAAAAAATAGCACTGTACACTTTGTATAGCAGAAATTCAGTGATTGCTATTATTCAAGTGAATTGTGTAAATCTTGTTTTAATTTCCTCTTCTTTGATACCATTGTAGCTAATACTGTGTGCCGTCTCTTTTTTTCTTTGTTAAACATGCACATGAACTAACTACTGGCCTTCAGTCTATTAGGTTTCTAAATAAAATTTTGGAGCACTTTGCTGATAAATGTTGCTCTATCATACAGGAGCTGGGTCAGGGCTACAGCGTGTCCATTCTGCTCAGCAGAGACAGAGGATTTGCATCTCCTGGTATCTAAGCCAGAGAGCAACAGCTTTCCATTAATATTAAAAAATTTAGCAAACCTTCCCCTCTTTATTTTATTCTGTATAGCAAATGTATCCTGTGTGATGATACTCAGCAGTTCTATGGAGTTTGTGCTACCTAACAGTTAGCCTTCTTAAACATCTTGGATTTAGATTTGGATAAACTGAAAATAAAATCCTAATCCACAGTCCTGTAGGTCACTTAGCAGGATGAACTGTCAAAACTGTTGAAGCACAGAAACCAAACAGTCATTGTCAGACCAAAGGAAACATGGAAATCTTTCTGTACTTGGCTTTATGTGAAGTAGTAGTCCGCTAATGAAGAAATGTGTCTTCATCTGTAATTACACTGCTTCACATTGAAAAAAAATATTGCCAAATGTCTGTCAATATGTCATTTGCACCTTGAGCATCCAAGGTAAACAGGAACATGGAAACATAGTAAATGATGGGATTAATTCCTTTAAAATGTTAAGATTTTGTTACAGGACTTAGTAACGGTCATATTTCTGGCTCTTGATTTTATAAGTATTAGGGAAATATGCTGCATTTTTAAGAAGCATTAAGATATGCCACATTTTGTTTAATGATTTTGATATCAGGGGACTAACAGCATTGAACTATACTAAACAATCTCACTGAAACATCAATAAAATGCAGTATTTTGTACTTTAATATTTTCTTGTGTTGCCTTATTAGTAACGTTATTACCGTTTCATCCTCCTTGCATTTCTAGTGTTTTGTTTCAAAAATAGGGAGTTTTTTTACATTTTGTGTGTTCCTATAGCACATCTGAATTCCTTGAATTCTTATGATGCATAGGAATAAAGCATTTATGTAAGGAGATTTGAGTAATTAGGAACTAATATGAGCAGATAAACATTTAACTGTAATTTTAATCTGTTTTTATAAAAATTTTAATGTCATTGTGAAATATCAGACCTTGCGCGGGAGGACTTCTGTCTTCCTTCTTTAAGAAAAAATTCAGCTTGGAGCATTTTTGGAAGTAGCAACTTCAGATTTCATTATTCATTGACATCTGGTGCATCTGAAGGAGCACACTGCAAACCCAGGAGCCTGTGGCCAGCTTGTTGCTTTCCTAGTCTTCCACTATGAAGCAGTATCTCAGAATGGTATCTCCACTTAGCTGTCCCTACTGTAAAATGAGAGTGTCTTATCTCAAAGCTTGGTAACATTGTCAAAGAGCTTATCACCCCAGCTTTTGTTCAAAATTTAACTTTACAAATGCTACAGTGAGATCTCATGTGAAGATGTCAGTATGTTAGAATTATGAAACATCTGAAAATAAACCCTACATTTTTGTGCTGCTGTGTCTGACTTGATTTACTTGTTTATGTTATCCTGGTGTCTTTGCCAACAGCATATAATGGATTGACTAAACAAGTAATGCTTGCATGTTAGCTGATTGGGCTCTTTGTGTTACTAGATCATTTGGCAGTGCAAAATAATCCCATTGAAATCTGGGCACAGATTTTGTCAAATGAGGCCAGGCAGATAGTGCTGCCCATGGCCAGCCTCCTGCTTTCATGCTGAGGCTTTGCCAATTTTGAGAGGACATGTAATATCTAATCAACAAGTGGGTCCATATTTGGGCCAGCATAAAGTCTTGAAGGGCTGCATTGTCCCATCAATGCTTTGTCAGCTAATTTGAACCAGCAAAGTGTGGCTGGAGTTCACTGTAGCAGCTTTGATCAGGCTCGGGGTGGTGTAGTGTCTCATGGAGCTGCTGCCTCAGTGTGGTGGGCTGTCTTCTGGCCAGCTCTCTGCTCTGGAGGTGACATTAAAGATATTTCATGCAGATCATTTGAGATGCCCTGCTGCTCGCTGACCTACTTGCAGGGATTCTCGCTCCTGCCACAGCCTTGATGGGAAGGGGCACATTGCCTGTATCTCCCTCATCAGATGAAGGCTGGAAAGCCTTGGGATTCTGGGAGCATCCCCACTTGTGCATGGAAATTATTGACATTTTTGTTCATCTGTATCAGTTGCTTGATGAGTTCGCTTTGCAACTGCACAGGTGGTTGTGCTGGCAGGGGAGCAAGGGTAAGTGGCTGGGTAATGGCATGATTATTTTTGGTAACAACATCTGAATGCCCATCAGTGACCTTCCAGGTCTGCAGCACAGGCTACCAACAAAGGTTGCTTGGGTGACTTGCTTAATAAAATGTGTAAGTGCTGACAAGACTAAATTGCATGACATGATAGCATAATTCGTCTTGAATAGACATCAGAGTAGTTAAATAGATTTTAAAAAAGCATAAAAGCAGCAGTCTGTAATTTAAATGCCAAATAGCGATCTCTTAATTTTTTTTAATAATTATGAAAATAAGTTCAGTCTGGAGCTTCCTATAAAAGGGAATGACTCTGAACCGATGTAAGATGCTGATTGGTAGAAGCCATACATCAGTACTACACCTGTGCAACTGTGTTGGAGTGCATGTTTAGCTGGAGCCTTGTGTTCAGTTATGCTATGGAACCACTGCTAAAGGCTTGCTGTTTCTGGCAGAGAAAATAGTCTTGGAAAGACTGTGGCGAAGTTTCCTGTTGGAGGACTTGCGCAGACGCTAGGCTGTGTGCTCTGTCCTCTGCCGGTTGTTGCTGCCGTAGCTCACTTGCATCAGTGACTTCCAGCACGGTACCGTAATCTCAATAGGTCGATCCACCGGCATCTTGTGTTTGTAATTCAACCATGTAAAACGCTACCAAACCACAACAAGAATACCTCTGTTCAGGACGTCCAAGCGAGGGGTCTGTCCCTGGCAATGGTAGTTTAAACATCAGTAGGTACTTTGAGTGCTGATCTGCTGCAGCAAACACTCACTTCTGTGGCAGTTTTACCACCTTTGCTGCTCATGTGTTACGTGATGGGGTTGACCCTTGCAAGCAGCTGAAGAGAGCAAGCATGAGACTCACCTCCGCAGCCACCAGCCGCCTGTCCCAAGGGACGGCATTCCTGTGCCTCTTCCTTCTGTGCATGGGGCTCTTCCTCCTGCTGCAAGTGCAGTGAATGAAGAAATGGCTCTGCTAGTGTGAATTGCTGCTTCCCCCACAGCAGAGCGAGTGCAAGTCTCCTTGTTTGCATCAGCACCATCAGCCAAATAACCACCAAGACAGGCCACTTGAAAGGCACCTGCAAAGTAATTATGACTCTGTGCCAGCCGGTAAACAAATACTTGTTCCTAGCAAAAACGAATCATAAAAGCCTGTACTTTACCCAGTTAACAATTTTGGTCCTGGTAGAATATACTCTCCATAAGAGATTATTATTATGATTGTTACTGAAATAATGTTAATATCTCTGCAACATCTGTAAAATCCATAATCCATTGTCATTGTTGCTCTTTTTTTTTAATTCCTTGTGGGAAAACGTTGATGCAATGACTGGAGGCCAAGCAGAGCTCTGCCCTGGGAGGTGCTGCAGCTCACCGCACTGGCTAGCTATTTTGCTGTTGGTGGCACAAAGTTTTGTCTAGTCACTTTTGGTATGGAGTATATCCAGAACTTACTGAGCAAGAAATCCTGCTAAGAGATGTTTGCCCTTGGATGTAGACCCTGCAAGGCTTACCTGTACTTTGCTGTCAGTAGGTTCAGCTCAAACCAGCCACACTCAAGACTTGCCTAAAAAACTACAGGTTTCTTTAAGCAGGGGCAGAGAGATAAGGTTACTATTTTATCATTTACAGTTTTTACAGTATTTTTAGAAAGCAAAATCTTTTCAATAAGGACAAACTGATGATTTCTGTGGCTGGCAGAGCAAAATGATCAACAGCTGCAGAAGGTACTCCTCTCAAAGAAATTCCAAGATGCAACACCTGAAATGTGCTTCGGTCACTATGGCAGCATTATTTACAAGCTCATGTCTATTTCTTAATATACTCAGGGAACCTCATACAAGTGCTCAGATACGAGTTCATTTACCCTTAACTATTTCTCACATAATTAGGGGTCACAATAACCTCTCAAATATTACGTTAAGATCCTTCAGCATTACAGTAACTTCACCAGTAGCAGAATCTTTAGTGTCAAAACTCAAAAATCACACAGACCAGCAAACTGATGGATTCGTGCCCATGTAATTGTATAAAAATATAAATAATATAAAAAATATATAAATATATATAAAATATATAAAAAAATATATAAAAAATATATAAAAAATATAAAAAAAATAAAAAACAGCCAGGGTTTTCACATCAAAGTAAACCTTCAGATTTCTGTTCTGTCTATTGGAAACTTTGCAGCCAGTTGAGATGCTTGGGAGCCCACTGCCTTCCTGTCTACCATCACGGCTACAAACCTTACCTCGATTAGGAGGGGTCTCATTAGAAACTTTCCAAACACCTTCTTCTTCCGATGGGCAAGCATACAGTAATCAGCAAGGCTTGTGAATCAAAACGTATTGATAAATATGTCAGATACCCTCTGAGGCATGAAGCAAAGGTCTTCCTTTAACTAGCAAGCATCAATAACTAATTAATGAACATCTTCCAATAGCTATTATTGCTATGAGAGTACAGTTCATTTAACATCAAAAGAAATTCAAGCAGAGAATTCAGCATGAAGAATACTTGTCATGGGACAGAAAGAGAAGTACAGAGTGTACTAGATGAACTTTAATTCCCAAGCACAGGCTTTTATCTGTGTGTCAGCTCCCTCCCTGCACCAGGCTTATGGCACTGCTGACTGCTGCCCTCCCCTCTCATCTCTTAAGAAACGTTTTGGATTATTATGCAGCACCCTGCTCAGCTTTTATACAGGATGAGAATTGGGGGAAACGGTACACTGCTGCTCTCAGAGGTGCAGACTCGTGCCCTTTATTTTACCCTTGCCAGAAACCTTCCTGTGCTGCACCATAATGAACGGTGAGCAGTTCAGGGATGTTGCAGCCAGTTACTGTCCTGGGCTTTCCTCCAGAGGCTGTTCTCTGTCCATTTGGCTGCAGCACAGCGCTCGCCGTCTCCAGGCTTGGCCGCCTCTGGCCTGGCACGCACTGCTCGCCCTGTGCCCGACTTGCTGGGAGGAGAGCAGCGAAGCTGCGTTGGGCGCTGGTCACCTTCCAGGAGGGGTCTCACCTCCCTGTGGGAGGAAGCACGAGGCTCTTCCTCCTCCTGGCCAATGGGCGCCAAGAGCCTCTACCCAGAGTTCAGCAGAGAAGGGCTGTTGGGAGCACCGCCAGCAAGTTCCTGAGCTGTGAATGAGACACTTCCCTCCTGCCTGTTGCAGCCCCTGCCTCTACCCATACCCTTGTGCCATCATTTCAGAAAAGCGCTGTTGTTACGTCTATCCAGCAGCTGAGGCTTTGTGTTACTTCTCTCTTTTTCAGCACAATTTCTATGGGCATGAGCAGCTCTCACCAGGACCCGAACAGTGGTAGAAGCCTTTGGGCCACATGAGTAAGGCTCTTTCCTCCCTGGGTGCAGGGGTGCTGGCCGAGCTCACGACACGGCTGGGCAGAGCTGCAGCTGGGAGCACCAGGCGGGGCAGGTGCAGAGTTTGTACCGGCTGAAGGTCCCGGGCTGCCCGCAGCATCTGCCACCTTCTTCAGTTGCTGCAAGAAGCCAGCAGCTGGGTGGCGGGGAGGATAGGGCTGCCTGTGGTGCTAAGACCTCATCCCTGGTCTGTCCCTTCAGGCTGGATGTGGAGAAGTGTCTGGGTTGGTGAGGCCAATGCTGTGCTGTCAGGGCAGCTGCTCCTGGGACGTGCCCCAGGGCAGGCACAGAGAGGATGGCCAGGGGTGAGGCAGGGTCCAGGTCCAGTGGCTGAGCTGTGGGGCAGGGAGAGCTTCGCCCCGTCTTGCTGCCAAAGGGTGGTGTTCACTGGGACTGGGTAAACCTCAGCCCCGAGGTGGAAGCAGGCCCATTGCGCATTCAGCCCAGGAGTGTTTGCCTGGCTGCAGCACCACATTGGTGATGGGGAACAAATGGGGCCCATGCTGAGCCCACGCCTGCCCTTGCACAGGCCCAGCCACCCCTGCTGCCAGGGCTGAGGCCTGTCACCAAACCCCTGCAAAGGCAAAGGCATGGAGGAGAAGGCATGGGTGGCTGCTGAGCTGGTATCGACGCAAAGGGGGCCCTTGTACAAACACACCTCTCAGCTGGCTGGATCAGCCACTTGTGCCACTGTTCACACAGGATATCACCAAAGGAGCTCAGCTGTCCTCCTACACAAGCCTGACCACCATGGGAGGTTCACCTGGCTCAGCCGGGTGTCGAGCGTGAGCACTGACCGACAGCAAAAAGCACTGAAGAGAGCTACAGGCTTGAGCTGGCTTCAGCCCACGTGCTCCCTCCTGGCGTCTGGGGACACCTGGCATAGTAACAGAAGGCATCACATTTCTACTGCAACTCCATCATATATCACAGTTGTAGTACTGTGCTTGTACTACAGTTTCAGTACTTGCTATATCACGCCGCTAAATCAAAATCCAATGTAACATCAAATGTCTACAAAGAAGTAAATTTTGTATTAAGCACCAAACCATCCTTGTGTGAATTATCTAGAAGAACACACCTAGAGGGTACTGGACTCTGGCAGGCACTGGGGCGGGGGGGAGATTGGGGGCACTGGTCAGGAGATCGCAATGGAGCCTGCATCACTGGAAGCGGCATGCCCATGCCCACCCACCCCATCCACCGAGCAGAAATACCAGTGCTTTGCCCTGGGACGAGGACAGCTTTTCAGCCTTGCTTCATACTGCCAGGCATCATCTCTAATCATCCTTAACCCCATCTGAAGGTGGCTCCTGCAAAGCTACAAGCTCCTGGGTTACACTTACGTGTTGTACTGTGGAGCACATGGTGGGTTCCTGCGCCCGTGAGGCCAGCAGAGCTAGTCCAGGCTCAGCTTTGGAGGAAACAGGATGGAGATGTGCTGGCAGCAGCTGGGGAGCTGGTGCAGATGCTCTGCTGCTGGCAGAGCTCATCGCTGCTCAGCAGTTTCAGTACCTGCCCTGTCTGAACACACTGGGCATGCTTTGTATTCTGTGTCTGTGGGATGAACTCCCCTAGGGTCAAGTCAACCAAAACATTCACTTACTTCCTCCTCTTCCTCACACCTCCCACAGCCTTGTTTCCAAAGCTGTCCCTTGTTTCATATGCTGCTCTGAATGCTGAAACCTGGGGAGAAAGGTGACGAGGCTGGGAGAGGAGGATGGCCAATGGAGCCACAGCTCACAAGGAATGAGTCCAGGTCTGCTTTTCACCGCTGTCCTGGTTTTTGGATGGGATAAAGTTAATTTTCACAGGAAGCTGGGAGGGGACACAGCCAGGAGAGCTGACCCAAACTAGCCAAAGGGGTATTTGACACCATGACTTCATGCTCAGTGTATAAGGGGGAGCTGGCCAGGCAGGAGGGGTGGCTGCTCTGGGATGGACTGGGCATCTGGTTCCAGGTTGTGAGTAAATTGCATTGTGTATCACCTGCTGTGTACATTCTGTTAGAAGTACTAGCCCTAGCAGGCTGCACTTGCCAAGGCTTTCCCATCACACCGCAGAGGCAGAACATGAAAAGATCATCCTCATCATACATGGGGAACACAAATTCGCAATCTGCAGATGTGTCCAGCTGTGGCACTGCTGTCACTGCAAGACTGGGCACATTACAAGTCTCTCATTGAACTCCAGTGAACATGACTCTGCTTGTTTAACACACTTTGCTGTTGATTTCAAAATGCAACAATCCTGCACATCAAATCCTTGCCTTTTATTCTGAAAATCCCGGTTGGGTGTTCTCCTTTGCTGTGTAGTGACCTTTTCAGAACTGCTTCCTGAGTACTGGCTGCACAGGAGGATGGCAAAATTGATGGTCTAGACTGTGAAGCTGTGACCATGGCTCCCAACCAGAGAAGACTCCCCAGAGCCCCCAAAGGGCTCGGTTCCCATCTGAGGAAGAGCAGACCCCCAACCTGAGCTTGCTTGCAGCAGACTGGGAAGGACTGCTACAACTGCAGGGGACTCTGAGGAAAGCTGCCCCTTTCAAGCAAGCTTCCAGAGGAAGTGGGGCAACACCAGGAAAGGGGTTCACTCACTCCTTATTCTTGGGAAGAAAACTGTGCAAGCCCACAGCCAAGCCACCTGCTGAAGAACATGAGGCGTGAGTTGCTCCTGTGCTCAGGAGCACAGCTGGATGCTGCAGTGCTGTGCACTTACCGTGCAGGATCCTGCTGCGGATGGCTTATGGGCATGCCCCCTACAAAAGTGTAGGGGAAAATGTCCTTCACCCTTTCCACCCTTGCAGCAGGAAGGTACTTGGGGATCACACTCAACACATACACATTCAAGCAGGATTTCTGACAAGCCTTAAATGTGTTAAGTTCCTTGTGTCACTGCAATGCAACGTGACAGCCTCTTCTCTTTTCCTTAAGGAAACAATGTCATCAGGGCACGCTGCCCTCAAACAGGGCATGAACAATCCAAGGAGCACCTCTTGCCGATTGTTTCACCAGCTGGAGCAGAAGCTTGCTGGGGAGGACTGTCAGGGACAGATGGGTTTCATCACCCAATAGAAGTGGGACAGTCACTGCAGAAGAGACAGAACCCCTACAGCCCCTGACATGTGCTCATCCAGGCCTCTCCTGGCAGCTAGAGACTTGGCACCCGCTCAGGTTTTCCTTTGCACTAACGTGTGTTGTTGCACGTCTGGGAAGAAAACAAATAGGGAGAGTCGAGACTGGAACCAGCGGGGCGGCTGCAGAACCTCCCAGCATGAATTCCAGTGTGCAATCCACATCAGAGCCGTGCCCAGAATTAGTTAGATACAAAAGGCAGAGCTGGAGATGCCAGGGGAGCCATGCAAGCCTTTTTTCTTTTCTTTAGACACGTGAAAACCAGAAACACCACACCTTGGCATGGATTCAACAAGGCCTTTTAACGTGTGCTTGGCAGCAGGCTGGCAGCAGCTTCCTTGGCAGCAGTGGGCCTGTGCCCATTGAGCAATTACTTCTTCTTCCTTCCTGGCTGCGAGCTGGGAGCTCAAGTACAAACTGCCTGGCGTCTTGCTGTCTCCCCAGGAACCGGGCTTCAAGCACAGGCACTGCAGCAGCAGCTCCCTTACAGTACAATACATGCTGTCTAGCAAAACACACGACAGTCCCGACAACGCAAGTCGTTCTGAATCAAGGCTGAACGCCACCCATCGCCTGCTGGGTGCAGTGACGATGTGACTGCAGGACCCGCAGCTCCCCACAGCACTGTGTGCTCCGCCATGCGCCTGGGGCACCCAGTTCTCAAACAAAATGAGCAAGACACATTCACTGTTTCTCTTTAATGGCTACGGTGCAGTTCCCTCACTGCAGGCACTGCTGGCACGCTGCTGCAGAGGCACAGGACTGGTCTGCGAGGCTTCTCCAGGGGAAGGTAAGGCCATGTTCTGCCGCCATGCAGGAGCAGGGCTCTGGCCATCACAGCAGCAGCTCGTGGGGCATGGGCTCCCCTCGCAGCCCGGCCAGCAGGTTATCAGCTGCCAGCACCGCCATGGTGTTCCTCGTGGCGTATGTGGCACTCCCGACGTGCGGCAGAATCACTGCAGGGGACAGAGAGGGTTACTTGCTTGCTTCTTACTTTCATTGACCTCTTAGAGCCTCCTTCAGGGGTCTTCCCACTGGGGACAACCCAGGTCCTGACCCAGCTACTGCTCCACCCGGAGGTGACATCAGACATGGAGCACGAAACAACATCATCAGCCACGGAGGACTAGAAAAGACATCTGATAAACAGCTAACTGAGCTATTTTTTAAGTCCTCCAGGCCATAGCTAGTCAGCCAAGAGTGGGTCCTCCTTTCTGCATTTGGCTTGGTACTCACCTTCCCGCACGGACTCAGTAGTAGATGTAAAATACTATCTTTCAGCAGATGAACACGCAGTAAAATTTGCATGCTGTTGCCTGATTGCCACACAGCTTAAGGACATTCTGCTCACCTACAGGCATGAACCAACATATCAGTGCAAGAGCCTGGACTCTCTGAAACATTGTGGTTTACAAACCCCTGGGTGCACTGGAAAGGCACATGAGGAGGCAAATGGCCCCTGCAGAACAGAGCTGGCAGGCTGCAGCACAGTCAGGGCAGGGATTTTTATCCATCTATGTGAAAAGGCTCATTTTATGCAATGCAAAGGAATGAACCAAAGCTGGTAAATTATTGTAACCGTAGTGAAGAGTACTTGCCCAAAGTATGGATAAAAGCCTGCACTGCAGTCTCTCTTTTATAACAGACAGCATCAACTACAGGCAATGCAGAAGCCTAAATATCGACAGGCTGCTGCCCCAGGGACAGAAGGCTCTCCCAAGCCTACGTGAGGCCACGTAGGTCCTTTCTCCCCCAGTCAAGAACCAGCCTGGATTCCTTGTTCACTATGAAAGTAATGTCAACACTTCTTCCACCTCTACTTATGCTGTGTTCCTCCAGCTGCTGAAACTATTTGGCAGCTTTGGGTGAAATCTGTGAATAGTTTTAGAATCATCAAAGCCTCACTTCTGTGAAAATAAATATGTATGTATTTATTTTTGTCTTGCTTGGTGCTGTTCAGAGCTCTAAAATCTCTGAAGTCCTGCAAATACTTCCAGAAAGTCTCTGCTTTTATCATTTCTCACAGTCTACTATGGTAACCAAACAAATAAAAAATAGTTTTTAGCAAAAAGGTAATCAAAGCAACAGCTATGAACTTGTATTTCAGAAATGGACACTGTCATGGGCAGTTCCAAATTTTCATGTTTGTCTCTATGGTTTCTTTTCAGAACAGACTTTTCCTACTCCAAAAACATCCTGCTGCTGCCTGCACAACCACTCAGGTACTTTGCCCATGCAAGTGAAGAAGCACACACCAGATCTCATGCTTGGGGTGCAGCTTGAGCAGTCAAAGGACTCAACCAAGCGAGAGGAAGCTGCTCTGGCCCAGTCTTGCCATCAGCTCTCAGCAGGGCCAGCCACCCTGGCAAAGCCAAGCATTTAGGTAGGAGCAGGCACCCTGCCATTGCACCAGCAGCAAGGTCGCAGACAGTCGCAGACATTTGCTTTCTAACTAGAAAACAGAGCCTTCTCCATGTTGCATCTCTGTCTCTTTTCTGCCTGAGGGATACAAGCAAGCCCTTCTGGCTTGTGTCTGAGTCAGTCCTGCTCAGTAACCGGCCTGACCCACATGGTCCCTGTCTGGAGGAGAGGAAAGCTCCTGGCCCTGCTTTACAGGGGATGGGCCAAGTTTCTTACTGAAGGCCACACAAGGGAAGGCAATGAACATGCCAGGAACTGTCCTTAACTCGTTCCAGGCCACTGGCCAGCCTATGGTGCCTGAGGATGGAGCTGCACTGGTGTGCAGCAAGCCCATGGGAAACAGCCCCCCGCACAGCCCCATCAGTTTACAAGGATCCCAGGAAAACACCGAGGGCTGCTAATGTCCTCCACTAAATCATCATCCTGCCCCACATGGCAGCTCTCAGCAAGCTTTCAGGAAAGCACTGGTAAAACTAACAGTGATCAGCTGCTGCCCCTGCTTGCAGGTGCTCCTGCCTCCACTCCAGCAGCCTGGCAATGCTAAAGCACTAGAGCAGCCGAGCAAGCCCCTTCCTAACCAGTCTTCCTCATCTGATGTAACCTCCTCCAGAGAAGACATGCATTAGTCCTGGGACAAGCATCTTCCTACCTGCCTAATACTTGTTACTATCCAGAAAACAGGCTGCCTGAGCTTATCAGACTCCACTTTCACAGTGAAAGTTGCCTTGGGCTGTCCAGGGGATGCAGCTAGACCATCTGCAAAGAAACCTCTGCTCATCCCATAGCATGAGCACTTGCTAGCCTCTTCAACTTGGGGCTAACTTGCTGACATCCACTGGGGAACAGGGATGTCAGGACACAGACAGCACTTAAATGAACAGTACTTACAGCCACATGTGCTGAACCTGTGCCTGGCCGCCCAGGCTCACAGTTGAGGGGCTAGCTGGTGAGTCTTGCAGCAGCTGCAGCATGAGATTCCCCTAGGCAGACTCAGCACCCAGCTTTTTAACCATATGGGAAGCTTTTCTAGCAGAATATATGCCCAGGAGCTTACATAACACCAGAGCTTGGCAGGGTGATACCTATAAAGTAGAATTTTCCACTTTACAGGGACAGGAATGTGTTTGGATTAGCACTTAGACACTGTTTAATTTAGAGTTAAATGCACTACCTTGCTTTGCTAACGACTATACCGTTGGAGAAGAGCCCAAGGACTGATGAAAAGCATGCTTTGCTAAAGAGTATCCTTGAAAGAGAGCTGAAAAACGGATAAAAAGGAAACATCCTGCCCCAGAAGGCACCGAGAGCTGGGTGATTGCCAGAGTGGCTTGAAGTCAACAAAAATGGGCAGTAACGAGGGGATGGGAAAGGTGGCTGGGGGAGTTCACAACCACCCACCCAACTAAAGGACTGTGCAAATTACACCCCCCACACCCTCAAGGAGCATGCCTGCTAATTTAAATATGCTTGACCAATAGGAGATGATGCAGTAATTAGTAACCAATTAGCATAAATTCAGGTGGGTTTTTCTAATCCTGCTACAAGATCAATATGTGGTAGATTGTGTGTAGTGTGCTAGCATGGTGGAATTACCACCTAACACCCATCTCTGCGCAGACATGAAATAAATACCTCTGCTCTGTGTGTGTATTGGCATATGACACACCAGGTAAACGATCCCACTTTTGGGACAAGGGCATGTGCAAGTATTTGTTTTCTCATTCAGGCACCTGCTGGCAACAGACTCCTCCATGAATTTCACCCCATGCCTTGGCCCATCGAATGGAGATCCATCAGGAAGGTGTTAAATAATACGCTGATCTCAAATGCTTTCTGGAGAACTAAAATACCTCCTATACTTGTTTTACATCACATTGATGTCTTCCCCTCTAGCAGGTCCCTCCATTGTATGGTGGCTACCTAAAGCCTGCTTAAATACGCTTGACCTTCCTGTCCTTCCACGTTTTAGTGCCTGTTCGCACTGGCAGGCTAACAGGGATGGGAAATCCTTGTCACAGCAGCTAGCGGGTCCCCAGCTGCAGGCACGCAAGGCTCCCAAAGTGCAGGTTGCTGGAGCACAGTGGGGTCTGGCTGCACAGCCAGCCACTTACCACAGTTCTTGAGGGAGAGCAGGGGGTGGTCAGTGGGCAGCGGCTCTGGTGTTGTGACGTCCAGGCCCGCCGCTGCGATCTGGCCATGGGCCAGCGCGTCATACAGGTCCTCCTGGTTCACCACAGCACCCCTGGCAAACAGAAAGGTAGCGGCCCATGCTGCTGCTGAAGTGTCCCATGGGCTCCCAGGGGCACAGAGCCAGGGCACAGGTCCCAGGGCTGCTGGAGTGGATGTCAGACTGTCTCTGGATGCACCTGACCCTCCCAGCGCAATGAGCTTCTCCTGCTCCAGGCTGCCCACCAGTGGGGAGAACAGCTGGGTGCCCGAGCACAGGATGACCCCGGGGCAGCCATGGAAGGAGGCGCAGGCTGCCCGAGGCATCCTGGGCGGCTGGACAGACACTGCATGCCGGGCCGCATGGGTTCTGCCCGGCCACCGTGCTCTGCAAGAAGGGAGTGGGAATGGGAGACTACTGCTGGACTCAGCCAAGGAGCCCTGTCGCAGCCACCTCTGTTCCACAAGCAAGGCTTCTGGCAGTCACAGCCCTCCCCTGGGCACTCCCTCAGCCTCACCTTCCCATTGCCCAGTGGTCACCCGTCTGTCCACCCCCAGGGTGGGACACGAGGCCCTGGGGAGAAGACAGAGGCTGTAGCCCCCTGAATAACTTATCGTGCCTTTAAAGGCTTGATCCCAAGAGACCTTGGGCTGGAGGGAGCTGGCCACATGCTCGACAAATGGTCTTGGCAGGCGCAGCTGTGAAGGCTGTCTGGACTCCCAGTGGAAGCACATCTCAGATGCACATCTACCAGGTCCCCCCCTTCAAACACTGCTGTCGGTAGGGTGACAGTCACTCCCCTGTGCAGAAGATTGGGTTGCAATTACCTGCTCGTGTTGACGAACACAGACGTTGTCTTCATTCTGCTGAAGAAGTCTTTGTTGCACATTCCCTGCGTGGCCGGAGTCAGAGCACACGTCACCACAACAAAGTCTGACTCTTCGGCCAGCCTCGTGAGTGGGACTGAGTGGAGAAACACAGGTGACAGGTCTGCTCAGGAATCTCACCTTCATGCCTCAGCAACTCTCTCATCCATAAGGTTCGCCAGCAAGTGCTGCTCTGGAGATACCTGGCCGGCCCTTCTCCACAGACAGGGAGACACACGGACCAGCAAACACCCACCAGAAACCACGCACATTCCTACAGATACTACTGCAGTGTTTTGTTTCGCTTTTGAATTAAAATCAAGCCAAAGGAGAATCTAGTGATGCTTCAGCCATCTGGCCCAAAGAAGGCTCTGGTATGTATTTCATGTTTAGACAGCAAAATATGGCAGCAACAGTTTATACCACCATTAAATCTCTCTATACGGTACCTACAGATAAGGACTTATGCCACTTTCACTCCCGCAGGTGAGAGGAAAGTGCAAGGAGCGGGACAAGTTCTGCCAATGACTTTGTGCAAAAAAGTACAAACTGGCAATGTGCTGGCTTCCGAGTGAAAAATTATCACTTGATCCCAGTCTCGGGACTCTAACAGGGCCACAGAAAAGTCCCGTTCAGCAGCTAAAAGACATTCCCAGGCTTTGCTGGACTGTGACATTCATTTTAAAGCAGGATGTTAAAATCAATGTTTGTTTCCAGCAACCAACATCTGCTCTCCGCCTAAGCCTACCCCAGGGGTGACTACCACTTTCCCCTCCCTGTCCCTTACGTTGCACTTCCTTATGGGAATGAAACTAACTGGGAATCACAAACAGATGGACACAGGGGGAAGATGAAAGGCAAAAGCAGCAGAAACAGCACAGTCCACAGTTATGATGGGCAGCCAGTTAGGGCCCAGGTGTGTCCAGCCTCGTGGCTGGAATCACCTGGCTCAAAGGAAGCAGGTTTCCCTCCCTGCCATCTACCACCACCCCATGGGAAGTGTTTGGGATTCTGTGTTGGGTTTTGTGTGGCAAGGTTTTGGTAGCGGGGGGGCTACAGGGGTGGCTTCTGTGAGAAGCTGCTAGAAGCTCCCCCTGTGTCTGACAGAGCCAATGCCAGCCGGCTCCAAGACGGACCCGCCGCTGGCCAAGGCCAAGCCAATCAGCGCCTCTGTGATAACATAGTTAAGAAGGAAAACAAAACAGTTAAAAAGAAAAGCTTTTGCAGCCGGAGAGAGGAGTGAGAAGATGTAAGAAACTCTGCAGACACCAAGGTCAGTGCAGATGGAGGGGGAGGAGGAGCTCCAGGCGCCGGAGCAGAGATCCCCCTGCAGCCCGTGGTGAAGGCCATGGTGAAGCAGGCTGTCCCCCTGCAGCCCATGGAGGAAGGATGAGGGGGTGTAGAGATTCCACCTGCAGCCCATGGAGGAAGGATGAGGGGGTGTAGAGATTCCACCTGCAGCCCGTGGAGGACCCCACGCCGGAGCAGGTGGAGGCACCTGAAGGAGGCTGTGGCCCGTGGGAAGCCCACGCTGGAGCAAGTTCCTGGCAGGACCTGTGCACCCGTGGAGAGAGGAGCCCACGCCAGGGCAGGTTTGCTGGCAGGACTTGTGACCTCGTGGGGGATCCCACGCTGGAGCAGTTTGCTCCTGAAGGTCTGCACCCTGTGGAAGAGACCACGCTGGAGCAGTTGGTGAAGGACTGTAGCCCATGGGAGAGAGACTCCATGCTGGAGCAGGGGAAGGATGAGAGGAGTCCTTCCCCTGAGGATGAAGAAGCGGCAGAGACAATGTGTGATGAACTGACCGTAACCCCCACTCCCCGTCCCCCCTGTGCTGCTGAGGGGGGGCAGAGGTTGAAGCCGGGAGTGAAGTTGAGCCTGGGAAGATGGGAGGGGTGGGGGGAAGTGTTTTAAGAGTTGATTTCATTTCTCATTCCTCTACTCTGTTTTGCTTAGTGATAAATTAGATGAATTCCCTCTCTAAGTTCAGTCTGTTTTGCTCGTGATGGTAACTAGTGCGTGATCTCTCCCTGTCCTTATCTCGACCCAAGCCTTTTGTTAGACTTCTCCTCCCCGTCCCACTGGGGGAGGGGTGAGTGAGTGGCCGTGTGGCACCCAGCTACCGGCTGGGCCTAAACCACGACAGATTCACCACTCCCTCCTTTGGTCCCCCACAGCAGTTCATGCCAGCTGCCCAGAATCTCCAGCTTCCACTGTCCCTCCTGCTGGCCCACCCCACAGGGTGACACCTCCCTGGAGCCACCCCAGCCACAGTGCTCCGTGCTGCCCTGCGGTGGGTGACCGGCCGCGGACCCTGCTCCTGGTAACTTCCTTACCGAACTCGGCTTCAAACTCTGCAGCACTCTCTGGTTTCGGGCAACTGCCAGTGTACAAAAACTTCTTGACCCCAAATGGCTTTAGGCGGCGGGCAACTGCCTGTCCTGGGTGCGAGAGAAAAGACTGTCCAGCTGCTGTGCCAACGCCTGCACAAGGTGCGCCACACAGAGATTAACATGGGGCCGCGGGGGTCCCTCAGGCCTCTCCAGGCAGTCTGTCTTTCAGCAAGCTTGCCCTTAGTGTGGCTGACAGCATGGCAGCCAGCAGAACACATCGCTTGCTAAAGGGCTGTTGTGGTGGAATTGCTCCTGCCAGGCTGTTTCCAAGCCTGGAGCACTGCAGGCATGGGGTGGGAGGTGGATGTCTTCTGCTGCTCCTCATGTGAGCAGGAATGAACTCCCAGCCACAGTGAAACTGGAAAGGGAGCTGCGGAACATTAAATATGAAGCTACACTAGGGAGCAAACCGAAAAGGAAAGAAATAGCCATCTGCTGGCAAAGTCCACAACTGAACATATGACAAGCATGTCATCTTGGACTTTGTCAGTGCATTTGTTTAACTGAAAATCAAGAGGACGATGTCCAGTTTGCTGTAGCATTCATATGTAGTGGATGTGTTTGAATACTTTAAAGTTTAGGCCTGATGAGCCAAGATCACTGTTCAGAGAGGGTCCACCCAGCTCTCCTTGTTGTTCTCATTGATTTTAAGAGGTGACCACTGGGGACACCACCTTGGCTGAACCTCCAAAATCATCCTGCCATAACGGGAGACACACAAATCTTGCGTCTGACCTGCACTTACCTATTCTCCCCAGACCTATGATGCCCACCGTACTATCGGACAGACCATAGCCACACATCCACAAGGGCTTCCATGTTGTCCAGCCACCACTAGCAGAGAAAGCAAGATAGATGTCAGACAGCAGCAGGGGAGAGCCTGCTCATAGCCCAGTCCAGCATTTGGGCAAGTACGGTAAAGTACAATGCTGCAGGTGGCCAGCCTCTCTGGCACAGACAGATGATCTTACAGCCGGCCTCTCCAAGATTCCTGCTTCAAGTGACCTCAGTGGTCTCCTGCAGGAATCTGCTTGGACCTTGGGTTTGCAGCAGCAGCCTTGGGACTGATTTAATTTATGCACCATTAATCACAGCCCTGGAACAACTGCCAGTCAGTGAGCTCTGGCCGGACCTTGCATGCACACCCTCCTCGAGGGGTCTGCGGTGGCCTTGGGTGCCCTCTCCCGCAGGCCCTCTACCTAGCATACAGAGGAGAGTTCTGCCCCTCTCACCACCCCTGAGCAGCACGTCTCCAAAGAGTCACAGAACTGCAGGGGACTCCACCTTGGCCTGCAAGATGTTCAGTGCAAGCCGGGTGAAACTCTGGCTTCAGCGCCATTTCATCTGTACAGTGTGGCACACTTCCTCTGGCAGCTCTCACCCCAGGGGCTTGCTGGGCTCAGAAGCCAGCCCTTGCTCCAGCTGGCAGCTGCCAATACTCACTTCTTCACTTGCTCCACTGCCTCCGGCAGCCGGCGGCACACAGCCAGAAGCAAAGCTACAGAGAGTTCTGCGGTAGCGTCAGTCAGGACGTCGGGGGTGTACCCCACACGGATCCCTCTGCAAGGCAAGCACAGGTCTCTGGGGCAACACTGCCAGCTTTGCAGTGATACCTCAAAATCTCTAGGCAAGTTGCTCATGCTACACCTCTTCTAGGTATCTGCAGTACCACAGGCAAGAGAACATCCCTTTCCACTCCTCAGCTCTTCCTCCAAAGCCTCTTCTGAACCGCAGCTGGGGGTGAGGTTACCCTAGCCTTACCCTAGCATCTGAAGGCTCCTCCAACCCCAGCTGGGTTGGGGGTGACCCCAGCTGTACCCTAGCAAGAGGGAGGTGCAGGTCGTAAACCCATTCCAGCCCCACGCTCCACCAAAGCCCACCCCGCCAGGCCTGCGCCAAAGCGACCTGCAGCTCTGCCGCATCAAGAGCAGGATGAGCTCTGAGCTTCGCCCTCCTTCCCTGCTGCCTCCCCAGGCTGGGCCCCGTCCCTCACTGGGCCACGGCAGGCGAAGGTTACCGCTTCTTAATTTCATCTAGGGCGAGATGGTCAAACCCCACGGACATCGTGCTGATGACTTTCAGGCCGGGCCCTGCAAGACACCACCAGCGCGGCTGCCTAGTGTCGTCCCGGCAGCGGGGCCGGGCCGGGCCGGGCCCGGGAGGGGAGCGGGAGGGGAGCGGGAGGGGAACGGGGCCGCAGCCCGCACCCACCGGCGGCCTCCAGCACCTCGCGGTCGATGCGGTCGGAGAGGAGGCAGAGCAGCCCGCGCTTCCCCGCCACGCCCGCCAGCAGCTCGGCCCGCGGCACCGGCTCCTCCGAGTCCCACTGCTGGACGCGGCACCTGCGGCGGCAGCGCGGCCCGTCACCGCGCCGCCGGGACCGAGACCGGGGCCGGACCCGACCCGACTCGACCCAGCCCCGGCCCCGGCCCACCTCCGCCCCGCGCTCACCCGCCGGCCTGCGACAGGACCCGCAGCCCCTCGGCCGGGATCCGCCGCGTCACGAACACCGCCATGGCCGCGCCGCCGACCCGACTCGCACCCACCGCCGCAGCGACCCCGGGCGGCCGCTCCGCTCCGCTCCGCCCCGGCCCGGCCCGGCCCGGCCCGCCCCGCCGCCGGGCAGCGCCGGTGCACTGCGAGCGGCAGACGGGGAATGCGCGCCGGGAGCGCCTCTGCAGTGCACCGTGCAGTGCGTGCATGGAGCAGCTCCGCGGTGCACACGTGCAGTCACACCTACGGTGCACGTGTGGAGAGAGGACACAAGGCCTGGCTGCTAACCCACCATGGAGATCTTACAGCCTCTCTGCAGCTCCTCCCTCCTACGAACGTCACCTTTTCTTCTCTGTGCATTCAGGTGTGCATTCAGGCTGCGGGTGGGCCAGCCGCTTGTCCTGAGAACAGATGGTAAATGATTATACAGTTTCAGGTGCGGGTTTCCCCTTGCAGAGGGCTTTGCCGTGACCACAGAGAACAGCAGCCTGTCTTTGCCCTGGGAACCAGCTGGTTTGGAGGCCTGGGTGGGAGCTGGCACTCTGTCCATGCCACCGCCTCAGAGGAACCCTTCCTGCAGTGCGGCTGCTCCTGGCAGCACCCGTCGTGCTGCTGTCAGTGCTTGCACGGGTGGCAGGACCCCAGAGACAGGAGGAGCCAGCAACATCTCTGCCACATGCCGAGTCCTGCAGGGGCTGCTGGTGGGTCTCCCTCAAAGAAGCTGTTGTGCATTGCAGCCTGCCACCCCCTGCCTTGCACAGGACAGAGGTCCCCAAGCCCTAGTGCTGGCCGCAGGAGGGGAAGGCTCATGGCCTTTCGAGCTGCTGGATCAGCACCCTGGGGAAGCAAGGGTCTGTGGGTGACTGGAGGTGGGCGTGCTGCGGGGTGGGAGCAGCAGCCTGGCTGGCACGCTGGTGGGGAACATTTAAGGATGGGAGAGGGGAGGGGTGGATTGTATCATGGAGCAGGAGATTGGACCTTTTGACAGGCCTTTTTGAGATTAGTAACTCCACTGGACTCGGTGTGGAGAATAAATCCCAAGAAATGGAGTACTGGTGGATGGCAGAGGAGACCTACCTGCTGTGTTACAGCTTGCAGACATCTGCATTCAGAGCACACCTGCTGCTGATCTGCCTGCCTGCCCTGTTCCTGGGAGCTGGCACGGGACTGAATTACAAGAATCCTGCAGGGCTTTTAAAATATTTTTTTAAACCTAAGATGATGTTTTAATAAAATCTGGCTGGATTCTTACAGATGGTAGTGTGCTTGTGGCTCACAAGATCAGACGAGGTAAATGGAAGGACAGACAGAACAAACCATTTGGGTGCATCCCTCTGTCAGTCATTCACACGTGTGTGGGGGTGCACGTGCACACGCATGCATACAGGTACACATGCCAATGTGGATGCCCAAGCAGCCCATGGTTCCAGGGGGCATCCTAGTGTGAATGAGGTATACATGCATACACACATATATATGTGTATATATATGCATACATTTATTTGGATTCCTTTTGACATTTTTCCAAATTCCTTGCTATGTGAGGGTGTTATCTGTGAGCCCTGGTGCCTTCTCCAGAACTGGTGGAGGGGCTGCTACCAAATATTGAAACCATGACACTGAACTGTCGGTGATAATTTCATACCTTTGTACAAGAAGTACCACTGTAATGCTATAATGTGTAATGCTATATAATATCATCACCAATCAGCCAAGGGCCTGGTAATCTAAGTAAGCAAGGTGGGGTGGGAACTTCCACCAGCTTTTAGATGTGCTTTTGTGCTGATGTCATTAAAGTTGGGTTGATGATGACCTATGCCACTTTTGCTGTGAGATGGTGGGTTTCTAGACCGACGTACAAGGTGACGGGTCCTCCCACATTCTGTTTTGCTGCGGTCACCCAACCTGGTCCCTGACCAGAACTGTTTTCTGACCCCTGATCTCTTTCACTTCTGTCTCCTGAGGCATCGTTTAAGCACTTCTCTCTCCACTGGCCAAGGAGGCACAGAGGAGCCATGACGATGCACCCTGCTGGGACCCAACCTGTATCTCTAAGCAGGGCATACCTACTCCAAAGCAAGAGTGAGAACGTGCTAGCCAAGAGGAACAAGCCACGCAACTTGTAGCTCCATGAACAGCATACATATCCTAAAGGTCCCTCTGTTCAGCTTCTTGAAGAGACACTACAGAGCAGCCCTGCTCTGACACATCGCCCCCACAGCAAGGGTCTAGGCTGAGCTGGTTGCTGAAGTTTCATTGATGGAGAAGGATTGCCACCTCTAGCTGGCAATTGATGCTACAGATATTGGGTAGTGTTTTAGGATGGAGTTTCCACCTCAGAAGCTCCAGTGACCAGTTTGAGAGGTTTCCAAAGATCCAGAGATAATCAAAATAAAGCCTTTTCCAGTGCTTAGCAGACTTTGCTTGTTAATGGGCAGATTTAAATCTTAAATTTGCTGGAGACCTGATCTGGATCTGCTTTATGATCACACAATGAACACAGCTAGGTATAGGAGTGTGGGGGGAAAAAACCCCAACACAAAAAAAAAGACATGAGCTGGTATAGGAAGGTGGGGTAAACCAGGTGTATTATCTCTGGGAATGAGCACAGAGTCATACCACTAAAGAGAACATCTGTGGACAGACTGAAAGTGGAGTTGAACGTCCCAGAATATCTAGCCAGGATTCCTTCTGCTGCTCCACAGCAGGTGCTCCACAGGCTTGGGCCAGGTGGGAGGTGGGGATGGCTTGCAGCACATGCACCACACAGGTTCCGAGTTTAAAAAGAGGATGATGTGCAGGCAGAGGCTTGGGCCCTGTGACTCCCGGCCAGCAGCTGCGATGTGACCGCAGGGCAGAGCCTGGCTGGGTCACCATGGTTCACTGTGCCAGCCCTGCTGGGAAAACAAAGGGTCTGACTGCTATGGGGCTTCTTCCTTGTCGCTGCCCTGGGAGGTAAGAGCCTTCGTTATCTGATAGAAGCTTTAACAAGAGGGCTGGAGAGAGCTGGAGTGCACAACTGTCTGATCTTAATGGGAGTTTTATAGCAAACTCGGAGGCCAGGGACTTACAGTATTTTGTCTGGCACAATTCATCTGTGCTGTATGAGGTATCACCTTATCTAATGAGACTGTACTCTACTGGTGGGATTTTCCTTTACCGTGATGCATGTCTGCTTTCACTGTCAATATGTTGTCAGATTATGCCAGCAGAATCCATTTTACTTTTTAATAATTGCTTGAAAGTTTATTTTATTTTATTGAGCTGGGTTATCATTAGAGCTGACATCCTATCTCCCTCCCTGATCATGTGAGGATTTGTGTCAGGAGTATATGCTCTCCAGCATGACATCTCCATGCCAATCTTGTGGTGCAGTGGCTGCAGGTGTTTTGCTTTTCCCTTTCCTGCTGCCCTCCCCTGCTTGTCCAGGCGAACGTGGTGGTGTCGCTCATTTGGGAGACTGCGCCATGGCTGCTGGTGCCTCATGTTGCCGGAACCAGCGCACCACACAGAGCAGCAATGTCAGAACGCCTGGCCAGTTCCTCTAGTGGCACCAGTAGAAGCAAAACAGAGAGGATTTATTTACAAAACAAAACACACAATGCTGGCAAAAGCGTGGTTTTTATCAACGTAAATGCACAGAACACCTATAAACTGTCTCCTTAGTTGTGTAGCTTCGGATTCAAAGTTCTTACTATAAATGTGCAGAAACACTTTCCTTGAGTGCCTTGGCTTGTCACCACTCTCCTAGGCCACCGGCTCCAGCCACAGGCATGCAGTGGTCTGCAGGACCTGCTCAGTAAACACACCCCACGTACTGTCTAAGATGTCTCACAAAAGCATTGCTCAGTGGCAAGAGCTTGCGACAACATGGTCCAGGCAAGGACAAGGGAATGTGTGCTTCCCTGCGTGCAGCTGGCAGACAGCTCCAGCAGGACAAAGCCAGCCTCTCACGCCAGACCTGAGGATGTTTTACTCACAGACTCAGCCCTGCTCCTTTGGATCACGTCACTTGCACGGTTTGGTGACAAAATCCTTTTGCATCATACAAGCCAGTGGCAGCCCAGCTGTATGTGCCTGTTCACAGGCCACAGCCCGCAGGGGCAAGAAACTTGCTGCCTCTTGGAAAGGTGATGGCTCCTCAGTCCCACTGGAGGCAAGGTCACTGTCAGTGCTGTGGTCTTGCACCACATCTTACATGTGTCCTCTGCAGCAGGGTGCAGTTGAGAACCACAGGGTCCCTGAGGCTGGAGGCACCTCCAGAGCTGTGCTGGTTTTGGCCGGGGTAGAGTTAATTTTCCTCAGAGTACCTTGTATGATGCTATGTTCTGGAATTGTGATTAAAAAGTGTTGATAATATAGGGATGTTTTAGCTATTGCTGAGCAGTGCTTGCACAGTCAAGGCATTTTCTGCGTCTCACAACCCCAACCAGCGAGCGGGCTGGGGGTGCACAAGGAGTTGGAGGGCACACAGCTGGGACAGCTGACCCCGACTGACCAAAGGGTTATTCCAGACCATATGACATCATGATCAGCGTAGAAACTAGGGGGAAAGTTGGTGGGGGCCACTGCTGAAGGACTGGCTGGGCATCAGTCGGTGTTTGGTGAACAATTATTTTTCATTTGCATCATCTTTCTTGGGTTTTATTTCTCTCTCTTTTTATTTTCCTTTTCATTATAATTTTTTATTGTTATTGTTGTTATTCTTAATTTCAATTATTAAACTGTTCTTATCTAAAGCCACGAGATTTCTCACTTCTACCCTTCCAATCTTCTTCCCCCCATCCTGCTGGGTGGGGAGTGAGACAGCAGCTGTGTGGTGTTTAGTTGCCAGCTGGAGTTAAACCATGACAAGAGGTCACCTTGTCCAACCTCCTGCTCAAAGCAGGGTCTCCTAGAGCCGGTTGCCTGGGGCCATGTCCAGCTGGGATTGGGGGATCTCCATGGATGGAGGCTCCATAAGGTCTTTAGGCAACCAGTTCCAGTGTTCAACTACCTTCAGAGTGAAAAAGCATTTTTCTTCTGTTTTAGTGGAATTTCCTGTGTCTCAATGTGTGCCCATTGCCCTGCTGCTGGGCACTGCTGAGAAGAGCTGGCTCCTGCATCTTCATTCTCCCATGAAGTATTCACCCACGGGGTAGGACCCCTGAACTTTCTCTTTCCTTTGGTCCTGCACTAGTTGAAACTGTGTTGTCAGGCTGGGCACAAATGAGATTGTGCTTGAGACCACTCCTAATGCCCACAGCTTCCTCCCCTGGATCAGCCCATCTCAAGCGCTGCTTGGAGCCATGGGTCCTTGACGTCATGGGATTGTGTGCTTGATTTTATAAAGGCAGGAGTTTTGTAAGCACAGGAACAAGTGGAACTTGATTCCCCGTGCATTTCTGCTTTGTGGATGACTGCATTCAGTGTTGAAGGAGGTGCACGTCTCACTGAAGTGCTCTCTGGGGATGAGGACAGAGGGGGTGAAGGCACTGATCGGGTGTCTCATAACGCTTGAGTGTGCGACACAGCCCTCCCCTCCATGGGATGCTGGCAAGGTCCTGGCCCTCTACGCGCTCACCTCTTACCCTGAAGGCTGTAGAAATGTGGCTCACATCTCCAGACACAGAGTGCAAATCAAGGTGGCCCAATGTTTCCAAACCCTTGCTTTTTTTGAGCCAGTAATTTGCAGGTGGTAGGAGGAGAGAGCACCTGATGCTGTTTGTTTGAATAGGGGGAGTGCAGTCTTGTTACCTCGGTTTTCAATGTGCGGGTGTCAGGAATGTCTGCTGACACACATCCTCTCTCTCCCTCCAGGGATGAGGCTTGTAGCATCTGGGTTTTGTCTGCCCACCTCTGTTGGCTCTGCTGCAATGTGTGAAACCTCTTTCTTCCCAGCCTGGCAGCCGTTCCGCTTGCTCAAGCTGGGTGGAGGAGGGAGACCAGGGCCAGGGCCCCTGCAAGGGACTGGGGGATGCCTGCCTGCAGCCACTGCCAGTCCTGCCAGTGCTGCTAGCCTGCCTGTCAGAGGAGCACCCAGCCACCCAGAGCACCAGCCAGATCCTGCTCAGCCAGCACTTGTGGATGTAGGAGGAAACTGAGAGCACTGCAGGACAACTGGAGAGACTGGGGCAGGACCGTGATTCAGGGTCTGGGGGAAAGGGACGGAGGTTTCAAGGAGACAGCTGCTGGGAGGTGGGAAAGTTTATAGGAGACCATATGGCACATCTGGAGGGGCATGCAGCTGCCCTGCCACTGCAGGGACTGAAGCAGTTTGAAGCCCTTACCAAGTGGGCAGACCTGCTTGTCCCTCAAGGGCAGAGAGCAGCAGCTTGGCGTCTGCACCAGCTCTCTCTGCTGTGGGTGCTCCGATCCCACCACCCGCTCCCAAGGCTGGCTTGTCCCGGCTGCTTTGGACCTTTCAGAGCAGTGTATCAGTAAGCCACCCAAAGAAATAACCCCTATTAATTTGTGCTTCACCTATATGCAGAAATTGTGCCCTTTGCAATACATGGGCATGACTATTTCTAAGCCTGAACAGACTCTGTATGGAAAGGAGCATTTGGTCTGCTTGGGACCCCTTTGCTGCCTGACTTGAGGGCAAGCCACAGCTGTATGAAGAGAAGGAGCTATTTCCTCTTCTTGGTTTTACGCTGGATGCCATTGAACATAACATTCTCTTTTTCTTCTTCTCCCATGGGACAAACTGGATTCCCATTTTCCCCATTCCCCATTTTCCATTTTAGTGTTTTATAGATATTACATACGTGTATGTGTGTATAAAAACACACACACACACACACATGTAATTTCCATTTAATATTTTCTGTATTTCCTCTAATTCCCTTCTTATGGTGAAATGCCAGCCTGCGCTGCCTCTCTGCAGCACCCCCTGGCCAGCTCTCGGACCCTTTGTGCATGCCGTGCAGGTGAGTATGTCAGGCAGTGTCAGGCTTAGCCACAGCATCTTTAGCTGTCACAGTATTCCCATCCCACCTTTTGTCTCTGCATTGTTTCCTGCTGTGTTTGAGCTGTTGACTCCTCAGCCATGGCAGGCCACTAACACGAGAGGCATCCCGCTGCCTCTGCCTACTCCTGACGTCTTTGCACCCGCCACTGTCCTCCACCACTGCCTCTTCCACTGACCTGCTTTTGCTGGTTCCTTCTGAAATGCTGCACATTGTCTGTCAGTATGCCTGACCTGGGGATGCCTTGTAGCCTTTCCTTCCTCTACCACACTTTGCTTCGCCCTGGAATTTCAGATCATTAAAGTAATTAATTGGTACCCTGACCTGGTATCTTTCCTGTTATCTGGACACCCTGGTGAAAAACTGAGCTGTAAATTCTGTTTTTACCATCTGGTTTCAGGCAGACCTGCAGACTATTTCACTACTGGGAAACTCTGCAGAGCTCTGCAAAACTTTTTTGAAAGCTGAAATGAGAGAGATGAACAGATGCCATGTCTTCCTCCGCTTGCTGTCAGGTGGCTGGGTTGCTGCCAGAGGAGCAAGGATGCTGGATACGTCCCAGCCAGGTCCAGGGCCAGCTTTTCTTTCCTCCTGTGCAAACTTGTAGGGGTGCTGTCACATCTGGAAAAGCCTTGTTGTGGGAATAGCTTCCCCAAACACTTTTTTTACATTTCCCCTGTGTGAGGCTGTTTGATTCCCAATGCTTTGCTTTTATATTTTCCTGCCAGTAGGCTCAGCGCAAAGAGAGACAGCTAGCCATCTGAGTCAGGAGGCAGCTGTGGGAGATATGTCCGAGCTTTGCCCCAGTCTCTGTGAGCCACGGGTCATTGCTAGTGGGGCCACGGAGCTGCTGTGAGCTGAGCAGCCGCCTCTGCCAGTGACTCTGGGGTGCGGTGCTCCACTGGAGGAGGTGGAAATGTAACCCTCTTGGTTACAGCAGGAGTTTGATGGGATTTTAGAAATGTGTGGCAGAGCAGGACAAAACCAACCACTGGCTTTCACTATATGAAGGTGATGTCCTTCAAAATACAAGTCACCCCTGGCAAAGCTTGCAGCTCTCCAGAGGATACAGGAATGTGGAGGTGTGGCAGCTCCTCGCAAAAAGCCAGCAGAAAAGCTGGGTCTCTGTCTGTCCTCCCATCCCATCCCATCCCATCCCATCCCATCCCATCCCATCCCATCCCATCCATGCATCCTGGGGTTTGAGGAGGAGCTGTGGCTCTCCAGGGAGTGCTGGGGGTGAGAAACGATTTCCCAAGGGTTTACATCAACCTGGACTAGAAAAGCACTTGCCAGAGGGCTGCTGGTGGGACCAAATCCAGCCAAACTTACATCCACCAAATTTATTGGTTGTTTCTCAGAGCAAAGCCTATTTGTTGGGATCCAGCTGGTTAATTTAGAACTCTGCCGTGGGGCATGGGCTGCATTCCCATTTCAGGATGTACTGTATGTCTTCAGGGACAAAGCTGGGCACCAGCAGCAGTGCTGGCTCCTGGGAGGAGCAGGGGACCTGCACACTCGAGTGACGTGACCTGCGGGTCTGTGCCAGTGGCTCTGCGTGCCCCTCACCCGTGGAGAGAGCTGTCCCGCCTGGAGCCCCTCGGCAGTCCCTGCCCTGTGCTGTGGGTGAAGGGCTGCTGCTTGCCTGTGCACTGCTCACCTCCTCTTTGGCTCCCCTGGGTAAACGTGGTCGTGTCCCACCATGGTGGTGCTGTCCGCTCTTAGGTTGGGTTCCTGCCGTTGCAAGAGAGCCAGCGGTGAAGCTGACCTGGCAGTGGTTTGCAGCCCCCGCGTGGGTCTATTCCTGACAAAACTGTCAATCTTCGGTTGGAAGGGGCCGCCCTGAGCCAGAACCCGCTCGCCCAGCAGCACCCCCCAGCAGAGCAGAACCTTGTCAGTCAGCCTCGTCATTGCACCCACAGTCACTGACTGTCTTGGCACAAGGCACTTTCCTTGCCAATGTCCCTGTGAGGCGAGAAGTCCCCCGCTGCTGCGCAGCACAGTCCTCTATCAGCAGGGCTGGTGGCCTCCTGCTGCCCCTGTGGGTCTGGCCGCCGCCTCTGAGGCTGCGTCTCCTCCAGCAGCAGATGCATGCACCGCCCTGGGATCCCAGAAACCTGTGCTGGGAGTTCTGAGCAGGACTGGGGTCACCAGAGTCCCACCACTGGATGTGGCAGCTGTGGAGGTGGGACCATGGAAAGGATCAGATACTTACAAGACTATGGGTTAATTTGCTGAGCAAGTGCCTCTGGCACCTTTATCCCATAAATGCAGGATTGCCGGGTAGGGTGATGGCTGGACAAAGCTGCCTGAAGGTGTTATGGGCCTTGTAAGGGCAGTGAAGAGGCTGCATGGAGGCAAGAACCCACAGGGGTGTGCTGGGAGATGGGGCTTTTTGCTCCATCAGTCATTTTTCCTGTCATTTCCAGTATGTCTGGTGATGGGAACATTTTGTTCCACAGAAGGGCCTCATGCTGTGGTCCCACAGGTCCCACTGATGCACCAGCACTCATCTGGAAATCCCCTCATGCAAGAGCTGGTCACAGCACTGAGCCTGTCAGAGTTCAAGGAGCGTCTGGACAATGCTCTTAGTCATATGGTTTAGTGTTAGGTAGTCCTGCGAGGAGCAGGGAGCTGGGCTCGATGAGCCTTATGGATCCCTTCCAGCTTGAGCTATTTTATGATTCTATGATCCCTCCTTCCCCCCAGCCTGTGGCTCCAAGCTTCTGCTCTGTACTGCCTCTCAGTACCTGCGCGTGTGGAGGTGGCACTGTCCTGTCCCACGGAGAGCCAGAGTCCTTCGGGGTCGCTCCTCCAAACGCAGTCACTTCCCCACTCTCCTCACCACCCCTGGATCTCCAGGACTCCCTCCTCGGACAGAGGGACCGGGATCTGCACGTGGGAGCGCACCGCCCGCCCAGCCGGGGCCTGAAGCCGACAGGAGCCCGGCTTTTCCTGTCTTGTCCCGCGCTGATCTTTCTTCTGTTGCTGCTACCACTTGCCTCTCTGTGTGCCCGCATCACCACTTGCCTTGCTGTGCCCACCGCCGAGGTGACTGCTCTCCTTTGGGCAGTTGGCGGGGCCAGAGATTTTGCACGCGCGACACAATGCGGAGGGCACCGCTGCTTCAGGCTCTGTGACATTCAGAAGCCTGTTAGCCAGATGAAAGTCTGCCTTTACTGCAAGGTGATTGTGTACCTAGGCTGTTAAACTATTACCACAAGATTATTCCTACAGCATTTTCAGAGGTTTCCTCTAGGGAGAAAAAAACATATCGACTCCATTAGGGATTTCAACCACACCAGTTTCTTTAATCCTTCTTAAGGCATTGCTAGGATTTTGTATTTAAGAGCAACCAAAACTTTTGGATGATGCTATTCTAAGGAGCAATATTTTAATTTTCCTTTTTTTAAAAGAGACAACTGCCATCTTTAAAAGAAGGCTCAAAGCTCTACCCAGAGAGAATTCACAGCAGACAGATCACACTCGGCGCCGGTTGCCTTGCAGTGGTCTGGCCGGGCCCATGCCGTCGCGCTGGGGGCGGGAGGAGCAGCCATGTGGCCCTGGAGCCGGGGCAGCTCCCGTGGGCTTCCCCACGCTGAGGCTCAATGGACAAACCCAAACCACTGCCGGCTGCTTCCCGCTGTGCTGGCTGAGCAGCAGGAGAGGCAGCAGAGATGGAGCTTCTGGATTTGCACAGCAGGCAACCATTTTCAGGGGGATGGGGAAGGCTCCTCCAGCAGCAGTCCCCGGCTGCAGGCAGGGGGTGGTGACCCCCGCCAGCCCAGCGAGAGGCAGGGGTGTCCTGGATGCAGCGCTGGCTCTGCCCAGCACAGCTGCCCTCGCGGGGATGGCATCGGGCCACCCCAACACACGGCCTGTGGCCCTGGCTGTGCAGCTTGCCCCTCCCCAGAGCTGTCCTCTGCTCACCCCGTCCCCTTCCCTGGCCAAAAGCTGCCAGACGAGGCCGTGTTGGTTAAGCTGGGTCTGTGGCTCCCAAGATGAGGGGAGGTTCATTAATCCCCATACTCCTGAGCAGGCTGCAGCGGTGCTGACAGCACTGGGACCATTTTTTGGCAGACCTTGTCCTGTCACAACGTAAGCTGTTGTCTCCCAGTCTTACTAGATGAGCTTCCATCCTGAGCAGCATTGCTAGATTTGCATTGCTGACATCGCTTTCCAGAGATGTAACAACTGCTGGAGGAAACCTGTCTGGGGGATGCTTGGCACCTGCATTTTACCATCATCACTACAGGCTGACGCAGACGTCAGTCTTTGCATTACGTGCATACCTCATGTGGAGAAATGGGCAGCCTGCTCTGCTTCATCCCCGGGTCAGAGGAGCACCGGCCCAAACCCGCAGCTCTCGGGCTCTCCCAGGACCTCACGCTGTGCTGCGGGATGGGCCAAAGGTGAGTGCAGCCCCATCCTGCGCTCTCCATCCCACTGGAGATACTGGGAGGAGGCCTCCAGCCCGTGGCCCTCTGTGAACCGTCCCAGCGGGGAGATGAGAAAGACGACAACGCACAGAACTGGGAGCAAATCCTCGAACTGGGAACAAAACAAGGGCTCACGTCTGCATCATGTGAGGCACTGTTTGCCATGTGTCAGCGCCAATTACCAAAACAAGCCTTCCTCCTTTTAATGCTCTTTCAATAAAAAATATAACAGTGTACTCTGGGTAACTACCTGCAGCAGGGTGAGGGGGAGAGGGACTAAATGCAGCACAAGCAAGCAGGCTACGGTTAACAATGGAGCATTTAGAGAAAAGAGAAAAAAGGCAGGCAGATGGCATGAATATTAGTGCATGAAAATGACTAACACTCTGAGAATTTCCCAGTGTACTTCTGACTGGTTTGGGCTTGCTTTTATAATTAATTTATGGAAAGCACCTAAATTGGGAATAAACACAATCTCGCAAATCCCCTCTAATCTCTGCCTGTATTTTTGAAACGATACCCTCAAGGTATAGTTTCTTACAATGATTAAACTGTTTTCCTTTTAAGAATTAAAAGGGACTTTTTTCATGCAATTGTGCAGAGCATTAGTGGTCAGGACAGAACTCAGAACTGTTTTAGATGCAATCTATTGTTGGAAATGCCCGGATGGGGGCATTTCCCCACTGGACTGCTGGATGCTAAATCTGCCGATATTTTCATTTTGGATTCATGTATTTTAATGCAAAATGTGACCCAGTGCGTTGTCAGCCACCTAATGACTCAGAAGCATTCTGACATTAGCATAAATTTGGAAACTTCCTTTAAAAGAAAAAAAAAAGTGTGTTTTTCATTACGTTTCTGCTTCTCTCTGACAATAAAAGCAAAACTCCCTCCCTCAGGCAAGATGTGCAGAAAGTGCTCCAGGAGGTCACGCAGTATGAACAATGGGGCAACTGGAGTGCGCTGGGGTTCTTGGTCTCTGTGTGCATGCAGGAGCAAGCTGTTCAGTGCAGCTCTGCAGAAACCTGTAGAGATACAAGCTTTGCTCCACAGTCACCGCTACCTGTACCGCGGTTCCTGCTGGTCCTCAGAGGGATTTCTGCTGCTGCAGCTGCTGGTAAAGCCACATGTTGCCCTGTGGAGGTGAGAAGCAGCAAGGAGCAGACAACACCAGCAGCAGCCTGGGATGCTTTCTGCTGGCACTGGTGTGATAAGGGTCCCTCAGGAACAGCTATGTGCAGGTTGTCACCCAGCCCCTGGGGACCCTGGGGAGGCGGATGGCAGCAGAACCTGCAGGAGCACTGTGGGCCTTCAGGCCCCTCTCTGCAGGGCAGGCAGCAGGACAAGAACCCACGTGTGCTGGGGGGACCCCAGCCAGAGAGACCAGAGAGGAGAGGATGGGCACTGCCTGTTGCAGTGATGGCTGCGGACAGCACAGCCTGCCATCCAGAGCAGCGGAAGCAACCACCCATCTCCCCTGCTGATCTGCAGCGTAGTCCCTGGGCCTCGCCTTTCCTCTGTGCCACCGCATGTTGGGGCTTTGCTGCACCTCCGCAGCTTGCTGTGGCCACAGTGGTGTGTCAGCAGCTCTGGAGAGAGCCAGGCGGCACTGGCTGGTTGGGGTCTGCTGCTGTGGGCGTGGAGTCAGCACTGGCCCAGGGAAGGAGGGCATGCCACTGAAATATCGGTTGCCTTCATGGCCGTGGGGCTGGGCTGGGAGAGGAGGCCCAGTAGTGAGGATGTGAGGGTGTGGGAAGGAAGCGGGTTTTGTATTATATGTCTTATCATGTTTTGACATGGAAATCAAGGTAAGAATTACGCAGGGCACAACCTGTCCCTTTGATTTGGCCTTTGCAGCTCAGTCATGCATAGGAGAAGCCTTTTCCTTGTTCCCTCCAGCAGCATCTCCTTGTAATGGCTAATGGGAAAATACCGCGGCAGTGAAAAATTCTCTCACCCTCATAAACACAATGACAAGGCTAAGTGATCCATCTGCAGCGCAAGCAGGGCATTTGGGCTGCCTGTCTCAGATGAATGCTTCCCATTTTGCAGGCTGTTTGCATGTGCTTTATGAGCTTCAGCACTAATTCAGGCAACTGCCAGACAGATGACAAGAGAGGAGACTGGCAGAGGATGCCGTGACGCTGGCTGCTGCAGGTGCTGCCGAGGGCGTGCGGCTGGGACCTCTCACTTGCCAGGGGCGGCCAGCAGACTGGCCAGGAGGGCAAGCTTTGGCAGCAGCCCCCAAGGCTGCCTGCGCTGCTGCAGCACCTCTGTGTCTCCTCATGGTGCTGCTCCCTGCGGCGCTGCCCCTGCATCCCCGGGGACTGTGGCCTCGCCTTGCCGAAGTGGAGGCCAGAAGCTGGGTTGTTTTTTATCAAAGTCCACAACAGGGTATTTACTTTTCTCCTGTTGCAGACATTTGTTTGATCACAACCACCCAAATACTCCAAATACTTGCTTAACAGTTCTCTCCTACATGTAGGACTGCTGGGCTTTAACACAGTTTTCCTGCTCTTTGGGGAAAAAGAAGAGAGAGTGAGAAAGATTGAATGTGATCTTTGTTTTCAGAATATTACTGCAGTAATTAAAAATGCTTGGGAAGGTGTTCTGTTCCCAAAAGTAATAAATACTTTTGAATGTTTTGCCCCATTAATTGCATATTAGTTAAATATGTATTTTTTTTACAACATGCATATTCACTCACCTGCTTACTCTGACAGTTAAATGCATATTTAAATATGCATTATACCTTTAATGCATAGTAATTATTTGGTAGCAAGCAAAGACTCTTTCTGAGCAGTCCCTTTCAAGGGAGTAGATGTGCCTGTGCGCAGTCTCCTGTTGACTCTGGGAGGCAAACTGCATCAGGTCTGCTGAGGTCACGGCATACGCCTGGGCTGTGTGCGCTGCCTTGGCTCATGGCACCCTGCTACAACCCTGGGGTGTGCAAGGTGTGCCGCAGGCACGAACACAGCCCTTCGGGGCTGGTGCCTGCTGCCAGCAGCTTTCCCCTTGCATAGCTCCTGCAGCGGCTGCCTTGCCTTTCCCACACCTGGGGCAGGCGCTTGCAGAGCAAGCACCCTGGCATTACGAAGGGTTGGGCTTTGGGGGCGAAAGGAAGAGGAAGGACTGGTGGTGGTGCCCCGGTCTGGCCTCAGCCTGCACTCATCCAGGTGACGCAGTGTGACCCGGGGTGGGTGACAGATGCCCTGCCCGTGCAGCAGCGTTGGGTGGCAACTCCATTCCCGGGGGACCACATGCACTTTGTGTGACAGCAAGTGCTGGCTGGGAAGGGTCCAGAGAGCTTGCTCGCATTCCTTTTCTCCTCCAGATCTCGGCAAGAGAGGCCATGGTTTCAGATGCCAGAGTTCAGCGTAGGCCCCAGGCTCAGTGACCAGCTTGCTGAAGGGGCGGCTGCTGCTAAACTTAGCTGGGCACTTCGTGTTGTTGGATTTTTCTAGGAAACATCACTTGCAACCTTTCGGCTGGTGTGCTGAATCAGGAGCTGCCTTGTGTAATGCTGATTAGCGTTCAATAAAAGCTGAAGCCTGCCCAGGCAAGGGGAGCAGGACCACCAGTGTTTGGGACAGGACAGGCCATTCCTGTAGTTGAGATCACCTCCCATGATTACCTGGTTTTGCTTTGGGACTGTAGTCCATGACAGCAAGGGCTCAGCAGAGTCACTGTCTGTTAGGGAGAGAGAAACCACCTTTCATTATGTCACTTGGTAACTGAGGGGCTTTCTGTGCATCTGAAAGCTCACCCTCCTTTCTCAGGTACACCCAGATGTTGTCTCCGGTGAGAGGACCCTGATCTCCTGCCACTGCTTTGGGGGAAAAGAGCCAGCAGCTCCCGGCAGCTGAACCAGCGGTCTATTAAAAACTAAACAATGACCTGGCACAAGCTACACCTCTGCTGGGGAGAGGTGGGTGACCAGTTCGCAGCACCTTCCCCAGCCCCTCTGGCGCAGGCATTGTGCTCTTCCCTCCTGCCCTGCTTCCTCCTGCTTCCAGCAGCTTCCTGAATGGCACCAGCTGCCCGGGAAGATCCCTTCTGGGGGATTACCTGCCCTCGAGAGCAGCACCGAGCTCCCTGTGCAGCCGCCTGCATCCAGACCACGGCGCACAGCACTGGTGCAGCAGACCAGGGGCAAAGCCAGGAGCAAAGCCAAGCTGCTCCCTACACTGCCTGTGCCTTGCCCCCTGTCTTGGGCCACTGTGGCTGCAGCCAGCCATCTCCACAGCATGGATGGGGCAAGCAGCATGTGCATACCGAGCTTTGCAGATGCTGCACCTCACCCTCCTGGGAGCTAACTGAGCCCCCGTGCCGGGGCAGGGCAGGAAGGCTTTTACTTCTCTCCAGCCAGAGCTGGTACTGCAGGACATTTTCAGTGGCACCACGGCTCCAAGAGCAGAGCTGTGTGGCGTGACACGCATGCTCCTGTCCCTCCGGGGTAGACTTGGCCCTTGGAGCGCTGCCACTGCAATGGCCTCCTCCTTGGCAGGGCCTCCCTCCATCCAGGCAGCTGCTCTCCAGCCCTCGTGCCCTCCCTGCAACGTTTTGCTTTTGAAACAGCAAGACTGCAAGGCAAGGGATCCCCGTCCTTTGCCTGTCATGGTCCTGGGCCAGCTTTCGTGGCCCTGAAAGGGAGGGGGTCCCAGCCCTGTGCACACGGTCTTTCCAGCGGGACATGAGCTTGCGCTGTCCATGTCCCTGCCGTGGCCATTACTCTCAGGTGGGACCACTCTGTAAGCAGGAGTCGAGGGCACAGCGTGGCACCAGGCCTACTCCTGACCAGACATCCCTTGGCAGTGCCATGGCTGTGCCCCCCTCCCCGGGAGGCCCTGGCCCCTGGTGGCATCGCCACTCCAGCGTGGCCGTGTTTCCAGTGAGGGGGTCCGGCTGCAGTCTTCTTAGGAACAATGCACTCCTACTGTATGGTACCAGATTGTACATCAAAACTATTATTTCCGACATCTCTGGCTTAATTGTAAAACTATAATACAAATGACATTGGGGGTTTGCTGGAGTTAAATTTTAATAGCAAGCCAGCGCCCTTTTAATGACATTTTATACATTTAAATTGGGCATGATCCCTTTGGGAACAGTAATTTTATTCATGGAGATTATGTCTAATTTGAATATAAAAACACCACTAAAAAGATATTGGATTTGCTATTTTTCACTTGCAGGAGCTCCTGAGTCCAATCTTCCCAACTGACTGGGCTTTGGTGGATTGAAAAAAACCCAACAAAAATCCCCAACTTCCATCGAGCAAAGCGCGGTATAGACATCTGTGCAGGTACAACTGCCACCACTCAGCTGGTCCAGGTTGGTACCCCAGCTGGGTCCGAGGTGCAGTGATGAGCACCCCAGCCAGCCCTCCGCTGTGGCTGCTGCGTGGCCCTCGCTGGCTGTGGCACCAGGCACTGACAGATGAGGGGGAGGAAGCCACAGGGCAACCACCCAGGATGGGCTGTGGCCGTGGCCAGAGACTTATGTGCCTGGAGGCAGCTCTGCCAAGCCGGCTGGCCCCAGCCCCAGTGCAGACCCTGCTTGCCTGGTGCAACCGTGCTGGGCTTTTGCTGGAGCTGTTGGGGATGGTGACCACCTCCAACACCACCACAGTATTTCCCCCTTCTTGTGCTGGACCTGGCCAGAGCCTCCAAATTTCAGCACCAAATTCCGGTGACTTCTGTGGAATTGGCAGATGGTTTGGTCGGGCAGTTCCTTGCCCCACCAAGGGAAGGACAGGGGCCAGCCTACTCCGTACTTTTGTGGCAGCAGTCCCACTTGTCTTTTCTCATGACAGCTGAGTTAAAGATGAACAGCTCACAAGCAAAGCTCCCTGGGGGAGTGTCACCAACCCACGCTCACCACCGGCTCTGTGTGTGAGGGACTCTCAGTGGCTCATGGACACTTGCACACAACCAGCACTGAAGTTCACGAGGGCACCTGGACAGCTCCTGCTGCTGGCTCCTGCAGAGGCCAGATGTCCTTAGCGGGGAGGATGCTGAGCAGAAAGGTGCCGACAGTCCTCTCTGTCGGGGTGGCTGGCCAGGGGAATTGGGGCTGTTTCAGTGCATGTCTCTGTTCCAAGCTGGAACAGAGCTGCTCTGCGTGGTGCTGCAGGAGGAAGACAACCAATGGGCAGAAGAGATTTGCAGATGAAAAATAGCTCCACTCCCATCTGGGGACCGGAATAAAACCACCTGGGTTGCAAACCCCCTTAGCTTGTTGGGGGAACAGGAAGAGATGGGACGTGCTGGTGGGCCTGCGCAGGAGAGGCAGGTGCTGGTGAGGACCTGGAGGGTGCACCGGTGGCCAGGGTGGGCTGCTTAAAGAGGGCTGAGTTAGTCAGCACATGGGACTGTGTGCAACCTGCCCTGGCCACGAGCCGTACCCTTCAGCACAGCGGAGCAGATAACGCCGCTGACACTGACGTGCGCCTGCACAAAGCTGCAGCCTCATCTCCGAGACAGGATAAACTGTTTGGCCTTTGGACAAGATTATTTCTGTTCAGAACAGGATTGTTATCACTTAATTGAAAATAATTATCCAATGCAAATTGGCTTCAAGTTGGCAGGCTGAGTTGAGAAGACGGCGTGTTTCCAAGCTGTCCTGAGGAGAGCCGAGTGTGGTGGCAGGGTGAGAGGCTGGGACTGTCTGCAGAGCTGGGGGAGGACACTGGGGGAGGACACTGGGGGGGGGCAGAGCTTCCCTCTGCAACACCTGCACCCCGCAAGCAAAATGGGGGGGCCCATTCTGCCCACCTGGTGCTTGCATGCACTGGGGCCCTCCAGTTTGCCTTTCCAAAGCTCAGACAAGCTTTGAGTCTCCCGCGAGAGAGGGAAGCAGCAATGCATCAGCAGGCAGCCCCAGCCAGCACCACCCTGCTCCTGTCTCTGGTGTCAGCTGCAGCCAACAGACAACATGGGTGCAAACAAGCTGAGATGTGACTTTGACCTGGGTCTGGCTCAGAGTTATGGACCACCATCAACCCGCTGGCACTGCTGGAGTATGACATGTCATTTGGTGAAAGAGTGCTGGAGAAGGCCATGGTATCTACACAGCCCCCGTGAAGGTGGCAGGAGCATTGGCACTGGAATCAGCCTCTTGAGAGACCTCTGCTCAAGTGTAACGGGGGTGCTAACAAGCCCATACTCCTGAGTCCTGAGGGGTCTGCACCTGGGATTTCTTCACACAAAGGATGCAGCCGTCAATCAGGATAGATGCACTTGTGTCCAAGGGATGGAGACAGCTGGTGCCTTAGAGGGGCTGGGCCACAGCCAGGATGCGGAAACCTTCAGAGAACCAGGCAGAAACAGACCCTCTGGTGCTCTGGCCCAAGGGGCCACCTGAGCCTTCGCTGGGCTTGTGCCTCTTCTACTGAACCTGTTCTTGCTACGCACAAGCTCCCCATCATGCAAATCGTCACCTGCATCAGGATGTTCTCACCAGAAAACTCCTTCTAAGGAGAAAGAGAGATCCCTACGTGTCTCTGTGAGATTTCCTCCACATCAACCCCCTCAAGACCTGCTGAATCTTCCACTTTTGGGCTCCCTGTGGCCACCCTTGTCTGCAGGCTCCATGGCTGCAGTCAGCTGGAGGAGGGGGAATCTGCCAGGGAAGACCTTGTCTGGTGGATATCACCCAGGACGAGCGGGCACGTGTCCAGTGAGGAGCCTTCAGGCTTTTGTTGCAACGTGGCGGTGTTCTCCCTGTCTGTCTGCCAGGGGAAAGCCAGTGGGGCCAGCTGGAGCCTACAGAAAGGTGCAGGGACTCTGGTTGTCTGAGGCCATTCGCACCAGTGGGAAAACACCCTCTGTGGTGAGCAGACCCAGTTCTCCAGGTTCCCATTCAAAGAGAAATGCAGAACCACCCCACCTCGTCAGCTTCCCGCTCCAGTTCCCTGTCCTGCTTCTCAGGTACAGAGGTACAAGCAGGTACCCCCCACTCACAGAGGGAGGGCCAGCAAAGGAAAGATGCTGACTCAGACATGGCATCAGGCAAATCTGGCTGGTGTCTGCATGTCCGCACCGCCACCCTGCCAGCAAGGACCTGCACCTGTGGTCCAGGGGCTCCCTGCGGCCATTCCACCCTTGGTGTTTTCTCCTCTCCCTTTTTTTTTTTTTCTGCCTGGATGGGTTTGGATTAGACAAGACCTTCCTGAATGTACACAATACCTCTGCCAAATACATGAGAGAATACTGAGTTTCCACAACAGTTCTTATATGCTTTGACCAGACTGGTACAAGGTTAATTAAAAAAAACAATGTTTAAATGCAGTTTCATCAGAAGAAGTGTAAAACGTTTCTGCAAGAATCTCTGTCAGTACTTTTCAAAGATAGTGTACTTTACCTGGCAAAGCACAATTAGACACAGTCAAATATTGTCCTGGTTAAAGACTATTAATTTTCCTTACATTTGTCCTGAATTAATTTTTTCTGGCTATATCAACAGTGTTTCCTTTATAAATACAACTGTCGCCTTTACATTGAAAAATTAAATTTGCTTTGATAATGAACTGAGGTGCTAATAATCGTTTTGCAATGCAAAAAAGTGCAATTACTGGCTGCTGTGCCATGTGGTGCCACAGCCAGTTGTAACTGTCTGAAAGTCTGCATTGGTACCCGTGAACACAGTGAAGACAGTCAAGAGTTACTCAGGCTTGCAGAATCAAAACCTGGACCGGCTGGAGGGTGGCGCAGCGCTGTGCTCGGTCTCCCTCACCTCTGCTGGCGCAGCGAGCTGGGGGCCAGCGGGGCTGTGGGGCTTTGCCAAGCCTCCTGTGCGCTGGACCCCGCTTTGCTACTGTTGCCCACCCGGGTGGCTGCAGGGCTTTTCTGTGCTGTGGACGCTGCAGGCTCACCTTGACTTCCACCTTCACGGCGGTGCTCCTGTGGCGATAGCGGCTTGTTCCTGCCGGCACGCCGCTGTCCTGCCACCACTGCCATCGCAGAGCCGCCCGTTCTCCTGCGGTGTCTGGCTCTCCCACCATCGCCTGGGGAGCGCAGCCAACGGCCGGGCGGCTCTTCATGCTGCTGGGCCCTGTCAGCAAGGGCTGTGCAGCTGCTGGTGTGAGTTCCTGTTCGCAAAAGGCTTGGAGAAGCTATGCCAAGGCGATGAGGCTTTCTTTCCCTCTCCAGGGTGTCCTCATCCACATCAGTGACAAGGAGCAGTAGGGACGTGCAGCTGCCAGCTTGTGTCTCCTTGCCTCAAACTTCTGCCCAGACTGAGGATTGGAAGCAGGACTCGAAGCAATAGCTCTTCAGGCCCCCATGCTCCTCTGAGACACTAATACCCGTCAGGGCACACACAGGTTGGGCATGAATCTCAACTCCTTCAGCCTTTTTGCACCCATGTAGAAGACAGAAAAGCAGAAGACTTCATGTACCAAATCACCACTCTAAAGATGATGAGGGGTATGATCTACGCACAATATCCACTTTAGGCAGCGCTTCATACCTTTAACTGAGGCAGTTTTCCTAACATATTTTAAAAGTTAAAAAAGCGCAGAATGTGAGCATGTATATTTTTAAAAAGATATTATTTTATAGCTTGCCATTGACTCTGTTCTTTTGCTGAAAGTAAATCATTAAAGGAAAAATTATAAGACAAAATGAAAAACCATGCTGCACAGAAAATCTAGCAGGAGCTCAATAGAAACCTCTTAACACACAAGCTAAGAGGAGGAGGGTAAAGCTTTGCTCGGTCTGTTTCAGCGTGTGCTGAATTTCCGTACCGCAGGGTTTTTAGAACTTATGTTCTGCCTAAGCCCTAAAGAACAGGATAAAAATGAATTTTTGCAGGACCTAGTGTTTAGGAAGTCATAATGCTAGAGACAGTCTTTCATGGTGATGTTAGTCCTCCTGCTCCAACATTGCTTTAGAAAGTGCACTCACTGACAGCAGCAATCCAGAGCACGTCTCGTCCATGTGGGCAACTTCCCTCACTCATGCTTTGTCAGCCTGATATATTTTTTTACTTGTTTAATAACTCTTGCAGAGCAAGAGATTACCTCCTGGAGAACACCTGAGAAGGCTTGTACTATGACATTGAGAAAGGGCACAGGGTTTAATCCACACTTAGCATTTAAATTCACTGCTGAAATCATCTTCCAAACTTAGGCACACACTGTGAGCTGAATGCAACCCACTTCTACCAGAAGAAGTCTTTTTGTGGACACTGGATTGTGTCCTTGCACCCCCACTAGTGAGTGGGTGGTAGGAGCATTTGTGAGAGCACGTGCAAGAAGTGGGTGAGGAAGAAGTTGTCCCTTTTCACAAAAAGCAAACCCAGCTCTGGGATGGGACCAGTCTCTGGTGAGGGCTGCTGACTCGCTGGCAGAGCAATGCAGTCCTGTCTAAAAGGTGCTTGTGAAACAGGGCAGTACGCGAGCGCCCTTCCTTGCTGATCCAGCCTGTGAAAGCCTGACACATTGAGATGTCCCAGTCCGCTGATTCAGGCAAACCAAACCTTGGCTTGGCTTTTGCATCAGCTCGCTCACAGGGCAAAAAATCAGCACTCTTGGAAGAGCCGTTCAGTGAAGTGTGGGCGGAACAAGATGCGTCAGTAAGAGTGAGATTGTCCCATGGCTTGCGGGTCCGCAAGGTCGCCACAGGCAGGACCCGACTTGTCAGGGCTGCGCCTGGTCTGGAGCTGCTGGGGAGGCACGTGCCCTCCCATAGCCCAACTCGGTGGCACAACGCCACCCCACTAGGTCTGCCCATCTGCCTGCCCGGCTCCTTCCCTGCCATCACCTCTGCCAGGACGAACAACATCTGCCTGCGGAGGCAAACACATGTGCTGGTGCCTTAGCCTGTGCTTCCACACTTGCAATACGTGGGGTGGGAGTGCTGGGCCTCCCACTGCAGGTGGAGGCTGCTCAGGCTATTGGTGGCCACAGGGGCACATGAGGTCCTTACGTGCCCAGCAGAGACCAGAGGTGGTACTCCTCTTCCCAGCCGAGACCAGGGCTGCTGCCTTAAGACAAAATGAAGTGTTTGTCAGACAAATCTGAGGATTTCCAGACTGAGGAGGCAATAGTGCCCTCTGAACTGTGGTTAAGGAAGAAGGCCAAAGCCAACAAGCTCTGTTGCAAAGCACAGCAAAACCAACCCCAGTCATGGTCTGCAAATGACTCGCAGCAAGAGACTACTTCTCGGCAAAGATAAAGGGCTGAAAGCTCCATGTGCTCTGCCAAGCCTGCCGAGCCAGTGGTACAGCTGCAGCTCCTTGCCCAGGGGAAGAAGGATGGGTTTAGCGGCAATGGGGGCCACACTTGCACTCAGCTCCGGGCCGTTCAGCAGGTCTTGGACATATGTGTGTGGGCTTTGGCTCCACACCAACAAATGAGGCAATAATCACTCCTTCCTCAGTCCACCAGCCTTCATGGCCTCTGCACCAGGACACCCCACTCCATCTGCTCCCACTGCAGCCTCTGCCTGGGCAGGATTGTGACACGGCTCTGTACTGTGGTGCCCTGATGCCACAGGGAGCTCAGGAACCAACATTTTGCAGCAGGGACCCCCTGGGGCAAACATCTTCACTGGGCTGCTGACAAACTGGGTGTCAGCCTGGAGAGCTTTAGTGACCAAGACAGAATACCTAGTGCTGCTGCTGGAGGAATCGTGCCAGCCCAGGGGAGGTAGCACACCCCGGTCAGAGCAGCACGGGACCCTGCACCTCGGTAACAGCGTTGTCTGATGGGGGAGGCCACGAATTTTGGCCCTGCCATTAGCAGGATGGTGCTTATGCCTGGTGCTTCCCTGACGATCGTGCTGGAGACCCGCACGGTGTTGGTGACAGGGAAGCACATCACCTTTCTGCTGCAGGTTTCAGACCTCTCCTTTGGGGCTGTGCTGGGACGCAGCCACAGTGCCCCAGGCATCACTGGCTGTGCGGGGTGTGCGGGGCGGCTCTCGGTGTTTAAAACGCCCGTCACTGCTCCCAGCAGCGCCGTACAGTGTGGCTGTGTAGCTCAGATGCGCTTGGTTAAATGACTTTCCCAGCAGATTGTACAATAGCTCGTGTCTTGAGAGAGAGATATATTGATATTTTTAGGCAGACTTTAGGGAAAAGAAAGCTTGCAGGAGGAGCCAGCCCCCTGTTCCACTGTGTTACAAAGACACGTTTAATTCCTTTCCAGTGCATGCTAGTATGCTGCAGAGATGTACACCTCAAATCACAGTGTTCCTTCCTTCCTCAACCTTGCTGTGTAGTGGCTGCAACAAATGATAGACCAAATACTCTCTTCTCCCCTCTTCACTCCTGGGACAGCTGCCCCCATTATCAAACAAGACTCTGACCTTTTGATCGATCCATCTTGTCTCCTCCACAGAGTCTGGGCTGAGGTGCGGCCCTTTATTTATTCACGCAATGTAGGTTTCCTCATGCTGCTTCACCAGCACACATCAACTGTGACCTCGAGACACTATCCTCTCCTGGGATAAGCATGTTTTTCAGTCCCAGCCATCTCTGGAGTAAAGACTGACAGTTCTTTAAAGGAGGGGGGAAAAAAGCAGGTGGGAGGAATGACAGGCTGAAGTGCATTTTGGTTTAATAGGATAAAATGGAGCTTAATGAAAGTAACTCAGTCTGCAAGTTGCCTGGTCCAGAACAGGATTTCAATGCAGTGCTTTCCTTTAGCTAATGCCTAATGTAATATTTTTGCTGGTGGAAAAGGCATCACCTCTTTTTGCCATTTTCCTTATCCTGTCTTTCTCATGTAATGCAAAAACATCTTCAACTGTATTTTTGCACTAAGTTCTGTAAAATTAATCAGCTGCTAGACAGCAGCCTGACTGGTAGCACTGGGAGGAATGGATGACAGTGACAGCCTGCTGGTGCCGAACACAACCCATTCTGCTTCAAGTGGCCCAAGAAAGAGACCCCAGAGTGGAGACAGCCGCACGGGCACACAGACCAGATGCTTGGTTCTGCTTCTCCGCCAGGTAAGCAGAGATCATTTCCTGACCGCTCCATGTAGAGTTTAGTGATCCATGGAGGGAAGGTTCACTGACTGGGTGTACACCGTGGGCCTCCATCTCTGGGGCTGGAAACACGTCTGCAAACAAGGGTTCTGCTTCAGCCCTGCTGAAGAGTATGCTGGTTGTGAGATGTGGGGCGCTGAGCTTCACGCACCCGAGCACCAGCCTGGGCTGGGGAGCAATTGCTGAAGACAGGGCAGTCCCACACAACCAGTGGGATGTGAGAGTCTGGGTTCTCCTGCTCTGGATTCCAGCAGTGCCTGGCCGCGGGCATGTTGCCCTCACTCCTCCCAACAGCAGCTCGGGGCACTGCTGCTCACACGGAAGGGAGGGCAGGACCTGGCTGCTGAGAGACCACTGGAGAAGGGGACCTTAGCAGTCCATCTGCTCATCGGCTTGCTCAACCATCTCCATCATCTCTGGCAGATCTTTGTTCAACCTTTCCCTGAAACCCACCACCAAGACTGAACGCCTTCCTGACAACCCGCTGCCATCTCCTGTCATCTTTACCATTTCAAGGTCTTTTTTCGTGGTGTCTCAGCTACACCTTTCTTGCTGCTCTTTAAGCATGTGCTTTGTTGTCCTACTCACCCCATATTAAGAACAGCTATTTTCCTTTGCACCTTATTAACCAGCTGCTTTTCTCTAGAAAAAAGCAGCCTCATTCATGTCAGTCTTTCAATGCTAGCTGCGTTACCTGGACCCTCTGATTCTTCTCCAAATTCTCTGGTGGGACCTCCAAAGCAGATTCGCTGTGTCTTGCTGTGCAAAGCCCAGCATACGTCAGTATTTGAGCTGATGTCTTAACCTGCCGTGACCTAAGGGGGCTTGTGGTTAATGCTCCAGGTTGTATGTGTTGCTGCACTATCTTGTCTCTTTTACTGCAGCTTTACTGCCTCGCGTTCAGCTTGGGAGCTGCCACTGCAACACTGCTCCCCATCAGCCAGACCCTAGCCTTCACCTGCAAGGTTGCTAAAGGAACTTCAGCCACCTTCATCCACCTTCAGTCAACGGTACAGCCTCAGAGGAGGTCTCCGTGGGGAACCCCTCCAGAGCAAGCTACCCCGACGGCCATCAGAATAACACTTTTCTAGCCTTCACACCAAGAGCGACTGTCTTATTTCTTGTATGGCATGCCACACGGCATCCATAAAACACCTCACAGAGTGATGGCTCAGAGCCATCTCTTGTTAGGTGCTCCTGGAGTTCAGTTTTCTCCTTGGCCTCTTGGACACTGTTGAAAACAGCTGCTTCAGTTTTGGGGGAAAGAAGCAGAAAACTACCTGCTCTGGATGTTCTTCAGCAAATGAGAGGCATGGAGGAACTGAAATCTCTCCAGAGCGTGGCCCAGTCCTTACTGCACTCGTGAAGAGAATGGCAAGGCCACAATTTCACAAAATCATTTTTACCTTAAACCCCTCCACCAAACTTACTGAATATTAGCTTGAAAAAACAGTGGAGAAAACAGTTCTGGGAAGCAAGATTCCCCAATACCTGCCTAACCACAGGTTGGAGGTGTTGTCCATTCCCTATTTTTGTACTTACAAACTTTCTAGTTATCTCTGGAGGTAGAACAGCCACGAGGATGCAATCCTCTGAGAGCAGTCACACCGTCACCCTTTGTGAGGGCAGAGATTTTCCATCCTGGCATGGTGTACAGTAGGCTTATTACGTTCCTCCAGACATTGGTAACTCCTGACATCCAGCTCTTGCAGATGGGAAGTCTAGTCCCTTTGGGAATCCCCTTCATCATAATGCTTCTGTCCAAGGAAGTTTTAGGGGACATGAGAGCAAGAATGCAGTCTCCTGAGCTCTTTAAAGAAGGGTGCAGCTCCTGGAGAAGAGATTTACTCATCTTGTGACAAGTTAGCTGGCCAGATGACTAAACTGATGCATCAGAAAAGTTGGAGTTGATCTCAATACTTAATGTAAAACAACCCTCCTTCCCTATCCACCAATCTACGGGCTGGTTCAGCTAAAGGCTACGGGGGACTTTTGTTCAAATAGAACTAGGTATTGATAAATGACAAGGGATGTAAAACACAGCACACGGGAAAAGCCAGGGTTCAATGTTAGGGGCAAGTCTTTTCAGGAGGGAATTAATTTATTATCTTTTTTATTAGGGTGAAAAGTGATTTGCATTTTCTGTATCATCAAGAACTTTTCAATCAAGTAATCAATGAAGTTAAACTAAAATAAATTTCAGTGGTCAACAAGGACACACTTGGGCAAAACTGGGCATTAGGTTCCAAAGTATTATGTAGGCGTACCTCTACTCCAAACACCTCTGAGATGAGGTGATACGGTCACTAAAATACCAGTGTTCTCACTGGTGACCTTGCCAAACAGAAAGTTGAAGAACTCTGGGAGTACCAGCATGGAATACCACTGGCAGAATGATAGTCCTGAATTTTTTCTAGTGTACTCACTTCCCCTTCTCAGATACCCTTCCATTAGCATAGGTTGCAAATACTTTCTAATTTTAAAACACCACAGTAGCCAAGGGCCTGTTTCTTACTAATAATTAAGAGAGGACATGCACCTTTATGAAATTGTGTTGTTAGTTACTATCACTTGCTCAGCAAAAGGAGTGGTATAGTACAGAGCAGGTCATGAATCAGTAGAGTATAGATAATTTCCTTTTCAAAACCAGAAAAATCTCTTGCCAGAGATGATGTAGTTTCAACTCAGGAAAGAGAAGAAGACACTGTTATTAATTATACTTGGTAATGCAAGAAAATGTACAACAAACCCACTATTTTTATATCCCTTGTGTAAAGTTTTATTTAGGTTGTTCCTTTGATGAAGCCCTCATTCTTACAAAGCTTTTAACAACGCACTTGTTTAATTCCAGTGTACAAAAATACGTCTTTAAAAAAATTATTAAATTTTAGCACAGTATATCTGGAATCAAATACATTTTTCATACTCTACTATCTTTTCCCCAGAAGCAACTTCCACATCAAGGAGAACAAGGACATATTTCATTTGAGATGCAAACTCTGTTCTGTCCTCAGCCGCTTTCTCCTGCCCTGCTGACTGGTCGGCAAAGACAGGGACCGGGATGTTCCCTGCGCTGGGCACTGAAAGCCGTGGCACTGAGGGTGATGGATCCACGACACCATATAGGAGCGTGAGATGGGAGACTGTCATGTCCCAAAGCGCATGGCAGGGACTTCGCAGCACCTTCCAGGAGGGACAGAAGTGAAAAAGTGCCCAGCTGCACTCTGGAGAGGATTGAGTGCCATGGGGAACATGCTTTACATCCATGTCCCTGGTCTCTATCCCCATTCCTCCTAACGTGAGAGCCTCTCCAGTGGCAGCTGCAAAGGTGCTGTGCTCCCTAGCAGCAGATCCTGCTCCAGCAGGCAGAGCAACATCTCACTGGTGAAGAAACAAAACCTACCAAACCCAGCATGGCCCCTTCCCCCCCCCCCCCCCACCCCCCCCACCCCCCAAGCAAAGAAAATAAACTTACAGCCTATCCTGGGACTGCTGAAAAGTACAGCCGTTCCGGGCACTAGCACTGAGTCCCGCCTGTCGGGTGGACCGTTGACAACGACAGAACACTCCCTTTCGGGAGCAGACATGGACACTGGATGTGTGCTGGTGCCTGGGCATGCCAGCCTGGCTTCAGGGACGGACTTAAATTCAGTGTGCGAAGACAGGGACAAAAATAAACAGAAGGCAGAGCCAGAGCCAGTAAATGCTGGTGCTACCTACTTCCTCATCACCAGGATTTCTGTTTAGACTTCTTCCTCCTCTGTTTAATGAGGAACAAATTCTCATTGATATCAGGATTAGCGTCTTTCTGGTTTTTCCATTTCTTCTTCCTTTTAGCACCTTCCAGAGGCTCCTGCACATACCCAGTCTTGCTGCCTAAGAATGCCTGGAAAATGGACTTGTGATGGATTTTGCTGCCCTTATGTGCCTGCCTTTTACACCCTCTAGGGAAGTCCTCCTCCAAATTGCGGCTGATTTCAGCATCGCTGCTGTCTTTCTGTTCTCTGGATTTCTCTGCCCGGGACATCTTCATCTTTTTGTGACACTCACCATCTTTGTTATGTTTCCCACGTTCTTTCCAAGGCTTGCTCTTTTTCTTATGGCTGTGTCCCCCATGTTTTTCTTCCTGCCATGGTGTTTCTGACTGTTCTGGCAGAAGGCCGGCTTCCTGTAGTTCTGTAAAACAGAGCAGTTTATTTCAACACACACAGAGAAAACCTAAAACCTAGTGCCTGAGCCATCACAGCTTTCCTATTGTTATGCATGAAGTTAGCTATCAGAGATTTTTTTTTTTCTTTTTTTTTTTTTCTGCCAACGGTCTAGAATCTTAACAAATTACAGTTTAATCCTCTGTCTGCTAGTTTATAGCATTTTTAATGTCAGTGGATTTTTTAGAATTAAAATATCTGACAACGCCCACCTAGTGGCTTTGACACAATAAATTTCTGTGATAGACACAGATGAATAAAGTCACAAATCTTTTACTACTGTTAGACTACCTGTTCAAATCCCTATAGCTTTTCCCAACGCATGAAAATAATCCTACAATATTTCTAAAAGCAGCAAGCACAGAAGAAAGAATTTCAAAGAACTGAAAGGCAGGAGGGATCTCCCAAAATATACTGTACCTGCAATCTTTCTTTTTAATCTGTTCGCTCTTCTCTTGATATCACATTCATCATCATAGTAGTAGATGAAGGGAGAAGTAGGGAACATGCTCCCATGCATCCGCTTTTCTGAGCACTCCTGCAAAACACATTTCAAGTCACTAGATGTGGCTGAGTTGTGATTTTTCCTGGAAAGGAAATGCAGATTCTGTAGGTGCAGGTCGGTACCTGTGGAGGATGTGGCCAGCAATTCTTTAAATACTGGTAATTTTATTACAATCCAATAGTCCCACCTGTGCACACAAAAAACCATGCATTACGTGAGCCAAGCTGCAGCCTTCTCGCAGAAAATGGAAGGAATCCCGTGTCTTCCCGCAATTACTATACATCTGTAGCACTGATAGCAGCAGAGGACTAGAAGCAGGTGAGCACTAGGTAAATACGAGGCAAACTGCAAAAATGGAGCTGTTGGATCTGGGGAACAGGGCTGTCCTGCCTGCAGCCAGGCCAGGTGCCCCCACTGCCTGCTTGTGCCGCTTCTCGCCGCCCCCTGCGCTCCCCCAGCACAACCATGTGCCCAGTCTCCTCAAAAGACAAATAATTCTAATGGCAGAGGAGCTCTTTAACCTGGATGATTTGGGTTGAAAGTAGGAGCAGAAATGTGGCAGACTCGAAGGATAGGGTGGCCTAAGGGAAGGAGTGAGCAGCGATGAGGAGCCAGGGGCAGCACCCCTGCCCCAGCCCATCTGCACCCAGAACTGTGTGTCTGACAGGTTGCAATTTTCTCACAGATACAAAACAAAAGCAAAGCCTGCAGGAGACTCTGCTGTGCAAGCACATCAGATCTGCAGGGAAGAGGAAGACGGCCCTCAACAGTCGGCTGAGGTGAGGAAGGGGCTGGCTCTTGCATCACGTGCATGTCAAATGCTTGATTCAGGAACGTGAATGTTTTTCACTGCTGTACACAAAGTTTTAGCAATGTCTTGTGAGCTAGGCTAACTGGGATGCTTCCTATGATTCTGTCTTTTTTTCAGGGTACCAGGAGATATTAACTGATGCTTTCTCCTCCTTGTGAATTGCTTGTTAACTGCTGTGCTGTTAGGTTGTGTGACAAGTGAACTTGTCCCCGCTTGCACAGAGGAGCGCGGACCAGCAATGGCAGCTCAAGGCTGGAGACTACCCAAGTCTGAGGGCTCAGCCTTACCCCGCTGCGAAATCAGGCTGAAAGGGACCTAGGAGGGGGCAAGCCCATCCATCACCTGAGGCTGTTCTCCGCAGCTATTCATCCAAGATACGCATATCCTGGTAGACGGACCGGATTCCACACTGAACACCTTGAACAGCCCACTATCACCCCACAGGGAAGCCTCCTCTCTCACCTTTCCCGGGTCCTCCCTCAGATTTAAGAGGAGAGAGAAGCATAACAGAGAAATGACACTTCAAATACCTGTGTTTCACATGAGTGAAACCTAAGAGTGGCCTTCAGGCAGGGCACAAAGCTGCCTGCCTATCTGGAATAAATGAAAGAAAATATTATCCCTAAACGTTGCCAAAGAGGTTACTGAAAACAACACTGATGGGCTTAAGAAAGGAATATGCAAAGACACAGTCATCTTTCTGTGATACCTGTGAAATGCACTGCTTGAGAGCCCGCATCAAATCTAGGGCTTGCTCTGCAGGCATGTGGCCCGTTCACGATTTTTCTTTTGTTAGTACGCTGACAAAGAAGCCTTAGCGAATGAAATGCACACATAACCCAAATTGGCACTCCTCTTTTCCTCTTCATCTCCACTGCATTGATAAATCAGCTCAGCAATGTCCAACATGCACTTGGCTATATCCTTCCCTCTCAGGAAAGCTGCCACTGCTGCCATACACTGTGTACTGTTAAATACTCTTGGGACAGTCTTCAGCGCTGGAAGTATTGTACAGAGGATGGAAAGCAGAGCCTGCTACCAACCCGCAGGAGGAATTTTCTGTGTGATTGGCATACTGGGATATGAATGCAAGGCACATCTGCAGATATTGTACAGTTCCTTATCCCTGCTGCCTTCAGAACTTGCTGCAGCCTGAATAATGCAGTGGGCTGTCCCTCATTAACTTACCCTCCCTCTTAACTTTCCTATGGGGATGCCCCTTAAAATGAGCACATCTTTGTTATGGACCATAAGAGACAATCTTTTAGATGTGTGGACTGCAATGAAAGGAACTATGATGTGAAGTCTACTAAAGAAAGTAAGATTACTTGTCCTTATTAAATCCTCAGTTTACATAAAAATACATCTGTCTTAATAAACAATAGAGCAAATTTGGGCATCCTAACTGCCAGGTGTTGGAACCTCTGTCTTTATGTCTTAACTATTTCCATCTCTACAAATGAGAAGGGATCCACAATGACTTCCTTACTGGAATTGTACTGGTAACTCTGGGATTTTGCAAGCTTTTTGCTCTTGCCTCTGCTTTTGGGAAAGGCCTCCCTAGACCTCTAGCAAAGAAAAGGAATTCCAGGTGTTCCTAAACTGGATTAAATGGTAACATGAAAGGAAATGCACTGCAGTGGGAAGCACTGATTATGATGCGTCTATATAAAACTAATCCCTGCCTTTTCTTCTTGGTCAGTTTGTTATTCCTGTGGTTTAACTGCTCAAAAAAGGCAATAGAGCAGGGTTCCTGAGGTGTAGAAATGCGAAAAATGTCACAAGATGCTTGTCATCACAAGTAATGTTTACCTGCTTAAAAATATTTACAGTAAAACAAAAAAATCAACAGAAGTCCTCTTTTTTCCCCCTTAAATTATAGGCAGATCTTTCAAGCTCTGACAGAGCTGCTCACCGCATGAACTCAGGCACTGATTATGACCTCAGTTTTCTTAGCCAGTGAGAGCTGCAAATCTCAGACACATTGCCTGTCCAGCTGGGTCACTGTAAAGATGCACACGCAGGCTGCTAGTCCAATTTCCTCGGCCGTTCTTGGCGAGGTGGTTTAGTGATTTGAGGGCAAATACTCAGTTATCATTACATAATCCGATGTGTGTCCTGGACGATTTTCTGTGTGCATACAGAAAGATCTGGTATTTCGTCCCTCCTGTGTTGCTATTGACTTCTCCATTTTCATTCAGTCATTGCTCAGGCTACTTCTGCTCATTGTATGCTAGTAAAAATACAATCTTATCTTCTTTGATAGCCATAAAGTGTTGTCCTTGAGTCACTTTATTCCCTTACTGATTTTGTAGTTTCTACCATTTTCTATCCAAGCAATTACTATCAGCTCCTCCCATATATTTAATAATTATTTTTACAGCAGCCTTCTTTGTATCCATGCATGGCTGCCTCCTGCCTCCCTCGAATGCCACTTTTTGACAGTTTAGTAAAATGTTCCTTATCCATTGCCAGCAATCAGTCTCACTTCTTCACTCCTGTCACCTCAATTTTTATTGTAAAGTCTCATTTTAGCGTCTATATTACTGGAGGGGGCTTTATTCTGGTTTTGTTTAGCCGGATCAGTTTCAGTGCTGCTTTCACAGGCTTTATCAACTCCAGTCCAAAAGAACTGGCAGAAGACACTCGTTTGCATGCCTGTATTGCTGAGGTCTCACACTGCTGCCGCGTGTGTAGCTGTGTCTTGAGCAGATGTCTGGCAGGTGAAGCTGAGGAGTCATGCCTGTCCCACAGCCAAGGCAGTGCCTGTACGCCTGCCGTGCCAGGGATGACACCAGGCTGCTGGCACACGCTCGTCTCTCAATGAGCTTGGATTGCAACTGCTGCTTATTTCCTGCCCCTTCCACCTGCCTGTGCAGGCAGTGGTGTGTCCTGGATGTACGCGATGGCCTCAATGCACCATTTGAAGAGGAAAATCTTCACTTGTCTCCAAGACAGCTTGGCATTAAAAACCTTGTTTGTCTTTCAGCTCTGCCATAAGAAGATCCCACCAAACCTGCCCTACCTGTTCCACTATTCCCCACAGGGATTAAGTATTTAGCTGAAAACAGCAGCAAGCTTTTAACAATACAACTTCAGTAGCTGTAGGAGTCAACACACAGAGCACGTGAGAGAGAAGGAAGGATTTTGCTGGATATTTGCTACGTCTAAGCTGTAGGAAACTATAAACTTAACCCATGCAACACATGAGTAACATTCATTTTCTAGAACACTTGTGGCTCCTGGACTTATTCCATAAAAGAAAACAACTAACACTTGTTTGGTGTTGGTATTTGCAGGTAGAGAGCTGCACTTGTCATGACAGGAGACTGAAAAAGGTGATGATAAACATCAGCATCGATGCTAGAAGATGCAGCAGACCGCCAGTTTTTACTGAAATCACTTAAAGCTCACGATGTCCTCCTTCATCAGGCTGAGTACCTTACAGAAGAACGATGTCAAACTTAATTCAGATGTTGCATTAAACTAAGAAACTACAAATAAGGATCACCCAAAGCAGGCAGAAATGGAAAATTCTTAAAATATGCATACAAATTGTTGGGCTGATTGTGGTGAAGAACCTTACATGATGTTGAACATGGCAGTAAGGCACTAATATTTCATCTTATGAGCCACGGGGGAAAAAAAAGAAACAAACAAAAAAAAAAGCTCTGTTCAGCAACTGTCTGTTTCCCAATGAATATTCTCTCTCCCAGGCAGTCGTATTTTGATTTAG